>NC_133833.1:18587298-18955118 GCF_047830755.1 Zonotrichia albicollis | reverse complement strand
GCCACCATTCATCTGGGAACCATCCTGCGTATCGTGGATTTTCAGGAGCCAGCCAGCAAATCCCAGCCACAGTTCCCCAAACACAAACTACGGCACTTTTCCCTGGAAGTAAAACTGACCTGCCCATCTTCTGGCTGGCAGATTCCAGGAGCCACTTGGCTCTATTAAATCAGCCCGACTCGGCACTGGTGCCACCTTGGGTCTGGGAACCATCCTGCGCGGCGTGGATTTTCAGGAGCCAGACGGCCACTCCCAGCCACTGGCCCCAGCAATAAAAACACGGCCTTTTTCCCTGGCAAACAAATATCACCCACCCTGCTTCTGGCTGGCAGATTGCAGGAGCCACTTGCCTCTATCAAACCAGCCGGACTCGGCACTGGTGCCCCCTTTTATCTGGGAACCATCCTGCGTATTGTGGATTTTCAGGAGCCAGCCGGCCAATCCCAGCCACAGGTCTTCAAACACAAACTACGGCCCTTTTCGCTGGAAGTAAAACTGACCTGCCCATCTTCTGGCTGGCAGATTGCAGGAGCCACTTGGCTCTATCAAACCATCCCAACTCGGCAGTGGTGCCAACTTTCATCTGGGAACCATCCTGCGTATCGTGGATTTTCAGGAGCCAGCCGGCCACTCCCAGCCACCGGCCCCTAAAAAAAACTACGGCCCTTTTCCCTGGAAGTAAAACTGACCTGCCCATCTTCTGGCTGGCAGATTGCAGGAGACACTTGGCTCTATCAAACCAGCCCGACTAGGCACTGGTGCCACCTTTCATCTGGGAACCATCCTGCGTATCGTGGATTTTCAGGAGCCAGCCGGCCACACCCAGCCACAGACCCCCAACACAAACCACGGCCCTTTTCCCTGGCAAACAAAACTGACTCGCCCCGCTTCTGGCTGGCAGATTGCAGGAGCCACTTGGCTCTATCAAACCCGCCCAACTCGACACTGGTGTCCCCTTGGGTCTGGGAACCATCCTGCGCGGCGTGGATTTTCAGGAGCCAGCCGGGCATTCCCAGCCACAGGCCCCAGAAATAAAACCACGGCCCTTTTCCATTGCAAACAAAACTCACCCACCCCGCTTCTGGCTGGCAGATTGCAGGAGACACTTGGCTCTATCAAACCAGCCCGACTCGGCACTGGTGCCACCTTTCATCTGGGAACCATCCTGCGTATCGTTGATTTTCAGGATCCAGCCGGCCACTCCCAGCCACCGGCCCCTAAAAAAAACTTCGGCCCTTTTCCCTGGAAGTAAAACTGACCTGCCCATCTTCTGGCTGGCAGATTGCAGGAGACACTTGGCTCTATCAAACCAGCCCGACTCGGCACTGGTGCCACCTTTCATCTGGGAACCATCCAGCGTATCGTGGATTTTCAGGAGCCAGCCGGCAAATCCCAGCCACAGTTCCCCAAACACAAACTACGGCACTTTTCCCTGGAAGTAAAACTGACCTGCCCATCTTCTGGCTGGCAGATTCCAGGAGCCACTTGGCTCTATTAAATCAGCCCGACTCGGCACTGGTGTCCCCTTGGGTCTGGGAACCATCCTGCGCGGCGTGGATTTTCAGGAGCCAGACGGCCACTCCCAGCCACTGGCCCCAGCAATAAAACCACGGCCTTTTTCCCTGGCAAACAAATATCATCCACCCTGCTTCTGGCTGGCAGATTGCAGGAGCCACTTGCCTCTATCAAACCAGCCGGACTCGGCACTGGTGCCCCCTTTTATCTGGGAACCATCCTGCGTATTGTGGATTTTCAGGAGCCAGCCGGCCAATCCCAGCCACAGGTCTTCAAACACAAACTACGGCCCTTTTCGCTGGAAGTAAAACTGACCTGCCCATCTTCTGGCTGGGAGATTGCAGGAGCCACTTGGCTCTATCAAACCATCCCAACTCGGCAGTGGTGCCAACTTTCATCTGGGAACCATCCTGCGTATCGTGGATTTTCAGGAGCCAGCCGGCCACTCCCAGCCACCGGCCCCTAAAAAACTACGGCCCTTTTCCCTGGAAGTAAAACTGACCTGCCCATCTTCTGGCTGGCAGATTGCAGGAGCCACTTGCCTCTATCAAACCAGCCCGACTCGGCACTGGTGCCACCTTTCATCTGGGAACCATCCTGCGTATCGTTGATTTTCAGGAGCCAGCCGGCCACTCCCAGCCACAGGCCCCCAAAAAAAAAACTACGGCCCTTTTCCCTGGAAGTAAAACTGACCTGACCATCTTCTGGCTGGCAGATTGCAGGAGCCTCTTGGTACTATCAAACTAGCCCGACTCACCACTGGTGCCACCATTCATCTGGGAACCATCCTGCGTATCGTGGATTTTCAGGAGCCAGCCGGCAAATCCCAGCCACAGTTCCCCAAACACAAACTACGGCACTTTTCCCTGGAAGTAAAACTGACCTGCCCATCTTCTGGCTGGCAGATTCCAGGAGCCACTTGGCTCTATTAAATCAGCCCGACTCGGCACTGGTGCCACCTTGGGTCTGGGAACCATCCTGCGCGGCGTGGATTTTCAGGAGCCAGACGGCCACTCCCAGCCACTGGCCCCAGCAATAAAACCACGGCCTTTTTCCCTGGCAAACAAATATCACCCACCCTGCTTCTGGCTGGCAGATTGCAGGAGCCACTTGCCTCTATCAAACCAGCCGGACTCGGCACTGGTGCCCCCTTTTATCTGGGAACCATCCTGCGTATTGTGGATTTTCAGGAGCCAGCCGGCCAATCCCAGCCACAGGTCTTCAAACACAAACTACGGCCCTTTTCGCTGGAAGTAAAACTGACCTGCCCATCTTCTGGCTGGCAGATTGCAGGAGCCACTTGGCTCTATCAAACCATCCCAACTCGGCAGTGGTGCCAACTTTCATCTGGGAACCATCCTGCGTATCGTGGATTTTCAGGAGCCAGCCGGCCACTCCCAGCCACCGGCCCCTAAAAAAAACTACGGCCCTTTTCCCTGGAAGTAAAACTGACCTGCCCATCTTCTGGCTGGCAGATTGCAGGAGACACTTGGCTCTATCAAACCAGCCCGACTCGGCACTGGTGCCACCTTTCATCTGGGAACCATCCTGCGTATCGTGGATTTTCAGGAGCCAGCCGGCAAATCCCAGCCACAGTTCCCCAAACGCAAACTACGGCACTTTTCCCTGGAAGTAAAACTGACCTGCCCATCTTCTGGCTGGCAGATTCCAGGAGCCACTTGGCTCTATTAAATCAGCCCGACTCGGCACTGGTGTCCCTTTGGGTCTGGGAACCATCCTGCGTATCGTGGATTTTCAGGAGCCAGACGGCCACTCCCAGCCACTGGCCCCAGCAATAAAACCACGGCCTTTTTCCCTGGCAAACAAATATCATCCACCCTGCTTCTGGCTGGCAGATTGCAGGAGCCACTTGCCTCTATCAAACCAGCCGGACTCGGCACTGGTGCCCCCTTTTATCTGGGAACCATCCTGCGTATTGTGGATTTTCAGGAGCCAGCCGGCCAATCCCAGCCACAGGTCTTCAAACACAAACTACGGCCCTTTTCGCTGGAAGTAAAACTGACCTGCCCATCTTCTGGCTGGCAGATTGCAGGAGCCACTTGGCTCTATCAAACCATCCCAACTCGGCAGTGGTGCCAACTTTCATCTGGGAACCATCCTGCGTATCGTGGATTTTCAGGAGCCAGCCGGCCACTCCCAGCCACCGGCCCCTAAAAAAAACTACGGCCCTTTTCCCTGGAAGTAAAACTGACCTGCCCATCTTCTGGCTGGCAGATTGCAGGAGTCACTTGGCTCTATCAAACCAGCCCGACTCGGCACTGGTGCCACCTTTCATCTGGGAACCATCCTGCGTATCGTGGATTTTCAGGAGCCAGCCGGCCACTCCCAGCCACAGGCCCCCAAACACAAACTACGGCCCTTTTCCCTGGAAGTAAAACTGACCTGCCCATCTTCTGGCTGGCAGATTGCATCAGCCACTTGGTACTATCAAACCAGCCTGACTCGACCCTGGTGCCACCTTTCATCTGGGAACCATCCTGCGTATCGTGGATTTTCAGGAGCCAGCCGGCCACTCCCAGCCACAGGCCCCCAAACACAAACTATGGTCCGTTTCCCTGGCAAACAAAACTCACCCACCCCGCTTCTGGCTGGCAGATTGCAGGAGCCACATGGCTCTATCAAACCAGCCCAACTCGGCACTGGTGCCCCCTTGGGTCTGGGAACCATCCTGCGCGGCGTGGATTTTAAGGAACCAGCCGGCCACTCCCAGCCACTGGGCCCAGAAAACAAACCGCGGCATTTTTCCGTGCAAACAAAACTCACCCACACCTATTCTGGCTGGCAGATTGCAGGAGACACTTGGCTCTATCAAACCAGCCCGACTCGACCCTGGTGCCAACTTTCATCTGGGAACCATCCTGCGTATGGTGGATTTTCTGGAGCCAGCCGGCCACTCCCAGGCACCGACCCGCAAACACAAACTACGGCCCTTTTCCCTGGAAGTAAAACTGACCTGCCCCATCTTCTGGCTGGCAGATTGCAGGAGCCACTTGGTACTATCAAACCAGACCGACTTGGCACTGGTGCCACCTTTCATCTGGGAACCATCCTGCGTATGATGGATTTTCAGGAGCCAGGCGGCCACTCCAGTCCACAGGCCCCCGAAAACAAACCACGGCCCTTTTCCCTGGCAAAAGAAACCCACCCACCCCGCTTCTGGCTGGCAGATTGCAGGAGCCACATGGCTCTATCAAACCAGCCCGACTTGGCACTGGTGCCCCCTTTGGGTCGGGGAACCATCCTGCGCGGCGTGGATTTTCAGGAGCCAGCCGGCCACTCCCAGACTACAGGCACCCGAAAACGAACCAGGGCCCTTTTCCCTGGCGAACAAAACTCACCCACCCAGCTTCTGGTTTCAGGATTGCAGCATACCCTTGGCTCTATCAAACCAGCCCGACTCTGCACTGGTGCCACGTTTCATCTGGGAACCATCCTGCGTATCGTGGATTTTCAGGAGCCAGCCGGCCACTCCCAGCCACAGGCCCCCAAACACAAACTACGGCCCTTTTCCCTGGAAGTAGAACTGACCTGCCCATCTTCTGGCTGGCAGATAGCAGGAGCCACTTGCCTCTATCAAACCAGCCCAATTCGGCACTGGTGCCCCCTTGCGTCTGGGAACCATCCTGCTCGGCGTGGATTGTCAGGAGCCAGCCGGCCATTCCCAGCCACAGGCCCCAGAAAACCAACCACGGCCCTTTTCCCTGGAAAAGAAAACCCACCCCACCCGCTTCTGGCTGGCAGATTGCAGGAGCCACTTGGCTCTATCAAACCAGCCCGACTCGGCACTGGTGCCACCTTGAGTCTGGGAACCATCCTGCGCGGCGTGGATTTTCAGGAGCCAGCCGGCCATTCCCAGCCACAGGCCCCTGAAAACAAACCACGGCCCTTTTCCCTGGCAAACAAAACTCACCCACCCCGCTTATGGATGGCAGATTGCAAGAGCCACTTGGCTCTATCAAGCCAGCCCGACTCGGCACTGGTGCCACCTTTCATCTGGGAACCATCCTGTGTATTGGGGATTTTCAGGAGCCAGCCGGCTACTCCCAGCCACAGGCCTCGAAACAAAATCTACGGCCCTTTTCCCTGGAAGTAAAACAGACCTGCCCATCTTCTGGCTGGCAGATTGCAGGAGGCACATGGCTCTATCAAACCAGCCCAACTCGGACCTGGTGCCACCTTGGGTCTGGGAACCATCATGCGCGGCGTGGATTTTAAGGAGCCAGCCGGCCATTCCCAGCCACAGGCCCCCAACACAAACTACAGCCCTATTCCCTGGAAGTAAAATTGACCTGCCCATCATCTGGCTAGCAGATTGCAGGAGCAACTTGGCTCTATCAAACCAGCCCGACTCGGCACTGGTGCCACCTTGGGTCTGGGAACCATCATGCGCGGCGTGGATTTTCAGGAGCCAGCCGGCCATTTCCAGCCACAGGCCCCCAAACACAAACTACGGCCCTTTTCCCTGGAAGTAAAACAGACCTGCCCATCTTCTGGCTGTCAGATTGCAGGAGCCACTTGGCTCTATCAAACCAGCCCGATTTGGTACTGGGGCCCCTTGGGTCTGCAAACCATCCTGCGTATCGTGGATTTTCAGGAGCCAGCCGGCCACACCCAGCCACAGACCCCCAACACAAACCACGGCCCTTTTCCCTGGCAAACAAAACTGACTCGCCCCGCTTCTGGCTGGCAGATTGCAGGAGCCACTTGGCTCTATCAAACCCGCCCAACTCGACACTGGTGTCCCCTTGGGTCTGGGAACCATCCTGCGCGGCGTGGATTTTCAGGAGCCAGCCGGGCATTCCCAGCCACAGGCCCCAGAAATAAAACCACGGCCCTTTTCCATTGCAAACAAAACTCACCCACCCCGCTTCTGGCTGGTAGATTGCAGGAGACACTTGGCTCTATCAAACCAGCCCGACTCGGCACTGGTGCCACCTTTCATCTGGGAACCATCCTGCGTATCGTTGATTTTCAGGAGCCAGCCGGCCACTCCCAGCCACCGGCCCCTAAAAAAAACTACGGCCCTTTTCCCTGGAAGTAAAACTGACCTGCCCATCTTCTGGCTGGCAGATTGCAGGAGACACTTGGCTCTATCAAACCAGCCCGACTCGGCACTGGTGCCACCTTTCATCTGGGAACCATCCAGCGTATCGTGGATTTTCAGGAGCCAGCCGGCAAATCCCAGCCACAGTTCCCCAAACAAAAACTACGGCACTTTTCCCTGGAAGTAAAACTGACCTGCCCATCTTCTGGCTGGCAGATTCCAGGAGCCACTTGGCTCTATTAAATCAGCCCGACTCGGCACTGGTGTCCCCTTGGGTCTGGGAACCATCCTGCGCGGCGTGGATTTTCAGGAGCCAGACGGCCACTCCCAGCCACTGGCCCCAGCAATAAAACCACGGCCTTTTTCCCTGGCAAACAAATATCATCCACCCTGCTTCTGGCTGGCAGATTGCAGGAGCCACTTGCCTCTATCAAACCAGCTGGACTCGGCACTGGTGCCCCCTTTTATCTGGGAACCATCCTGCGTATTGTGGATTTTCAGGAGCCAGCCGGCCAATCCCAGCCACAGGTCTTCAAACACAAACTACGGCCCTTTTCGCTGGAAGTAAAACTGACCTGCCCATCTTCTGGCTGGCAGATTGCAGGAGCCACTTGGCTCTATCAAACCATCCCAACTCGGCAGTGGTGCCAACTTTCATCTGGGAACCATCCTGCGTATCGTGGATTTTCAGGAGCCAGCCGGCCACTCCCAGCCACCGGCCCCTAAAAAATCTACGGCCCTTTTCCCTGGAAGTAAAACTGACCTGCCCATCTTCTGGCTGGCAGATTGCAGGAGCCACTTGCCTCTATCAAACCAGCCCGACTCGGCACTGGTGCCACCTTTCATCTGGGAACCATCCTGCGTATCGTTGATTTTCAGGAGCCAGCCGGCCACTCCCAGCCACAGGCCCCCAAAAAAAAAACTACGGCCCTTTTCCCTGGAAGTAAAACTGACCTGACCATCTTCTGGCTGGCAGATTGCAGGAGCCTCTTGGTACTATCAAACTAGCCCGACTCGCCACTGGTGCCACCATTCATCTGGGAACCATCCTGCGTATCGTGGATTTTCAGGAGCCAGCCGGCAAATCCCAGCCACAGTTCCCCAAACACAAACTACGGCACTTTTCCCTGGAAGTAAAACTGACCTGCCCATCTTCTGGCTGGCAGATTCCAGGAGCCACTTGGCTCTATTAAATCAGCCCGACTCGGCACTGGTGCCACCTTGGGTCTGGGAACCATCCTGCGCGGCGTGGATTTTCAGGAGCCAGACGGCCACTCCCAGCCACTGGCCCCAGCAATAAAACCACGGCCTTTTTCCCTGGCAAACAAATATCACCCACCCTGCTTCTGGCTGGCAGATTGCAGGAGCCACTTGCCTCTATCAAACCAGCCGGACTCGGCACTGGTGCCCCCTTTTATCTGGGAACCATCCTGCGTTCTGTGGATTTTCAGGAGCCAGCCGGCCAATCCCAGCCACAGGTCTTCAAACACAAACTACGGCCCTTTTCGCTGGAAGTAAAACTGACCTGCCCATCTTCTGGCTGGCAGATTGAGGGAGCCACTTGGCTCTATCAAACCATCCCAACTCGGCAGTGGTGCCAATTTTCATCTGGGAACCATCCTGCGTATCGTGGATTTTCAGGAGCCAGCCGGCCACTCCCAGCCACAGGCCCCTAAAAAAAACTACGGCCCTTTTCCCTGGAAGTAAAACTGACCTGCCCATCTTCAGGCTGGCAGATTGCAGGAGACACTTGGCTCTATCAAACCAGCCCGACTCGGCACTGGTGCCACCTTTCATCTGGGAACCATCCTGCGTATCGTGGATTTTCAGGAGCCAGCCGGCAAATCCCAGCCACAGGTCTTCAAACACAAACTACGGCACTTTTCCCTGGAAGTAAAACTGACCTGCCCATCTTCTGGCTGGCAGATTCCAGGAGCCACTTGGCTCTATTAAATCAGCCCGACTCGGCACTGGTGTCCCCTTGGGTCTGGGAACCATCCTGCGTATCGTGGATTTTCAGGAGCCAGACGGCCACTCCCAGCCACTGGCCCCAGCAATAAAACCACGGCCTTTTTCCCTGGCAAACAAATATCATCCACCCTGCTTCTGGCTGGCAGATTGCAGGAGCCACTTGCCTCTATCAAACCAGCCGGACTCGGCACTGGTGCCCCCTTTTATCTGGGAACCATCCTGCGTATTGTGGATTTTCAGGAGCCAGCCGGCCAATCCCAGCCACAGGTCTTCAAACACAAACTACGGCCCTTTTCGCTGGAAGTAAAACTGACCTGCCCATCTTCTGGCTGGCAGATTGCAGGAGCCACTTGGCTCTATCAAACCAGCCCGACTTGGCACTGGTGCCACCTTTCATCTGGGAACCATCCTGCGTATCGTGGATTTTCAGGAGCCAGCCGGCCACTCCCAGCCACAGGCCCCCAAACACAAACTACGGCCCTTTTCCCTGGAAGTAAAACTGACCTGCCCATCTTCTGGCTGGCAGATTGCATCAGCCACTTGGTACTATCAAACCAGCCTGACTCGACCCTGGTGCCACCTTTCATCTGGGAACCATCCTGCGTATCGTGGATTTTCAGGAGCCAGCCGGCCACTCCCAGCCACAGGCCCCCAAACACAAACTATGGTCCGTTTCCCTGGCAAACAAAACTCACCCACCCCGCTTCTGGCTGGCAGATTGCAGGAGCCACATGGCTCTATCAAACCAGCCCAACTCGGCACTGGTGCCCCCTTGGGTCTGGGAACCATCCTGCGCGGCGTGGATTTTAAGGAACCGGCCGGCCACTCCCAGCCACTGGGCCCAGAAAACAAACCGCGGCATTTTTCCGTGCAAACAAAACTCACCCACACCTATTCTGGCTGGCAGATTGCAGGAGACACTTGGCTCTATCAAACCAGCCCGACTCGACCCTGGTGCCAACTTTCATCTGGGAACCATCCTGCGTATGGTGGATTTTCTGGAGCCAGCCGGCCACTCCCAGGCACCGACCCGCAAACACAAACTACGGCCCTTTTCCCTGGCAGTAAAACTGACCTGCCCATCTTCTGGCTGGCAGATTGCAGGAGCCACTTGGTACTATCAAACCAGACCGACTTGGCACTGGTGCCACCTTTCATCTGGGAACCATCCTGCGTATGATGGATTTTCAGGAGCCAGGCGGCCACTCCAGTCCACAGGCCCCCGAAAACAAACCACGGCCCTTTTCCCTGGCAAAAGAAACCCACCCACCCCGCTTCTGGCTGGCAGATTGCAGGAGCCACATGGCTCTATCAAACCAGCCCGACTTGGCACTGGTGCCCCCTTGGTTCTGGGAACCATCCTGCGCGGCGTGGATTTTAAGGAGCCAGCCGGCCATTCCAGACTACAGGCACCCGAAAACGAACCACGGCCCTTTTCCCTGGCGAACAAAAATCACCCACCCCGCTTCTGGCTGGCAGATTGCAGGACCCACTTGGCTCTATCAAACCAGCCCGACTCGGCACTGGTGCCCCCTTGGGACTGGGAACCATCTTGCGCGGCGTGGATTTTAAGGAGCCAGCCGGCCATTCCCAGCATCAGGCCCCAGAAAACAAACTACGGCCCTTTTCCCTGGCAAACAAAACTCACCCACCCAGCTTCTGGTTTCAGGATTGCAGCATACCCTTGGCTCTATCAAACCAGCCCGACTCGGCACTGGTGCCACCTTGGGTCTGGGAACCATCCTGCGCGGCGTGGATTTTCAGGAGCCAGCCGGCCATTCCCAGCCACAGGCCCCTGAAAACAAACCACGGCCCTTTTCCCTGGCAAACAAAACTCACCCACCCCGCTTATGGATGGCAGATTGCAAGAGCCACTTGGCTCTATCAAGCCAGCCCGACTCGGCACTGGTGCCACCTTTCATCTGGGAACCATCCTGTGTATTGGGGATTTTCAGGAGCCAGCCGGCCACTCCCAGCCACAGGCCTCGAAACAAAAACTACGGCCCTTTTCCCTGGAAGTAAAATTGACCTGCCCATCTTCTGGCTGGCAGATTGCAGGAGGCACATGGCTCTATCAAACCAGCCCAACTCGGACCTGGTGCCACCTTGGGTCTGGGAACCATCATGCGCGGCGTGGATTCTAAGGAGCCAGCCGGCCATTCCCAGCCACAGGCCCCCAACACAAACTACAGCCCTATTCCCTGGAAGTAAAATTGACCTGCCCATCATCTGGCTAGCAGATTGCAGGAGCAACTTGGCTCTATCAAACCAGCCCGACTCGGCACTGGTGCCACCTTGGGTCTGGGAACCATCATGCGCGGCGTGGATTTTCAGGAGCCAGCCGGCCATTTCCAGCCACAGGCCCCCAAACACAAACTACGGCCTTTTCCCTGGAAGTAAAACAGACCTGCCCATCTTCTGGCTGTCAGATTGCAGGAGCCACTTGGCTCTATCAAACCAGCCCGATTTGGTACTGGGGCCCCTTGGGTCTGCAAACCATCCTGCGTATCGTGGATTTTCAGGAGCCAGCCGGCCACTCCCAGCCACAGACCCCCAACACAAACCACGGCCCTTTTCCCTGGCAAACAAAACTGACTCGCCCCGCTTCTGGCTGGCAGATTGCAGGAGCCACTTGGCTCTATCAAACCCGCCCAACTCGACACTGGTGTCCCCTTGGGTCTGGGAACCATCCTGCGCGGCGTGGATTTTCAGGAGCCAGCCGGGCATTCCCAGCCACAGGCCCCAGAAATAAAACCACGGCCCTTTTCCATTGCAAACAAAACTCACCCACCCCGCTTCTGGCTGGCAGATTGCAGGACCCACTTGGTACTACCACACCAGCCCAACTCGGCACTGGTGCCACCTTCAATCTGGGAACCATCCTGCGTATCGTGGATTTTCAGGAACCAGCCGGCCACTCCCAGCCACAGGCCCCCAACAGAAACTACGGCCCTTTTCCCTGGAAGTAAAACTGACCTGCCCATCTTCTGGCTGGCAGATTGCAGGAGCCACTTGGCTCTATCAAACCCGCCCAACTCGACACTGGTGTCCCCTTGGGTCTGGGAACCATCCTGCGCGGCGTGGATTTTCAGGAGCCAGCCGGGCATTCACAGCCACAGGCCCCAGAAAACAAACCACGGCCCTTTCCCCTGGCAAACAAAACTCACCCAAACCGCTTATGGCTGGCAGATTGCAGGAGCCACTTGCCTCTATCAAACCAGCCCGACTCGGCACTGGTGCCACCTTTCATCTGGGAACCATCCTGCGTATCGTTGATTTTCAGGAGCCAGCCGGCCACTCCCAGCCACAGGCCCCCAAAAAAAATCTACGGCCCTTTTCCCTGGAAGTAAAACTGACCTGATCATCTTCTGGCTGGCAGATTGCAGGAGCCTCTTGGTACTATCAAACTAGCCCGACTCGCCACTGGTGCCACCATTCATCTGGGAACCATCCTGCGTATCGTGGATTTTCAGGAGCCAGCCGGCAAATCCCAGCCACAGTTCCCCAAACACAAACTACGGCACTTTTCCCTGGAAGTAAAACTGACCTGCCCATCTTCTGGCTGGCAGATTCCAGGAGCCACTTGGCTCTATTAAATCAGCCCGACTCGGCACTGGTGCCACCTTGGGTCTGGGAACCATCCTGCGCGGCGTGGATTTTCAGGAGCCAGACGGCCACTCCCAGCCGCTGGCCCCAGCAATAAAACCACGGCCTTTTTCCCTGGCAAACAAATATCACCCACCCTGCCATTGGCTGGCAGATTGCAGGAGCCACTTGCCTCTATCAAACCAGCCCGACTCGGCACTGGTGCCACCTTTCATCTGGGAACCATCCTGCGTATCGTGGATTTTCAGGAGCCAGCCGGCCACTCCCAGCCACCGGCCCCTAAAAAAATCTACGGCCCTTTTCCCTGGAAGTAAAACTGACCTGCCCATCTTCTGGCTGGCAGATTGCAGGAGACACTTGGCTCTATCAAACCATCCCAACTCGACAGTGGTGCCAACTTTCATCTGGGAACCATCCTGCGTATCGTGGATTTTCAGGAGCCAGCCGGCCACTCCCAGCCACCGGCCCCTAAAAAAATCTACGGCCCTTTTCCCTGGAAGTAAAACTGACCTGCCCATCTTCTGGCTGGCAGATTGCAGGAGACACTTGGCTCTATCAAACCAGCCCGACTCGGCACTGGTGCCACCATTCATCTGGGAACCATCCTGCGTATCGTGGATTTTCAGGAGCCAGCCGGCAAATCCCAGCCACAGTTCCCCAAACACAAACTACGGCACTTTTCCCTGGAAGTAAAACTGACCTGCCCATCTTCTGGCTGGCAGATTCCAGGAGCCACTTGGCTCTATTAAATCAGCCCGACTCGGCACTGGTGCCACCTTGGGTCTGCAAACCATCCTGCGCGGCGTGGATTTTCAGGAGCCAGACGGCCACTCTCAGCCACTGGCCCCAGCAATAAAACCACGGCCTTTTTCCCTGGCAAACAAATATCACCCACCCTGCTTCTGGCTGGCAGATTGCAGGAGCCACTTGCCTCTATCAAACCAGCCGGACTCGGCACTGGTGCCCCCTTTTATCTGGGAACCATCCTGCGTATTGTGGATTTTCAGGAGCCAGCCGGCCAATCCCAGCCACAGGTCTTCAAACACAAACTACGGACCTTTTCGCTGGAAGTAAAACTGACCTGCCCATCTTCTGGCTGGCAGATTGCAGGAGCCACTTGGCTCTATCAAACCATCCCAACTCGGCAGTGGTGCCAACTTTCATCTGGGAACCATCCTGCGTATCGTGGATTTTCAGGAGCCAGCCGGCCACTCCCAGCCACCGGCCCCTAAAAAAATCTACGGCCCTTTTCCCTGGAAGTAAAACTGACCTGCCCATCTTCTGGCTGGCAGATTGCAGGAGACACTTGGCTCTATCAAACCAGCCCGACTCGGCACTGGTGCCACCTTTCATCTGGGAACCATCCTGCGTATCGTGGATTTTCAGGAGCCAGCCGGCCACTCCCAGCCACAGGCCCCCAAACACAAACTACGGCCCTTTTCCCTGGAAGTAGAACTGACCTGCCCATCTTCTGGCTGGCAGATTGCAGGAGCCACTTGCCTCTATCAAACCAGCCCAATTCGGCACTGGTGCCGCCTTGCGTCTGGGAACCATCCTGCTCAGCGTGGATTGTCAGGAGCCAGCCGGCCATTCCCAGCCACAGGCCCCAGAAAACCAACCACGGCCCTTTTCCCTGGAAAAGAAAACCCACCCCACCCGCTTCTGGCTGGCAGATTGCAGGAGCCACTTGGCTCTATCAAACCAGCCCGACTCGGCACTGGTGCCACCTTGGGTCTGGGAACCATCCTGTGTATTGGGGATTTTCAAGAGCCAGCCGGCCACTCCCAGCCACAGGCCTCGAAACAAAATCTACGGCCCTTTTCCCTGGAAGTAAAATTGACCTGCCCATCTTCTGGCTGGCAGATTGCAGGAGGCACATGGCTCTATCAAACCAGCCGAACTCGGACCTGGTGCCACCTTGGGTCTGGGAACCATCATGCGCGGCGTGGATTTTAAGGAGCCAGCAGGCCATTCCAGTCCACAGGCCCCCAACACAAACTACAGCCCTATTCCCTGGAAGTAAAATTGACCTGCCCATCATCTGGCTAGCAGATTGCAGGAGCAACTTGGCTCTATCAAACCAGCCCGACTCGGCACTGGTGCCACCTTGGGTCTGGGAACCATCATGCGCGGCGTGGATTTTCAGGAGCCAGCCGGCTATTTCCAGCCACAGGCCCCCAAACACAAACTACGGCCCTTTTCCCTGGAAGTAAAACAGACCTGCCCATCTTCTGGCTGTCAGATTGCAGGAGCCACTTGGCTCTATCAAACCAGCCCGATTTGGTACTGGGGCCCCTTGGGTCTGCAAACCATCCTGCGTATCGTGGATTTTCAGGAGCCAGCCGGCCACTCCCAGCCACCGGCCCCTAAAAAAAACTACGGCCCTTTTCCCTGGAAGTAAAACTGACCTGCCCATCTTCTGGCTGGCAGATTGCAGGTGACACTTGGCTCTGTCAAACCAGCCCGACTCGGCACTGGTGCCACCTTTCATCTGGGAACCATCCTGCGTATCGTGGATTTTCAGGAGCCAGCCGGCCACTCCCAGCCACAGGCCCCCAAACACAAACTACGGCCCTTTTCCCTGGAAGGAAAACTGACCTGCCCATCTTCTGGCTGGCAGATTGCATCAGCCACTTGGTACTATCAAACCAGCCTGACTCGACCCTGGTGCCACCTTTCATCTGGCAACCATCCTGCGTATCGTGGATTTTCAGGTGCCAGCCGGCCACTCACAGCCACAGGCCCCCAAACACAAACTACGGCCCTTTTCCCTGGAAGTAAAACTGACATGCCCATCTTCTGGCTGGCAGATTGCAGGAGCCACTTGGTACTATCAAACCAGCCAGACTTGGCACTGGTGCTACCTTTCATCTGGGAACCATCCTGCATATTGTGGATTTTCAGGAGCCAGCCGGCCATTCCCAGCCACAGGCCCCCAAACACAAACTATGGTCCGTTTCCCTGGCAAACAAAACTCACCCACCCCGCTTCTGGCTGGCAGATTGCAGGAGCCACATGGCTCTATCAAACCAGCCCAACTCGGCACTGGTGCCCCCTTGGGTCTGGGAACCATCCTGCGCGGCGTGGATTTTAAGGAACCAGCCGGCCACTCCCAGCCACTGGGCCCAGAAAACAAACCGCGGCATTTTTCCGTGCAAACAAAACTCACCCACACCTATTCTGGCTGGCAGATTGCAGGAGACACTTGGCTCTATCAAACCAGCCCGACTCGACCCTGGTGCCAACTTTCATCTGGGAACCATCCTGCGTATGGTGGATTTTCTGGAGCCAGCCGGCCACTCCCAGGCACCGACCCGCAAACACAAACTACGGCCCTTTTCCCTGGAAATAAAACTGACCTGCCCATCTTCTGGCTGGCAGATTGCAGGAGCCACTTGGTACTATCAAACCAGACCGACTTGGCACTGGTGCCACCTTTCATCTGGGAACCATCCTGCGTATGATGGATTTTCAGGAGCCAGGCGGCCACTCCAGTCCACAGGCCGCCGAAAAAAAACCACGGCCCTTTTCCCTGGCAAAAGAAACCCACTCACCCCGCTTCTGGCTGGCAGATTGCAGGAGCCACATGGCTCTATCAAACCAGCCCGACTTGGCACTGGTGCCCCCTTGGTTCTGGGAACCATCCTCCGCGGCGTGGATTTTAAGGAGCCAGCCGGCCATTCCAGACTACAGGCACCCGAAAACGAACCACGGCCCTTTTCCCTGGCGAACAAAAATCACCCACCCCGCTTCTGGCTGGCAGATTGCAGGACCCACTTGGCTCTATCAAACCAGCCCGACTCGGCACTGGTGCCCCCTTGGGACTGGGAACCATCTTGCGCGGCGTGGATTTTAAGGAGCCAGCCGGCCATTCCCAGCATCAGGCCCCAGAAAACAAACTACGGCCCTTTTCCCTGGCAAACAAAACTCACCCACCCCGCTTATGGATGGCAGATTGCAAGAGCCACTTGGCTCTATCAAGCCAGCCCGACTCGGCACTGGTGCCACCTTTCATCTGGGAACCATCCTGTGTATTGGGGATTTTCAGGAGCCAGCCGGCCACTCCCAGCCACAGGCCTCGAAACAAAAACTACGGCCCTTTTCCCTGGAAGTAAAATTGACCTGCCCATCTTCTGGCTGGCAGATTGCAGGAGGCACATGGCTCTATCAAAGCAGCCCAACTCGGCACTGGTGCCACCTTGGGTCTGGGAACCATCATGCGCGGCGTGGATTTTCAGGAGCCAGCCGGCTATTTCCAGCCACAGGCCCCCAACACAAACTACAGCCCTATTCCCTGGAAGTAAAATTGACCTGCCCATCATCTGGCTAGCAGATTGCAGGAGACACTTGGCTCTATCAAACCAGCCCAACTCGGCACTGGTGCCACCTTGGGTCTGGGAACCATCATGCGCGGCGTGGATTTTCAGGAGCCAGCCGGCTATTTCCAGCCACAGGCCCCCAAACACAAACTACGGCCCTTTTCCCTGGAAGTAAAACAGACCTGCCCATCTTCTGGCTGTCAGATTGCAGGAGCCACTTGGCTCTATCAAACCAGCCCGATTTGGTACTGGGGCCCCTTGGGTCTGCAAACCATCCTGCGTATCGTGGATTTTCAGGAGCCAGCCGGCCACTCCCAGCCACCGGCCCCTAAAAAAATTTACGGCCCTTTTCCCTGGAAGTAAAACTGACCTGCCCATCTTCTGGCTGGCAGATTGCAGGTGACACTTGGCTCTATCAAACCAGCCCGACTCGGCACTGGTGCCACCTTTCATCTGGGAACCATCCTGCGTATCGTGGATTTTCAGGAGCCAGCCGGTCACTCCCAGCCACAGGCCCCCAAACACAAACTACGGCCCTTTTCCCTGGAAGTAGAACTGACCTGCCCATCTTCTGGCTGGCAGATTGCATCAGCCACTTGGTACTATCAAACCAGCCTGACTCGACCCTGGTGCCACCTTTCATCTGGGAACCATCCTGCGTATCGTGGATTTTCAGGAGCCAGCCGGCCATTCCCAGCCACAGGCCCCCAAACACAAACTATGGTCCGTTTCCCTGGCAAACAAAACTAACCCACCCCGCTTCTGGCTGGCAGATTGCAGGAGCCACATGGCTCTATCAAACCAGCCCAACTCGGCACTGGTGCCCCCTTGGGTCTGGGAACCATCCTGCGCGGCGTGGATTTTAAGGAACCAGCCGGCCACTCCCAGCCACTGGGCCCAGAAAACAAACCGCGGCATTTTTCCGTGCAAACAAAACTCACCCACACCTATTCTGGCTGGCAGATTGCAGGAGACACTTGGCTCTATCAAACCAGCCCGACTCGACCCTGGTGCCAACTTTCATCTGGGAACCATCCCGCTTATCGTGGATTTTCAGGAGCCAGCCGGCCATTCCCAGCCACTGGCCCCCAACACAAACCACGGCCCTTTTCTTTGGCAAACAAAACTCACCCGCCCCGTTTCTGGCTGGCAGATTGCAGGAGCCACATGGCTCTATCAAACCAGCCCGACTCGGCACTGGCGTCACCTTGGGTCTGGGAACAATCATGCGTGGGGTGGATTTTAAGGAGCCAGAGGGCCATTCTCAGCCACAGGCCCCCAAACACAAACTACGGCCCTTTTCCCTGGAAGTAAAATTGACCTGCCCTGCTTGTGGCTGTCAGATTGCAGGAGCCACTTGTCTCTATCAAACTAGCCCGACTCGGCACTGGTGCCACCTTTCATCTGGCAACCATCCTGCGTATCGTGGATTTTCAGGAGCCAGCCGGCAACTCCCAGCCACAGGCCCCCGAACAAAAACTACGGCCCTTTTCCCTGGAAGTAAAATTGACCTGCCCTGCTTGTGGCTGTCAGATTGCAGGAGCCACTTGGCTCTATCAAACTAGCCCGACTCGGCACTGGTGCCACCTTTCATCTGGGAACCATCATGCGTATCGTGGATTTTCAGGAGCCAGCCGGCAACTCCCAGCCACAGGCCCCCGAACAAAAACTACGGCCCTTTTCCCTGGAAGTAAAACTGACCTGCCCATCTTCTGGCTGGCAGATTGCAGGAGCCACTTGGCTCTATCAAACCAGCCCGACTCGGCACTGGTGCCACCTTGGGTCTGGGAACCATCCTGCGCGGCGTGGATTTTCAGGAGCCAGCGGGCCACTCCCAGCCACAGGCCCCGAAAACAAACCACGGCCCTTTTCCCTGGCAAACAATACTCACGCACCCCGCTCCTGCCTGGCAGATTGCAGGAGACACTTGGCCCTATCAAACAAGCCGGCTTGGCACTGGTGCCACCTTGGGTCTGGGAACCATCATGCGCGGCGTGGATTTTCAGGAGCCAGCCGGCTATTTCCAGCCACAGGCCCCCAAACACAAACTACGGCCCTTTTCCCTGGAAGTAAAACTGACCTGCCCATCTTCTGGCTGGCAGATTGCAGGAGCCACTTGCCTCTATCAAACCAGCCCGATTTGGCACTGGGGCCCCTTGGGTCTGGAAACCATCCTGTGTATCGTGGATTTTCAGGAGCCAGCCGGCCACTCCCAGCCACAGGCCCCCAACACAAACCACGGCCCTTTTCCCTGGCAAACAAAACTCAGCCACCCCGCTTCTGGCTGGCAGATTGCAGGAGCCACTTGGCTCTATCAAACCAGCCCGACTCGGCACTGGTGCCACCTTTCATCTGGGAACCATCCTGCGTATCGTGGATTTTCAGGTGCCAGTCGGCCATTCCCAGCCACAGGCCCCCAAACACACACTACAGCCCTTTTCCCTGGAAGTAAAACTGACCTGCCCATCTTCTGGCTGGCAGATTGCAGGAGCCACTTGGCTCTATGAAACCAGCCCGATTTGGCACTGGGGCCCCTTGGGTCTGGAAACCATCCTGCGTATCGTGGATTTTCAGGAGCCAGCCGGCCACTCACTGCCACAGGCCCCCAACACAAACCACGGCCCTTTCCCCTGGCAAACAAAACTGACCCTCCCCGCTTCTGGCTGGCAGATTGCAGGAGCCACTTGGCTCTATCAAACCAGCCCGATTTGGCACTGGGGCCCCTTGGGTCTGGAAACCATCCTGCGTATCGTGGATTTTCAGGAGCCAGCCGGCCACTCCCAGCCACAGGCCCCCAACACAAACCACGGCCCTTTTCCCTGGCGAACAAAAATCACCCACCCCGCTTCTGGCTGGCAGATTGCAGGACCCACTTGGCTCTATCAAACGAGCCCGACTCGGCACTGGTGCCCCCTTGGGACTGGGAACCATCTTGCGCGGCGTGGATTTTAAGGAGCCAGCCGGCCATTCCCAGCATCAGGCCCCAGAAAACAAACTACGGCCCTTTTCCCTGGCAAACAAAACTCACCCACCCAGCTTCTGGTTTCAGGATTGCAGCATACCCTTGGCTCTATCAAACCAGCCCGACTCGGCACTGGTGCCACCCTTCTTCTGGGAACCATCCTGCGTATCGTGGATTTTCAGGAGCCAGCCGGCCACTCCCAGCCACAGGCCCCCAAACACAAACTACGGCCCTTTTCCCTGGAAGTAGAACTGACCTGCCCATCTTCTGGCTGGCAGATTGCAGGAGCCACTTGCCTCTATCAAACCAGCCCAATTCGGCACTGGTGCCCCCTTGCGTCTGGGAACCATCCTGCTCGGCGTGGATTGTCAGGAGCCAGCCGGCCATTCCCAGCCACAGGCCCCAGAAAGCCAACCACGGCCCTTTTCCCTGGAAAAGAAAACCCACCCACCCGCTTCTGGCTGGCAGATTGCAGGAGCCACTTGGCTCTATCAAACCAGCCCGACTCGGCACTGGTGCCACCTTGGGTCTGGGAACCATCCTGCGCGGCGTGGATTTTCAGGAGCCAGCCGGCCATTCCCAGCCACAGGCCCCTGAAAACAAACCACGGCCCTTTTCCCTGGCAAACAAAACTCACCCACCCCGCTTATGGATGGCAGATTGCAAGAGCCACTTGGCTCTATCAAGCCAGCCCGACTCGGCACTGGTGCCACCTTTCATCTGGGAACCATCCTGTGTATTGGGGATTTTCAGGAGCCAGCCGGCCACTCCCAGCCACAGGCCTCGAAACAAAAACTACGGCCCTTTTCCCTGGAAGTAAAATTGACCTGCCCATCTTCTGGCTGGCAGATTGCAGGAGGCACATGGCTCTATCAAAGCAGCCCAACTCGGCACTGGTGCCACCTTGGGTCTGGGAACCATCATGCGCGGCGTGGATTTTCAGGAGCCAGCCGGCTATTTCCAGCCACAGGCCCCCAACACAAACTACAGCCCTATTCCCTGGAAGTAAAATTGACCTGCCCATCATCTGGCTAGCAGATTGCAGGAGCAACTTGGCTCTATCAAACCAGCCCAACTCGGCACTGGTGCCACCCTGGGGCTGGGAACCATCATGCGCGGCGTGGATTTTCAGGAGCCAGCCGGCTATTTCCAGCCACAGGCCCCCAAACACAAACTACGGCCCTTTTCCCTGGAAGTAAAACAGACCTGCCCATCTTCTGGCTGTCAGATTGCAGGAGCCACTTGGCTCTATCAAACCAGCCCGATTTGGTACTGGGGCCAACTTGGGTGTGCAAACCATCCTGCGTATCGTGGATTTTCAGGAGCCAGCCGGCCACTCCCAGCCACAGACCCCCAACACAATCCACGGCCCTTTTCCCTGGCAAAAAAAACTGACTCGCCCCGCTTCTGGCTGGCAGATTGCAGGAGCCACTTGGCTCTATCAAACCAGCCCGACTCGGCACTGGTGCCACCTTTCATCTGGGAACCATCCCGCTTATCGTGGATTTTCAGGAGCCAGCCGGCCATTCCCAGCCACTGGCCCCCAACACAAACCACGGCCCTTTTCTTTGGCAAACAAAACTCACCCGCCCCGTTTCTGGCTGGCAGATTGCAGGAGCCACATGGCTCTATCAAACCAGCCCGACTCGGCACTGGCGTCACCTTGGGTCTGGGAACAATCATGCGTGGGGTGGATTTTAAGGAGCCAGAGGGCCATTCTCAGCCACAGGCCCCCAAACACAAACTACGGCCCTTTTCCCTGGAAGTAAAATTGACCTGCCCTGCTTGTGGCTGTCAGATTGCAGGAGCCACTTGGCTCTATCAAACTAGCCCGACTCGGCACTGGTGCCACCTTTCATCTGGGAACCATCCTGCGTATCGTGGATTTTCAGGATCCAGCCGGCAACTCCCAGCCACAGGCCCCCGAACAAAAACTACGGCCCTTTTCCCTGGAAGTAAAATTGACCTGCCCTGCTTGTGGCTGTCAGATTGCAGGAGCCACTTGGCTCTATCAAACTAGCCCGACTCGGCACTGGTGCCACCTTTCATCTGGGAACCATCCTGCGTATCGTGGATTTTCAGGAGCCAGCCGGCAACTCCCAGCCACAGGCCCCCGAACAAAAACTACGGCCCTTTTCCCTGGAAGTAAAACTGACCTGCCCATCTTCTGGCTGGCAGATTGCAGGAGCCACTTGGCTCTATCAAACCAGCCCGACTCGGCACTGGTGCCACCTTGGGTCTGGGAACCATCCTGCGTGGCGTGGATTTTCAGGAGCCAGCGGGCCACTCCCAGCCACAGGCCCCGAAAACAAACCACGGCCCTTTTCCCTGGCAAACAATACTCACGCACCCCGCTCCTGCCTGGCAGATTGCAGGAGACACTTGGCCCTATCAAACAAGCCGGCTTGGCACTGGTGCCACCATTCATCTGGGAACCGTCCTGCGTGTCGTGGATTTTCAGGAGCCAGCCGGCAACTCCCAGCCACAGGCCCCCGAACACAAACTACGGCCCTTTTCCCTGGAAGTAAAACTGACCTGCCCATCTTCTGGCTGGCGGTTTGCAGGAGCCACTTGGTACTATCAAACCAGCCCGACTCGGCACTGGTACCACCTTTCATCTGGGAACCATCCTGCGTATCGTGGATTTTCAGGAGCCAGTCGGCCATTCCCATCCACAGGCCCCCAAACACACACTACAGCCCTTTTCCCTGGAAGTAAAACTGACCTGCCCATCTTCTGGCTGGCAGATTGCAGGAGCCACTTGGCTCTATGAAACCAGCCCGATTTGGCACTGGGGCCCCTTGGGTCTGGAAACCATCCTGCGTATCGTGGATTTTCAGGAGCCAGCCGGCCACTCACTGCCACAGGCCCCCAACAAAAACCACGGCCCTTTCCCCTGGCAAACAAAACTGACCCTCCCCGCTTCTGGCTGGCAGATTGCAGGAGCCACTTGGCTCTATCAAACCAGCCCGATTTGGTACTGGGGCCCCTTGGGTCTGGAAACCATCCTGCGTATCGTGGATTTTCAGGAGCCAGCCGGCCACTCCCAGCCACAGGCCCCCAACACAAACCACGGCCCTTTACCCTGGCAAACAAAACTGACCCACCCCGATTCTGGCTGGCAGATTGCAGGAGCGACTTGGCTCTATCAAACCAGCCCAACTCGGCACTGGTGCCACCTTTCATCTGGGAACCATCCTGCGTATCGTGGATTTTCAGGAGCCAGCCGGCCATTCCCAGCCACAGGCCCCCAAACACAAACTACGGCCCTTTTCCCTGGAAGTAAAACAGACCTGCCCATCATCTGGCTGGCAGATTGCAGGAGCCACATGGCTCTATCAAAGCAGCCCGTCTCGGCACTGGTGCCACCTTTCATCTGGGAACCATCCTGCGTGGCGTGGATTTTAAGGAACCAGCCGGCCATTCAAGGCCACAGGCCCCAAAAAAAAAAAAACCACGGCCTTTTTCCCTGGCAAACAAAACTCAGTGACCCTGCTTCTGGCTGACAGATTGCAGGAGCCACATGGCTCTATCACACCAGCCCAACTCGACACTGGTGCCACCTTGGGTCTGGGAACCATCATGCCAGGCGTGGATTTTAAGGAGCCAGCCGGCCATTCCCAGCCACAGGGCCCCAAACACAAACTACGGCCCTTTTCCCTGGAAGTAAAACAGACCTTCCCATCTTCTGGCTGGCAGATTGCAGGAGCCACGCGGTACTATCAAACCAGCCCGATTTGGCATTGGTGCCACCTTGGGTCTGGGAACCATCCTGCGTATCGTGGATTTTCAGGAGCCAGCTGGCCATTCCAGGCCACAGTCCCCCATAAACGAACCACTGCCCTTTTCCCTGGCAAACAAAACTCACCCACCCCGCTTCTGGCTGGCAGATTGCAGGAGACACTTGGCTCTATCAAACCAGCCCAACTCGGCACTGGTGCCACCTTTCATCTGGGAACCATCCTGCGTATCGTGGATTTTCAGGAGCCAGCCGGCCACTCCCAGCCACAGGCCCCCAAACACAAACGCCGGCCCTTTTCCCTGGAAGTAAAACTGACCTGCCCATCTTCTGGCTGGCAGATTGCAGGGGCCACTTTGTGCTATCAGACCAGTCTGACTTGGCACTGGTGCCACCTTGGGTCTGCGAATCATCCCGCTTATCGTGGATTTTCAGGAGCCAGCCGGCCACTCGCAGCCAGAGGCCCCCAAACACAAACTACGGCCCTTTTCCCTGGAAGTAAAACAGACCTGCCCATCTTCTGGCTGGCAGATTGCAGGAGCCACTTGACTCTATCAAAACAGCCCGACTCGGCACTGGTGCCCCCTTGGGTCTGGGAACCATCCTACATATCGTGGATTTTCAGTAGGCAGCCCGCCATTCCCCCGCCACAGGCCCCCAAACACAAAGTACGGCGCTTTTCCCTGGAAGTAAAACTGACCTGCCCATCTTCTGGCTGGCAGATTGCAGGAGCCACTTGGTACTATCAAACCAGCCCAATTCGGCACTGGTGCCCCCTTGCGTCTGGGAACCATCCTGCGTATCGTGGATTTTAAGGAGCCAGCCTGTCACTGCCTGCCACAGGCCCCCAAACAGAAACCACCACGCATTCCCTGGAAACAAAATTCAGCCGCCTCGCTTCTGCATGGCAGATTGCAGGAGCTACTCTGTATTATCAAATCATCACGACTTGGCACTGGTGCTACCTTTGATCTGGGAACCATCCTGCGTATCGTGGATTTTCAGGAGCCAGCCGTCCACTCCCAGCCCCAGGCCCAGGTACACAAACTACGGCCCTTTTCCCTGGAAACAAAACTAGACAAATCTGGGACTTTTTAACCGACTAAAATTGTTTGAATTATCTGGTCATAATAATAGATTTCTACAAGGAATTTTTAAAATCTTTCTTAGAGTTCAGAAAGTCCAGGACTGAGGTCTTTTTCTTCCCTTATCAATATTGCAACCAAATTGATAAATAAAGACCAACTCTTTATTTTTCTTTTTAATCCAAGTAGATAATTCCCATTCATTAATCCATTTTGTGGACCAATATTTGCCATTCTGATGGAAGTTGTCACTTCTTTACAATAGACATTCTGTGACTATGTTGACAAGTCTTGGGTGATGATCCTAACTGGTCTTAGATACACATAGGGGGAAATTTCCTCAACCAGTGTCAGTCCTAAGCATGCGTATCAGAAGATCTTTCTATAGCTGGGAATTTTCCCATGAAAGGGATTCAGTTAGGGAAGAGACACTTGTCCCAGAGTTTTACATTCTTCTTGAACACTGCTTAAGGAACATGGATCCCATGTCCATTTGGATCTCTGTCTGCACAGAACTTTGTCATGCCAGTGCTTGAAATGCATCTCGAAGAGAATTCACTACACAGAATGAATGAGAGTGGTAGGGCTCAGTGGGGCTCACCAGGCCCAACCCCCCTGTTAAAGCAGGATACCTAGAGCCTCTTGCCCGGGATTCTAGCTGGGTGTACTTTTAATGTCTTCTAAGATCCAGGCTTCAGAAGCTTTCTGGGCAGTCTGTGCCGCGGTTCAGTCACCGTCACAATAAAACATCATTTGGTGATGTTCATAGGCAATCTCCTGTATTTCAGTGTGTGCCCACTGCCTCTTGTCTTTTCACTCAGCATCACTTAAAAAACACTGGTTCCCTCCCTTTTGCATTATTGCTTCCCGTATGTATGTGTGCAGCCATGTAGATAAATGTAAAAACCTCCCTGAAGGCCACGCAGACAATATTCCCTTCATCTACCAGTCAAGTTGATTCATCAGAGGTGTTGAAAAAGTTGTTCAGCATGAAATTTCCCAGGAAAATCCACGCCGAGTACATTGCTTTGTCCTCCTTCATATGCCAGGCAAGGCTTTCAGGAATAGCTGCCCCATCAACTTCGTGGGGATTAAAAAGAGGCTGGCTGATTTGTACTTTTCCGAGTCCTCCTAATTGCCATTTTTGAAGAGGGCAGTCTTTTGCTTTCATGCAGTCTTAGCTACGGAAAACCCCATACTTTCGTCTTTAGCGTTTCTTGTCCTCTCCAACCTCGCAAAAAGTTTTTCCACTATGTCTGGCAAGGAGAATCTGGGTCAGGGCTGAAAACATCTCCCATGGTGTTGTACACGCTGCAGAGAAGTCTGCAGAGTGTTTTGCAGGAAGAAAAAGAAAGTTGTCCAAAACACCTTCCAACCGAATGTTCATGTGTTTGGAAAAGCTAGGAGAGTAGTAAGGTACTGTTTTCTATCAGTTTGCAAGCTGCGCACACTATCCCAGTCTTGTGCAGCTTCATTCTCACCTCTCCGAAGCTACTGCTCCCTACGGCTTCTGGAGGCGAAGAAGCGGCTTCTTCGAGCAAAGGTGATTGTACCGGTGCCAATGCTCTAAAGTGCGGCGGCTTCTGCCGAAATGTGCCCGGGACCGGCGCTTAGCTCCGGGGAGCACCGTATTTCGTCTTTAGTGACTTTTGTGGTCTACATCATTGCAAAAATCCTTTCCTCTATGTCTGGCATGGAGAAACTGTGCCTGCACAGAAAACATCTCCCGTGGTGTTTTACATGTTGCAGAGAGGTCTTCTGAGTGTTTTGCACGTAGAAAAAGAAAGTTTTCCAAAACAGCTTCCAATCGAAGGTTCATGTGTTTGGAAAAGGTAGGAGAGTAGTAAGGTACTGTTTTCTATCAGTTTGCAAGCTGCGCACACTATCCCAGTGTTGTGCAGGTTCATTCTTCACCTTTCCGAAGCAGCCGCACTCTCCAGCTGCTGGAGGCGAAGAGGCGGCTTCTTCGCGCAAAGGCGATTGTGCCAGTCACAGTGCACTCCACTTCGGCGGCTTCTGACGAAATGTGCCCGGGACCGGCGCTTAGCTCCGGGGAACTCCGTACCTTACTCTTTCGGGACTTTTGTGGTCTACATCATTGCAAAAAGTTTTTCCACTATGTATGGCAAGGAGAAACTGTGCCTGCACAGAAAACATCTCCCGTGGTGTTTTACCTCTTGCAGAGTGCTCTGCTGAGTGTTTTGCAAGAGGAAAAAGAAAGTTTTCCAAAACACCTTCCAATCAAACGTTCTTGTGTCTGCAAAATTTAGGAGAGTAGTAAGGTACTGTTTTCTATCAGTTTGCAAGCTGCGCACACTATCCCAGTGTTGTGCAGGTTCATTCTTCACCTTTCCGAAGCAGCCGCCCTCTCCAGCTGCCGGAGGCGAAGAGGCGGCTTCTTCGCGCAAAGGCGATTGTGCCGGTCACAGTGCACTCCAGTGCGGCGGCTTCTGACGAAATGTGCCCGGGACCGGCCCTTAGCTCTGGGGAGCTGCGTACCTTCGTCTTTAGCGTCTTTTGTGGTCTACATCATTGCAAAAATCCTTTGCACTATGTCTGGCATGGAGAAACTGTGCCTGCACAGAAAATATCTCCCATGCCCTTTTACATGTTGCAGAGAAGTCTGCAGTGTGTTTTGCACGTAGAAAAAGAATGTTGTCCAAAACACTTTCCAACAGAATGTTCATGTGTTTGGAAAAGGTAGGAGAGTGGAAGGTACTGTTCTCTATCAGTTTGCAAGCTGCACACACAATCCCAGTGTTGTTCAGCTTCCTTCTTCACATTTCCGAAGCAGCCGCTCACTCCGGCTCCCGGAGGCGAAGAAGCGGCTTCTTCGCGCAAAGGCCTTTGTTCCGGTCACAGTGCACTCCAGTGCGGCGGCATCTGTCAAAATGTGCCAGGGACCGGGGCATAGATCCGGTGTCTGCGTACCGTCGTCTTTAGCGTCTTTTGTGGTCTACATCATTACAGAAAGGTTTTTCACTATGTTAGGCAAGGAGAAACTGTGCCAGCACAGAAAACATCTCCCATCGTGTTTCACATGTTGCAGAGAGCTCTTCAGAAGTTTATGCACGAAGAAAAAGAAAGTTATCCAAAACACCTTCCAATCGAATGTTCATGTGTTTGGAAAAGGTAGGAGAGTGGTAAGGTACTGTTTTCTATCAGTTTGCAAGCTGCGCACACTATCCCAGTGTTGTGCAGGTTCATTCTTCACCTTTCCGAAGCAGCCGCACTCTCCAGCTGCCGGAGGCGAAGAGGCGGCTTCTTCGCGCAACGGCGATTGTGCCGGTCACAGTGCACTCCAGTGCGGCGGCATCTGTCGAAATGTGCCCGGGCCTGGCGCTTAGCTCCGGGGACATCCGTACCTGCTTCTTTCGGGACTTTTTGGTCTACATCATTGCAGAAAGGTTTTTCACTATGTCTGGCAAGGAGAAACTGTGCCTGCACAGAAAACATCTCCCATCGTGTTTCACATGTTGCAGAGAGCTCTGCAGAAGTTTATGCACGAAGAATAAGAAAGTTATCCCAAACACCTTCCCATCGAATGTTCATGTGTTTGGAAAAGGTAGGAAAGTGGTAAGGTACTGTTTTCTATCAGTTTACAAGCTGCGCACACTATCCCAGTGTTGTGCAGGTTCATTCTTCACCTTTCCGAAGCAGCCGCCCTCTCCAGCTGCCGGAATCGAAGAGGCGGCTTCTTCGCGCAAAGGCGATTGTGCCGGTCACAGTGCACTCCAGTGCGGCGGCTTCTGACGAAATGTTCCCGGGACCGGCGCTTAGCTCCGGGGAGCTGCGTACCTTCGTCTTTAGCGTCTTTTGTGGTCTACATCATTGCAAAAAACTTTTCCACGATGTCTGGCAAGGAGAAACTGTGCCAGCACAGAAAACATCTTCCATCGTGTTTTACATGTTGCAGAGAGGTCTTCTGAGTGTTTTGCAGGTAGAAAAAGAAAGTTTTCCAAAACAGCTTCCAATCGAATGTTCATGTGTTTGGAAAAGGTAGGAAAGTTGTAAGGTACTGTTTTCTATCAGTTTGCAAGCTGCACACACAGTCCCAGTGTTGTTCAGCTTCATTCTCACCTTTCCGAAGCAGCCGCTCACTCCGGCTCCCGGAGGCGAAGAAGCGGCTTCTTCGCGCAAAGGCGATTGTGCCGGTCACAGTGCACTCCAGTGCGGCGGCATCTGTCGAAATGTGCCCGGGACCGGGGCATAGATCCGGTATCTGCGTACCGTCGTCTTTAGCGTCTTTTGTGGTCTACATCATTACAGAAAGGTTTTTCACTATGTTAGGCAAGGAGAAACTGTGCCAGCACAGAAAACATCTCCCATCGTGTTTCACATGTTGCAGAGAGCTCTTCAGAAGTTTATGCACGAAGAATAAGAAAGTTATCCAAAACACCTTCCAATCGAATGTTCATGTGTTTGGAAAAGGTAGGAGAGTGGTAAGGTACTGTTTTCTATCAGTTTGCAAGCTGCGCACACTATCCCAGTGTTGTGCAGGTTCATTCTTCACCTTTCCGAAGCAGCCGCACTCTCCAGCTGCCAGAGGCGAAGAGGCGGCTTCTTCGCGCAACGGCGATTGTGCCGGTCACAGTGCACTCGAGTGCGGTGGCATCTGTCGAAATGTGCCCGGGACCGGCGCTTAGCTCCGGGGACATCCGGACCTGCTTCTTTCGGGACTTTTTGGTCTACATCATTGCAGAAAGGTTTTTCACTATGTCTGGCAAGGAGAAACTGTGCCAGCACAGAAAAAATCTCCCATCGTGTTTCACATGTTGCAGAGAGCTCTGCTGAGTGTTTTGCCCGAAGAATAAGAAAGTTTTCCAAAACAGCTTCCAATCGAATGTTCATGTGTTTGGAAAAGGTTGGAGAGTGGTAAGGTACTTTTTTCTATCAGTTTGCAAGCTGCGCACACTATCCCAGTGTTGTGCAGCTTCCTTCTTCACCTTTCCGAAGCAGCCGCACTCTCCAGCTGCCGGAGGCGAAGAGGCGGCTTCTTCGCGCAAAGGCGATTGTGCCGGTCACAGTGCACTCCACTTCGGCGGCTTCTGACGAAATGTGCCCGGGACCGGCGCTTAGCTCCGGGGAACTCCGTACCTTACTCTTTCGGGACTTTTGTGGTCTACATCATTGCAAAAAGTTTTTCCACTATGTATGGCAAGGAGAAACTGTGCCAGCACAGAAAACATCTCCCGTGGTGTTTTACCTCTTGCAGAGTGCTCTGCTGAGTGTTTTGCAAGAGGAAAAAGAAAGTTTTCCAAAACACCTTCCAATCAAACGTTCTTGTGTCTGCAAAATTTAGGAGAGTAGTAAGGTACTGTTTTCTATCAGTTTGCAAGCTGCGCACACTATCCCAGTGTTGTGCAGGTTCATTCTTCACCTTTCCGAAGCAGCCGCACTCTCCAGCTGCCGGAGGCGAAGAGGCGGCTTCTTCGCGCAACGGCGATTGTGCCGGTCACAGTGCACTCCAGTGCGGCGGCATCTGTCGAAATGTGCCCGGGCCTGGCGCTTAGCTCCGGGGACATCCGTACCTGCTTCTTTCGGGACTTTTTGGTCTACATCATTGCAGAAAGGTTTTTCACTATGTCTGGCAAGGAGAAACTGTGCCTGCACAGAAAACATCTCCCATCATGTTTCACATGTTGCAGAGAGCTCTGCAGAAGTTTATGCACGAAGAATAAGAAAGTTATCCCAAACACCTTCCCATCGAATGTTCATGTGTTTGGAAAAGGTAGGAAAGTGGTAAGGTACTGTTTTCTATCAGTTTGCAAGCTGCGCACACTATCCCAGTGTTGTGCAGGTTCATTCTTCACCTTTCCGAAGCAGCCGCCCTCTCCAGCTGCCGGAGTCGAAGAGGCGGCTTCTTCGCGCAAAGGCGATTGTGCCGGTCACAGTGCACTCCAGTGCGGCGGCTTCTGACGAAATGTTCCCGGGACCGGCGCTTAGCTCCGGGGAGCTGCGTACCTTCGTCTTTAGCGTCTTTTGTGGTCTACATCATTGCAAAAAACTTTTCCACGATGTCTGGCAAGGAGAAACTGTGCCAGCACAGAAAACATCTTCCATCGTGTTTTACATGTTGCAGAGAGGTCTTCTGAGTGTTTTGCAGGTAGAAAAAGAAAGTTTTCCAAAACAGCTTCCAATCGAATGTTCATGTGTTTGGAAAAGGTAGGAAAGTTGTAAGGTACTGTTTTCTATCAGTTTGCAAGCTGCACACACAGTCCCAGTGTTGTTCAGCTTCATTCTCACCTTTCCGAAGCAGCCGCTCACTCCGGCTCCCGGAGGCGAAGAAGCGGCTTCTTCGCGCAAAGGCGATTGTGCCGGTCACAGTGCACTCCAGTGCGGCGGCATCTGTCGAAATGTGCCCGGGACCGGGGCATAGATCCGGTATCTGCGTACCGTCGTCTTTAGCGTCTTTTGTGGTCTACATCATTACAGAAAGGTTTTTCACTATGTTAGGCAAGGAGAAACTGTGCCAGCACAGAAAACATCTCCCATCGTGTTTCACATGTTGCAGAGAGCTCTGCTGAGTGTTTTGCCCGAAGAATAAGAAAGTTGTCCAAAACACCTTCCAACCGTATATTCATGTATTTGGAAAAGGTAGGAAAGTGGTAAGGTACTGTTTTCTATCAGTTTGCAAGCTGCGCACACTATCCCAGTGTTGTGCAGGTTCATTCTTCACCTTTCCGAAGCAGCCGCCCTCTCCAGCTGCCGGAGGCGAAGAGGCGGCTTCTTCGCGCAAAGGCGATTGTGCCGGTCACAGTGCACTCCAGTGCGGCGGCATCTGACGAAATGTGCCCGGGACCGGCGCTTAGCTCCGGGGAGCTGCGTACCTTCGTCTTTAGCGTCTTTTGTGGTCTACATCATTGAAAAAACTTTTCCACGATGTCTGGCAAGGAGAAACTGTGTCTGCACAGAAAACATCTCCCATCGTGTTTTACATGTTGCGGAGAGGTCTGCAGAGTGTTTTGCACGTAGAAAAAGAAAGTTTTCCAAAACAGCTTCCAATCGAATGTTCATGTGTTTGGAAAAGGTTGGAGAGTGGTAAGGTACTTTTTTCTATCAGTTTGCAAGCTGCGCACACTATCCCAGTGTTGTGCAGCTTCCTTCTTCACCTTTCCGAAGCAGCCGCACTCTCCAGCTGCCGGAGGCGAAGAGGCGGCTTCTTCGCGCAAAGGCGATTGTGCCGGTCACAGTGCACTCCACTTCGGCGGCTTCTGACGAAATGTGCCCGGGACCGGCGCTTAGCTCCGGGGAACTCCGTACCTTACTCTTTCGGGACTTTTGTGGTCTACATCATTGCAAAAAGTTTTTCCTCTATGTCTGGCAAGGAGAAACTGTGCCTGCACAGAAAACATCTCCCATGCCCTTTTACATGTTGCAGAGAAGTCTGCAGTGTGTTTTGCACGTAGAAAAAAAAGTTGTCCAAAACACTTTCCAACAGAATGTTCATGTGTTTGGAAAAGGTAGGAGAGTGGTAAGGTATTGTTTTCTATCAGTTTGCAAGCTGCACACACAGTCCCAGTGTTGTTCAGCTTCCTTCTTCACCTTTGGAAAGCACCCGCTCACTCCGGCTCCCGGAGGCGAAGAAGCGGCTTCTTCGCGCAAAGGCGATTGTGCCGGTCACAGTGCACTCCTGTGCGGCGGCATCTGACGAAATGTGCCCGGGACCGGCGCTTAGCTCCGGGGACATCCATACCTGCTTCTTTCGGGACTTTTTTGGTCTACATCATTACAGAAATGTTTTTCACTATGTATGGCATGGAGAAACTGTGCCAGCACAGAAAACATCTCCCGTGGTGTTTTACATGTTGCAGAGAGCTCTGCTGAGTGTTTTGCCTGAAGAAAAAGAAAGTTTTCCAAAACACCTTCCAACGGAATATTCATGTATTTGGAAAAGGTAGGAAAGTGGTAAGGTACTGTTTTCTATCAGGTTGCAAGCTGCGCACAGTATCCCAATCTTGTGCAGCTTCATTCTCACCTTTCCGCAGCTACTGGTCTCTCCGGCTGCCGGCGGCGAAGAAGCGGCTTCTTCGTGCAAAGGCGATTGTGCCGGTCACAGTGCACTGCAGACGGCGGCTTCTACCGAAATGTGCCCCGTATCTGCTCATAGCTCCGGGCGTCTCTGTACCTTCCAATTCCGTTTTTGGTCTTGGCAATGCAAATGGTTTACTTGCAGCAGTAGCACGGGACAGTGAACTGGACTTTTTGCTTATTCAGGGAAGCTAATGAAAAAAATTCACCAGGATCAGAGCAGGTTGTAAAACAAGAAAATTGTCATGAAAAGAAGCCAGCCTTGTGCCCTTAGATTTGCTAGCTGTGTTTGAACAAAATGAAATGTGTCAACTCGGTGTTCCTGGGTATCACATCAGTAACAAGTACTTCAGTTGCTGAATTTCTCTCGTCAAGGTAAGAAGACAATCCAAGGAATTGTGATTTCATGCTCACAATTCACCCTATGGTGCCGAAAGGTGAAAAAGGGGTGGAAGGTGCACGGGTCAACTAACTTGAATGGCCTATGTAAATCAGCGGCCACTGATTTCCTGAAGGCTTCAACAGGTCAGTTGCCTATGTTTTTCTTGGAATTGTTTTAACCTTCGGTCATGTTTTTCTTGGGATTCTTTTACCCTTTCCCTATTAGTTCAGCCTTTGGTCTCCAGCCTTTGCTGACATTTCAAGTATCTCGGTAGCCTGGAAATGTGTTGTCATAATTGCTGACATCATTATTCCCTTCAAAGGGTTGTTTGCCTCAAGTCTCAGTTTTGCTGGTTTTCTGCTAGTTGATTGTCAGAGGGCAGCAGGTGTTGTGTAGGAGCAAGTACACAAACCCATAGCTCGCTTTTCTTTTGATTTGGCCTGGGTAGCTAATGGAATGACTGAACATCTGTGAGAGGCTTTTCTCTCCCCGTTAGGTTTCACTGGAAGGGCAGATGCAAATCGTCTACCTGAAGTCTTGGCACAGAAGAAAGTAGTGGTTTGCTGCTGCATCTAGCTAGAAGCTTACAAAAGGAAGGCCTTGGGCTGAGGCCCATTCATTGGCTAAGTAGAAAAGGACTGTGGGAAAGGTGAGGCAGCTGAATTAGAGGTAGATGAACAAGTTCTAGAACGGTCGTGTGTTCAAAGCCTGGTGTATGGTGGTTGGTTGAATGGTGTTTGTTATGGCTTAAAGCTATGGAACTGATAAAGGCAAAGTTGCAAGAAAGCAGCTCTCCTTTGCATCTTGCTGGGGACTCTGCTACACCACGGACCCTCAACTCCAAGTTCGCCAAGGAGATGATCAGTAGGACTGTTGCAGAGCTGCTGTGTGCATCTGAATGGAACGGCAGAGAGTGAAGCGCTGGACATTTCTGGCTTTAGTACAATGCTGCTGCATTGGTGCCAGTTTAGTTGGTTTTCCATCAGTGGCCTTTCTGTCTAGAAGTACACTGCCCAGTGTACTTCTTTCCTAGTCTTTCTAGCATGTGATGCCATTTCCTTCCTGTTGTTTTCATACCTTCCTTCAGTTGAAAGGATGGTACAATCTTTACATTTTGAAGATCCCTGTTAGGAAACACTATGCAAGAGGAGTCATCGCTCCCTTTTCTTCTGCCTCCTTTGTCATTTTCAGAGACTCATTTCAAATTTCTGCTAATGTCAAGAGGAATACTGAGATTACCTAGCAGGGTTGGCACTCTCAGCTGCTTTCTTCTTTCATGCTGCTTCATACTGGATGTGACTTAAAGGCCTCGTTTTGTCATCTGCATTCTGCTGTGATCCAAAGCTAAATATTCCAGGCGTGTGAACACAAAAAGAACTCTTAGGCTTTTGCAAGAACTAGCCCAGGAGGATTTGTGTTCAATTTGATCTCTACAGTGTTTCAGAAAAAAGGAGATTGTACTGTCTTCTTGTGTACTCTCTTCTTGTGCTCTCATGCCTTGCATGTCCTAGTTAATCTACCGGCGTGACTCATTTGGCATCATCTCATGGTACAAATTCTGCATAGTTTCGTGTCCTTACAAATGCCAGTTGCCAAGGAGCCTATCTGACCATTCAAGGGGCAAAGAATTGTAAGGCTGGCAAGTTCAGTTGCTGAAACTGTAAGTCATGCCATATCAAAGTGACAGAGGAAGTCCATTGATCTAGGACTTTCAGCTGGACACCTCTGAGAATAGCAGCTTGTCAGCAATGACACAGCCATCTTCCTAGCTGTATTCCAGAAAGAGGAAAGGGACACCTTCAATGATTAATATGTTTGGCATGAGAAAAACGCAAGAAATGCACCGGAAATTACTTTAGTCAGATAAAGTGGGTTTCTCTAGTGAGAATTTTGCACTTGCTCTTTCTTGTCTGCGCCTCTACTTTTCACAGAGGACAGGGGAGCATTTCATTATTATTGTTCTTTTGTTTTCTTTTGTTGGCCTCCCTCTTTCCACCTGCAATTAACAAATTTGCCTTTCTTTACTGGCTTCTCTTACTTTACTACGAGAATTTTACATTAGGTCAACTTACATAATGGTCAAAGTTCTCAGACAGTGGAGAGAAGTAGAAGGTACCGAAAAAAGAACAAAACAAATCCAGAAAAATAGACAAATTTTAACAGTCTTGGGTGAGAATATTACGACACAAGATTTCTTTGAACTGAGCAACGCAGGGGATATTTGACGCAGTCAAATCAGGCCGACATTGCACTGGAGCCAGCATGGGTCTGGAAACCATCCTGCGTATTGTGGATTTTTAGGAGCCAGCTGCCCCTACGAGCTACAGGACCCCAAACACAAACGATGGCCCTTTACCATTGAAAAAAAACTCAGCTGCCCCGCTTCTGGATGGCAGATTACAGGAGTCACATGGTAATACACGACTTGGAAATGGTGCCACCATGCATCTGGAAGCCATCCTGCGTATCGTGGATTTTCAGGAGCCAGCCAGCCAGTCCCTGCCACAGGCCCCCAAACACATACTACGGCCCTTTTCCCTGGAAGTAAAACTGACCTGCCCATCTTCTGGCTGGCAGATTGCAGGAGCCACTTGGCTGTATCAAACCAGCCGGACTTGGCACGGGTGCCACCTTTCATCTGGGAACCATCCTGCGTATCGCAAATTTTCAGGAGCCAGCCGGCCACTCCCTGCCACAGGCCCCCAAACACAAACTACGGCCCTTTTCCCTGGAAGTAAAACTGACCTGCCCATCTTCTGGCTGGCAGATTGCAGGAGCCACTTGGCTCTATCAAACCAGCCCGACTCGGCACTGGTGCCACCTTTCATCTGGGAACCATCCTGCGTATCGTGGATTTTCAGGAGACAGCCGGCCACTCCCAGACACAGGCCCCCAAACATATACCACGACCCTTTTCCCTCGAAAAAAAACTGACCTGCCCGGCTTCTGGATGGTAGATTACAGGAGCCAATTTGTACTATCAGACCAGTCCGACTTGGCAGTGGTGCCACCTTGGGTCTGGGAATCATCCTGCGTATCGTTGATTTTCAGGAGCGAGCTGGCCACTGCAAGCCACAGGCACCCAAACACAATCCAAGGCCCTTTTCACTGGCAAACAAAACTAACCCGCCACGCTCCTGGCTGGCAGATTGCAGGAGCCACTTGGCTCTATCAAACCAGCCCGACTCGGCACTGGTGCCCCCTTGGGTCTGGGAACCATCCTGCACGGTGTGGATTTTCAGGAGCCAGCTGGCCACTCCCAGGCACAGGCCCCCGAACAAAAACCACGGCCCTTTTCCCTGGAAGGAAAACTCACCCGCCCCACTTCTGGCTGGCCGATGGCAGGAGCCACTTGGCTCTATGAAACCTGCCCGACTCGGCACTGCTGCCACCTTGGGTCTGGGAACCATCCTGCGCGGCGTGGATTTTCAGGAGCCAGCCGGCCATTCCCAGCCACAGACCCCCGAAAACAAACCGCTTCCCTTTTCCCTGGCAAACAAAACTCACCCACCCCGCTTCTGGCTGGCAGATTGCAGGAGCCACTTGGCTCTATCAAACCAGCCTGACTCTGCACTGGTGCCACCTTTCATCTGGGAACCATCCTGCGTATCGTGGATTTTCAGGAGCCAGCCGGCCACTCCCAGCCACAGGCCCCCAAACACATACCACGGTCCTTTTCCCTGGAAAAAAAACTCAGCTGCCCGGCTTCTGGATGGTAGATTACAGGAGCCACTTTGTACTATCATACCAGTCTGATATGGCAGCGGTGCCACCTTGGGTCTAGGAATCATCCTGCGTATCGTGGATTTTCAGGAGCCAGCCGGCGACTCCCAGCCACAGGCCCCCAAACAAAAACCACGGCCCTATTCCCTGGAAGTAAAACTGACCTGCCCATCTTCTGGCTGGCAGATTGCAGGAGCCACTTGGCTCTATCAAACCAGCCCGCCTTGGCACTGGTGCCACCTTTCATCTGGGAACCATCCTGCGTATCGTGGATTTTCAGGAGCCAGCCGGCCACTCCAAGCCACAGGCCCCCAACAAAAACCACGGCCCTTTTCCCTGGCAAACAAAACTCACCCACCCCGCTTCTGGCTGGCAGATTGCAGGAGCCACTTGGCTATCTCAAACCAGCGCCACTCAGCACTGGTGCCCCCTTGGGTCTGGGAACCATCCTGCGAATCGTGGATTTTCAGGAGCCAGCCGGCCATTCCCAGCCACAGGCCCCCAAACACATACCACGGCCCTTTTCCCTGGAAAAAAAACTCAGCTTCCCGGGTTCTGGATGGTAGATTGGAGGAGCCACTTTGTACTATCATACCAGTCCGACTTGGCAGTGGTACCACCTTGGGTCTGGGAATCATCCTGCGTATCGTGGATTTTCAGGAGCCAGCCGGCCACTCCCAGCCACAGGCCCCCAAACACAAACTACGGCCCTTTTCCCTGGAAGTAAAACTGACCTGCCCATCTTCTGGCTGGCAGATTGCAGGAGCCAATTGGCTCTATCAAACCAGCCCAACTTGGCGCTGGTGCCACCTTTCATCTGGGAACCATCCTGCGTATCGTGGATTTTCAGGAGCCAGCCGGCCACTCCCAGCCAAAGGCTCCCAAACACAAAGTACGGCGCTTTTCCCTGGAAGTAAAACTGACCTGCCGATCTTCTGGCTGGCAGATTGCAGGAGCCCCTTGGTACTATCAAACCAGCCCAACTCGACACCGGTGCCCCCTTGGGTCTGGGAATCATGCTGCGTATCGTAGATTTTCAGGAGCCAGCCGTCCATTCCAAGCCACAGGCCCCAGAAAACAAACCACTGCCCTTTTCCCTGGCAAACAAAACTCACCCACCCCGCTTCTGGCTGGCAGATTGCAGGAGGCACTTGGCTCTATCATACCAGTTTGATTTGGCAGTGGTGCCACATTGGGTCTGGGAATCATCCTGCGTATCGTGGATTTTCAGAAGCCAGCCAGCCTGTCCCAGACACAGGCCCCCAAACACATACTGCGGCCCATTTCCCAGGAAGTAAAACTGACTTGCCCATCTTCTGGCTGGCAGATTGCAGGAGACACTCGGCTCTATCAAACCAGCCCGACTCGGCACTGGTGCCACCTTTCATCTGGGAACCATCCTGCGTATCGTGGATTTTCACGAGCCAGCCGGCCACTCCCAGCCACAGGTCCCCAAACACAAACTACGGCCCGTTTCCCTGGAAGTAAAACTGACCTGCCCATCTTCTGGCTAGCAGATTGCACGAGCCACTTGGCTATCTCAAACCAGCTCCACTCAGCACTGGTGCCCCCTTGGGTCTGGGAACCATCCTGCGAATCGTGGATTTTCAGGAGCCAGCCGGCCACTCCCAGCCACAGGCCCCCAAACACATACCACGGCCCTTTTCCCTGGAAAAAAAACTCAGCTTCCCGGGTTCTGGATGGTAGATTGGAGGAGCCACTTTGTACTATCATACCAGTCCGACTTGGCAGTGGTACCACCTTGGGTCTGGGAATCATCCTGCGTATCGTGGATTTTCAGGAGCCAGCCGGCCACTCCCAGCCAGAGGCACCCAAACACAAACTACGGCCCTTTTCCCTGGAAGTAAAACTGACCTACCCATCTTCTGGCTGGCAGACTGCAGGAGCCAATTGGCTCTATCAAACCAGCCAGGCTCGGCACTGGTGCCACCTTTCATCTGGGAACCATCCTGCGTATCGTGGATTTTCAGGAGCCAGCCGGCCACTCCCAGCCAAAGGCTCCCAAACACAAACTACGGCGCTTTTCCCTGGAAGTAAAACTGACCTGCCCATCTTCTGGCTGGCAGATTGCAGGAGCCACTTGGCTCTATCAAACCAGCCCGACTTCGCACTGGTGCCAACTTTCATCTTGGAACCTTCCTGCGTATCGTGGATTTTCAGGAGTCAGCCGGCCTTTCCAGTCCACAGGCCCCCCAAAACAAACCACGGCCCTTTTCCCTGGCAAAGAAAACTCACCCACCCCGCTTCTGGCTGGCAGATTGCAGGAACCACTTGGCTCTATCAAACCAGCCCAACTTGGCGCTGTTGCCACCTTTCATCTGGGAACCATCCTGCGTATCGTGGATTTTCAGGAGCCAGCCGGCCACTCCCAGCCACAGGCCCCAGAAAACAAACCACTTCCCTATTCCCTGGCAAACAAAACTCACCCACCCCGCTTCTGGCTGGCAGATTTCAGGAGACACTTGGCTCTATCATAGCAGTCCGATTTGGCAGTGGTGCCACCTTGGGTCTGGGAATCATCCTGCGTATCGCGGATTTTCAGGAGCCAACCAGCCAGTCCCAGCCACAGGCCCCCAAACACATACTACGCCCCTTTTCCCTGGAAGTAAAACTGACCTGCCCATCTTCTGGCTGGCAGATTGCAGGAGCCACTTGGCTCTATCAAACCAGCCCGACTCGACACTGGTGCCACCTTTCATCTGGGAACCATCCTGCGTATCGTGGATTTTCAGGAGACAGCCGGCAACTCCCAGACACCGGCCCCCAAACACATACCACGGCCCTATTCCCTCGAAAAAAAACTGACCTGTCCGGCTTCTGGATGGTAGATTACAGGAGCCAATTTGTACTATCAGACCAGTCCGACTTGGCAGTGGTGCCACCATGGGTCTGTGAATCATCCTGCGTATCGTGGATTTTCAGGAGCCAGCTGGCCACTGCAAGCCACAGGCACCCAAACACAATCCAAGGCCCTTTTCACTGGCAAACAAAACTAACCCGCCACGCTTCTTCCTGGCAGATTGCAGGAGCCACTTGGCTCTATCAAACCAGCCCGACTCGGCACTGGTGCCCCCTTTCATCTGGGAACCATCCTGCGTATCGTGGATTTTCAGGGGCCAGCCGGCCACTCCCAGCCACAGGCCCCCGAACATATACCACGGCCCTTTCCCCTGGAAGTAAAACTGACCTGCCCATCTTCTGGCTGGCAGATTGCAGGAGCCCCTTGGTACTATCAAACCAGCCCAACTCGACACCGGTGCCCCCTTGGGTCTGGGAATCATGCTGCGTATCGTAGATTTTCAGGAGCCAGCCGGCCACTCCAAGCCACAGGCCCCAGAAAACAAACCACTGCCCTTTTCCCTGGCAAACAAAACTCACCCACCCCGCTTCTGGCTGGCAGATTGCAGGAGGCACTTGGCTCTATCATACCAGTTTGATTTGGCAGTGGTGCCACATTGGGTCTGGGAATCATCCTGCGTATCGTGGATTTTCAGAAGCCAGCCAGCCTGTCCCAGACACAGGCCCCCAAACACATACTGCGGCCCATTTCCCAGGAAGTAAAACTGACTTGCCCATCTTCTGGCTGGCAGATTGCAGGAGACACTTGGCTCTATCAAACCAGCCCGACTCGGCACTGGTGCCACCTTTCATCTGGGAACCATCCTGCGTATCGTGGATTTTCACGAGCCAGCCGGCCACTCCCAGCCACAGGTCCCCAAACACAAACTACGGCCCGTTTCCCTGGAAGTAAAACTGACCTGCCCATCTTCTGGCTAGCAGATTGCACGAGCCACTTGGCTATCTCAAACCAGCTCCACTCAGCACTGGTGCCCCCTTGGGTCTGGGAACCATCCTGCGAATCGTGGATTTTCAGGAGCCAGCCGGCCACTCCCAGCCACAGGCCCCCAAACACATACCACGGCCCTTTTCCCTGGAAAAAAACCTCAGCTTCCCGGGTTCTGGATGGTAGATTGGAGGAGCCACTTTGTACTATCATACCAGTCCGACTTGGCAGTGGTACCACCTTGGGTCTGGGAATCATCCTGCGTATCGTGGATTTTCAGGAGCCAGCCGGCCACTCCCAGCCAGAGGCACCCAAACACAAACTACGGCCCTTTTCCCTGGAAGTAAAACTGACCTACCCATCTTCTGGCTGGCAGACTGCAGGAGCCAATTGGCTCTATCAAACCAGCCAGGCTCGGCACTGGTGCCACCTTTCATCTGGGAACCATCCTGCGTATCGTGGATTTTCAGGAGCCAGCCGGCCACTCCCAGCCAAAGGCTCCCAAACACAAACTACGGCGCTTTTCCCTGGAAGTAAAACTGACCTGCCCATCTTCTGGCTGGCAGATTGCAGGAGCCACTTGGCTCTATCAAACCAGCCCGACTTCGCACTGGTGCCAACTTTCATCTTGGAACCTTCCTGCGTATCGTGGATTTTCAGGAGTCAGCCGGCCTTTCCAGTCCACAGGCCCCCCAAAACAAACCACGGCCCTTTTCCCTGGCAAAGAAAACTCACCCACCCCGCTTCTGGCTGGCAGATTGCAGGAACCACTTGGCTCTATCAAACCAGCCCAACTTGGCGCTGTTGCCACCTTTCATCTGGGAACCATCCTGCGTATCGTGGATTTTCAGGAGCCAGCCGGCCACTCCCAGCCACAGGCCCCAGAAAACAAACCACTTCCCTATTCCCTGGCAAACAAAACTCACCCACCCCGCTTCTGGCTGGCAGATTTCAGGAGACACTTGGCTCTATCATAGCAGTCCGATTTGGCAGTGGTGCCACCTTGGGTCTGGGAATCATCCTGCGTATCGCGGATTTTCAGGAGCCAACCAGCCAGTCCCAGCCACAGGCCCCCAAACACATACTACGCCCCTTTTCCCTGGAAGTAAAACTGACCTGCCCATCTTCTGGCTGGCAGATTGCAGGAGCCACTTGGCTCTATCAAACCAGCCCGACTCGACACTGGTGCCACCTTTCATCTGGGAACCATCCTGCGTATCGTGGATTTTCAGGAGACAGCCGGCAACTCCCAGACACCGGCCCCCAAACACATACCACGGCCCTATTCCCTCGAAAAAAAACTGACCTGTCCGGCTTCTGGATGGTAGATTACAGGAGCCAATTTGTACTATCAGACCAGTCCGACTTGGCAGTGGTGCCACCATGGGTCTGTGAATCATCCTGCGTATCGTGGATTTTCAGGAGCCAGCTGGCCACTGCAAGCCACAGGCACCCAAACACAATCCAAGGCCCTTTTCACTGGCAAACAAAACTAACCCGCCACGCTTCTTCCTGGCAGATTGCAGGAGCCACTTGGCTCTATCAAACCAGCCCGACTCGGCACTGGTGCCCCCTTTCATCTGGGAACCATCCTGCGTATCGTGGATTTTCAGGGGCCAGCCGGCCACTCCCAGCCACAGGCCCCCGAACATATACCACGGCCCTTTCCCCTGGAAGTAAAACTGACCTGCCCATCTTCTGTCTGGCAGATTGCAGGAGCCACTTGGTACTATCAAACCAGCCCAACTCGACACTGGTGCCCCCTTGGGTCTGGGAACCATCCTGCGTGGCGTGGATTTTCAGGAGCCAGCCGGGCATTCCCAGCCACAGGCCCCAGAAAACAAACCACGGCCCTTTTCCCTGGCAAACAAAACTCACCCAAACCGCTTATGGCTGGCAGATTGCAGGAGCCACTTGGCTCTATCAAACCAGCCTGACTCGGCACTGGTGCCACCTTTCATCTGGGAACCATCCTGCGTATCGTGGATTTTCAGGAGCCAGCCGGCCACTCCCAGCCACAGGCCCCCAAAAAAAAACTACGGCCCTTTTCCCTGGAAGTAAAATTGACCTGCCCATCTTCTGGCTGGCAGATTGCAGGAGCCTCTTGGTACTATCAAACCAGCCTGACATGGCACTGGTGCCACCTTTCATCTGGGAACCATCCTGCGTATCGTGGATTTTCAGGAGCCAGCCGGCCACTCCCAGCCACAGTTCCCCAAACACAAACTACGGCACTTTTCCCTGGAAGTAAAACAGACCTGCCCATCTTCTGGCTGGCAGATTGCAGGAGCCACTTGGCTCTATTAAATCAGCCCGACTCGGCCCTGGTGCCCCCTTGGGTCTGGGAACCATCCTGCGCGGCGTGGATTTTCAGGAGCCAGCCGGCCACTCCCAGCCACTGGCCACAGCAATAAAACCACGGCCTTTTTCCCTGACAAACAAATATCACCCACCCCGCTTCTGGCTGGCAGATTGCATGAGCCACTTCGTACTATCAAACCAGCCTGACTCGACCCTGGTGCCACCTTTCATCTGGGAACCATCCTGCATATTGTGGATTTTCCGGAGCCAGGCGGCCATTCCCAGCCACAGGCCCCCAAACACAAACTATGGTCCGTTTCCCTGGCAAACAAAACTCACCCACCCCGCTTCTGGCTGGAAGATTGCAGGAGCAACATGGCTCTATCAAACCAGCCTGACTCGGCACTGGTGCCCCCTTGGGTCTGGGAACCATACTGCGAGGCCTGGATTTTCAGGAGCCAGCCGGCCACTCCCAGCCACTGGGCCCAGAAAACACACCACGGCATTTTTCTGTGCAAACAAAACTCACGCAACCATCTTCTGGCTGGCAGATTGCAGGAGACACTTGGCTCTATCAAACCAGCCCGACTCGACCCTGGTGCCAACTTTCATCTGGGAACCATCCTGCGTAACATGGATTTTCAGGAGCCAGCCCGCCACTCCCAGCCACAGGCCGCCGAAAACAAACCACGGCCCTTTTCCCTGGCAAAGAAAACTCACACACCACGCTTCTGGCTGGCAGATTGCAGGAGCCACTTGGCTCTATCAAACCAGCCCGACTTGGCACTGGTGCCACCTTTCATCTGGGAACCATCCTGCGTATCGTGGATTTTCAGGAGCCAGCCGGCCACTCCCAGCCACAGGTCCCCAAACACAAACTACGGCCCTTTTCCCTGGAAGTAAAACTGACCTGCCCACCTTCTGGCTGGCAGATTGCAGGAGCCACTTGGTACTATCAAACCAGCCCAACTCGACACTGGTGCCCCCTTGGGTCTGGGAACCATCCTGCGCGGTGTGGATTTAAGGAGCCAGCCGGCCATTCCCAGCCACAGGCCCCAGAAAACAAACCACGGCCCTTTTCCCTGGCAAACAAAACTCACCCAAACCGCTTATGGCTGGCAGATTGCAGGAGCCACTTGCCTGTATCAAACCAGCCCGACTCGGCACTGGTTCCACCTTTCATCTGGGAACCATCCTGCGTATCGTGGATTTTCAGGAGCCAGCCGGCCACTCCCAGCCACCGACCTGCAAACACAAACTACGGCCCTTTTCCCTGGAAGTAAAACTGACCTGACCATCTTCTGGCTGGCAGATTGCAGGAGCCTCTTGGTACTATCAAACCAGCCTGACATGGCACTGGTGTCACCTTTCATCTGGGAACCATCCTGCATATCGTGGATTTTCAGGAGCCAGCTGGCCACTCGCAACCACAGGTCCCCAAACACAAACTACCCCCCTTTTCCCTGGAAGTAAAACTGACCTGCCCATCTTCTGGCTGGCAAATTGCAGGAGCCACATGGTACTATCAAACCAGCCCGACTTGGCACTGGTGCCACCTTTCATCTGGGAACCATCCTGCGTATCGTGGATTTTCAGGAGCCAGCCGGCCACTCCCAGCCACAGGCCCCCAAACAAAAACTACGGCCCTTTTCCCTGGAAGTAAAACTGACCTGCCCATCTTCTGGCTGGCAGATTGCATCAGCCACTTGGTACTATCAAACCAGCCTGACTCGACCCTGGTGCCACCTTTCATCTGGGAACCATCCTGCGTATCGTGGATTTTCAGGTGCCAGCCGGCCACTCACAGCCACAGGCCCCCAAACACAAACTACGGCCCTTTTCCCTGGAAGTAAAACTGACCTGCCCATCTTCTGGCTGGCAGATTGCAGGAGCCACTTGGCTCTATCAAACCAGCCCGACTTGGCACTGGTGCTACCTTTCATCTGGGAACCATCCTGCATATTGTGGATTTTCAGGAGCCAGCCGGCCATTCCCAGCCACAGGCCCCCAAACACAAACTATGGTCCGTTTCCCTGGCAAACAAAACTCACCCACCCCCTTCTGGCTGGCAGATTGCAGGAGCCACATGGCTCTATCAAACCAGCCTGACTCGGCACTGGTGCCACCTTTCATCTGGGAACCATCCTGCGTATCGTGGATTTTCAGGGGACAGCCGGCCACTCCCAATCACAGGCCCCCAAACACAAACTACTGCCCTTTTCCCTGGAAGTAAAACTGACCTGCCCATCTTTTGGTTGGCAGATTGCAGGAGCCACTTGGCTCTATCAAACCAGCCCGACTTGGCACTGGTGCCACCTTTCATCTGGGAACCATCCTGCGTACCGAGGATTTTCAGGAGCCAGACGGCCACTCCCAGCCACAGGTCCCCAAACACAAACTACGGCCCTTTTCCCTGGAAGTAAAACTGACCTGCCCATCTTCTGGCTGGCAGATAGCAGGAACCACATGGTACTATCAAACCAGCCCGACTTGGCACTGGTGCCACCTTTCATCTGGGAACCATCCTGCGCGGCGTGGATTTTCAGGAGCCAGCCGGCCACTCCCAGCCACAGGGCCCCAACACAAACTACGGCCCTATTCCTTAGCAGACAAAACTCACCCACCCCGCATCTGCCTCGCAGATTGCAGGAGACACTTGACTCTGTCAAACCAGCCCGACTCGGCACTGGTGCCCCCTAGGGTCTGGGAACCATCCTGCGCGGCGTGGATTTTAAGGAGCCAGGCGGCCATTCACAGCCACAGGCACCATAAAACAATCCACGGCCCTTTTCCCTGGAAAACAAAACTCACCCACCCCGCTTCTGGCTGGCAGATTTCAGGAGGCACTTGGCTCTATCAAACCAGCCCGACTCGGCACTGGTGCCCCCTAGGGTCTGGGAACCATCCTGCGCGGCGTGGATTTTAAGGAGCCAGCCGCCCACTCCCAGCCACAGGCACCAAAACACAAACTATGGCCCTTTACCCTGGAAGTAAAACCGACCTGACCATCTTCTGGCTGGCAGATTGCCGGAGACACTTTGTAATATCAAACCAGCCCGACTTGGCACTGGTGCTACCATTCATCTGGGAACCATCCTCCGTCTCGTGGATTTTCAGGAGCTAGCCGTCCAGTCCCAGCCACAGACCCCCGCTCACAAACCACGGCCCTTTTCCCTGGTAAACAAAACTCACCCACCCATCTTCTGGCTGGCAGATTGCAGGAACCACATGGTACTATCAAACCAGCCCGACTTGGCACTGGTGTCACCATTCATCTGGGAACCATCCTCCGTCTCGTGGATTTTCAGGAGCTAGCCGTCCAGTCAAGGCCACAGACCCCCGAGCACAAACCACGGCCCTTTTCCCTGGCAAACAAAACTCACCCACCCCGCTTCTGGCTGGCAGATTGCAGGAGACACTTGGCTCTATCAAACCAGCTCGACTTGGCCGTGGTGCCAACTCGGGTCTGGGAATCATCCTGCGTATTGTGGATTTTCAGGAGCCAGCCGGCCACTCCTAGCCACAGGCTCCCAAACAAAAACTACGGCCCTTTTCCCTGGAAGGAAAACTGACCTGCCCATCTTCTGGCTGGCAGATTGCAGGAGCGACTTGCTACTATCAAACCAGCCCAACTCGGCACTGGTGCCCCCTTGGGTTAGGAACCATCCTGCGTATCGTGGATTTTAAGGAGCCAGCTGGCCACTCCCAGCCACAGGCCCCCAAACACAAACTACGACCCTTTTCCCTCGAAGTAAATCTGACCTGCCCATCTTCTGGCTGGCAGATTGCAGGAGCCACTTGGCTCTATCAAACCAGCCCGACTTGAGACTGGTGACACCTTTCATCTGGGAACCATCGTGTGCGGCGTGGATGTTAAGGAGCCAGGCGGCCATTCACAGCCGCAGGCCCCAAAAAACAATCCACGGCATTTTTCCCTGGAAAACAAAACTCACCCACCCCGCTTCTGGCTGGCAGATTTCAGGAGCCACTTGGCTCTATCAAACAAGCCCGACTTGGCACTGGTGCCACCTTTCATCTGGGAATCATCCTACGTATTGTGGATTTTCAGGAGCCAACCGCCCACTCCCAGCCACGGGCACCCAAACACAAACTATGGCCCTTTTCCCTGGAAGTAAAACTGACCTGCCCATCTTCTGGCTGGCAGATTGCAGGAGACACTTGGCTCTATCAAACCAGCCCGACTCGGCGCTGGTGCCACCTTTCATCTGGGAACCATAATGCGCGGCGTGGATTTTAAGGAGCCAGCTGGCCACTCCCAGCCACAGGCCCCCGAAAACAAACCACGGCACTTTTCCCTGGCAAACATTACTCACACCAGCCGCTTCTGGCTGGCAGATTGCAGGAGACACTTGGCTCTATCAAACCAGCCTGACTCGGCACTGGTGCCACCTTTCATCTGGGAACCATCCTGCGTATCGTGGATTTTCAGGGGACAGCCGGCCACTCCCAATCACAGGCCCCCAAACACAAACTACTGCCCTTTTCCCTGGAAGTAAAACTGACCTGCCCATCTTTTGGTTGGCAGATTGCAGGAGCCACTTGGCTCTATCAAACCAGCCCGACTTGGCACTGGTGCCACCTTTCATCTGGGAACCATCCTGCGTACCGAGGATTTTAAGGAGCCAGACGGCCACTCCCAGCCTCAGGTCCCCAAACACAAACTACGGCCCTTTTCCCTGGAAGTAAAACTGACCTGCCCATCTTCTGGCTGGCAGATAGCAGGAACCACATGGTACTATCAAACCAGCCCGACTTGGCACTGGTGCCACCTTTCATCTGGGAACCATCCTGCTTATCGTGGATTTTCAGGAGCCAGCCGGCCACTCCCAGCCACAGCCCCCAAACAAATCTACGGCCCTTTTCCCTGGAGGTAAAACTGACCTGCCCATCTTCTGGCTGGCAGATTGCAGGAGACACTTGGCTCTATCAAACCAGCCCGACTTGGCACTGGTGCTACCTTTCATCTGGGAACCATCCTGCGTATCGTGGATTTTCAGGAGCCTGCCGGCCAGTACCAGCCACACACCCCCGAACAAAAACCACGGCCCTTTACCCTGGCAAACAAAACTCACCCACCCCGCTTCCGGTTGGCAAATTGCAGGAGACACTTGGCTCTATCAAACCAGCTCGTCTTGGTCGTGGTGCCAACTTGGGTCTGGGAATCATCCTGTGTATTGTGGATTTTCAGGAGCCAGCCGGCCACTCCCAGCCACAGGCTCCCAAACACAAACTACGGCACTTTTCCCTTTAAGTATATCTGACCTGCCCATCTTCTGGCTGGCAGATTGCAGAAGCTACTTTGTACTATCAAACTAGCCCAACTCGACACTGGTACCCCCTTGGGTTAGGAACCATCCTGTGCGGCGTGGAGTTTAAGGAGCCAGCCGGCCATTCCCAGCCACAGGCACCAGAAAACAAACCACGGCCCTTTTCCCTGGCAAACAATACTCACCCCACCCGCTTCTGGCTGGCAGATTGCAGGAGACACTTGGCTCTATCAAACCAGCATGACTCGGCATAGGTGCCACCTTTCATCTGGGAACCATCCTGCGCGGCGTGGATTTTCAGGAGCCAGCCGGCCACTCCCAGCCATAGGGACCCAACACAAACTACGGCCCTTTTCCCTTGCAAACAAAACTCACCCACCCCGCTTCTGGCTGGTAGATTGCAGGAGACACTTGCCTCTGTCAAACCAGCCTGACTCGGCACTGGTGCCACATTTCATCTGGGAACCATCCTGCGCGGCGTGGATTTTCAGGTTCCAGCCGGCCATTCCCAGCCACAGGCCCCAGAAAACAAACCACGGCCCTTTTCCCTGGCTAACAAAACTCACCCCACCCGCTTCTGGCTGGCAGATTGCAGGAGAAACTTGGCTCTATCAAACCAGCCTGACTCGGCAGTGGTGCCACCTTTCATCTGGGAACCATCCTGCGTATCGTGGATTTTCAGGAGCCAGCTGTCCACTCCCAGCCACAAGCCCCCAAACACAAACTACGGCCCTTTTCCCTGAAAGTAAAACTGACCTGCCCTGCTTGTGGCTGTCAGATTGCAGGAGCCACTTGGTACTATCAAACTAGCCCGACTCGACACTGGTGCCTCCTTTCATCTGGGAACCATCCTGCGTATCGTGGATTTTCAGGAGTCAGCCGGCCACTCCCAGCCACAGGCTCCCAAACACAAACTATGGCCCTATTCCCTGGAAGTAAAACTGACCTGCACATCTTCTGGCTGGCAGATTGCAGGAGCGACTTGGTAGTATCAAACCAGCCCGACTTGGCACTGGTGCCACCTTTCATCTGGGAACCATCCTGCGTATGGTGGATTTTCAGGAGCCAGCCGGCCACTCCCAGCCACAGGCCCCCAAACAAAAACTATGGTACTTTTCCCTGGAAGTAAAACTGACCTGCCCATCTTCTGGCTGGCAGATTGCAGGAGACACTTGGTACTATCAAACCAGCCCGACTCGACACTGGTGCCACCTTTCATCTGGGAACCATCCTGCGTATCGTGGATTTTCAGGAGCCAGCCGGCCACTCCCAGCCACCGGGCCCCAACACAAACTACGGCCCTTTTCCCTGGCAAACAAAACTCACCCACCGCGCTTCTGCCTGGCAGATTGCAGGAGACACTTGGCTCTGTCAAACCAGCCCGACTCGGCACTGGTGCCACCTTTCATCTGGGATCCATCCTGCGTATCGTGGATTTTCAGGAGCCAGCTGGCAATTCCCCGCCACAGGCCCCAAAAAACAAACCACGGACCTTTTCCCTGGAAAACAAAACTCACCCACCCTGCTTCGGGCTGGCAGATTGCAGGAGACACTTGGCTCTATCAAACCAGCCCGACTCGGCACTGGTGCCACCTTTGTTCTGGGAACCATCCTGCGTATCGTGGATTTTCAGGAGCAAGCTGGCCACTCCAGGCTACAGGCCCCAAACACAAACTACGGCCCTTTTCTCTGGAAGTAAAACTGACCTGCCCATCTTCTGCTTGGCAGATTTCAGGAGCCACTTGGTACTATCAAACCAGCCCGACTCGACACTGGTTCCACCTTTCATCTGGGAACCATCCTGCGTATCGTGGATTTTCAGGAGCCAGCCGGCCACTCCAGGCTACAGGCCCCAAACAAAAACTACGGCCCTTTTCCCTGGAAGTAAAACTGACCTGCCCATCTTCTGGCTGGCAGATTGCAGGAGCCACATGGTACTATCAAACAAGCCCGACTTGGCCCTGGGGCCACCTTTCATCTTGGCACCATCCTGCGTATCGTGGATTTTCAGGAGCCAGCCGACCAATCTCAGCCGCAGGCACCCAAAGACAAACTACGGCCCTTTTCTCTGGAAGTAAAACTGATCTGCCCATCTTCTGCTTGGCAGATTGCAGGAGCCACTTGGCTCTATCAAACCAGCCCGACTCGACACTGGTGCCACCTTTCATCTGGGAACCATCCTGCACGGCGTGGATTTTCAGGAGCCAGGTGGCCACTCCAGGCCACAAGCCCCAAACAAAATCTACGGCCCTTTTACCTGGAAGTAAAACTGACCTGCCCATCTTCTGGCTGGCAGATTGCAGGAGCCACTTGGTACTATCAAACAAGCCCGACTTGGCCCTGGGGCCACCTTTCATCTGGGCACCATCCTGCCTATCGTGGATTTTCCCGAGCCAGCTGGCCACTCACAGACACACGTCCCAAACAAAAACTACGGCCCTTTTCTCTGGAAGTAAAACTGATCTGCCCATCTTCTGCTTGGCAGATTGCAGGAGCCACTTGGTACTATCAAACCAGCCCGACTTGGCACTGGTGCCACCTTTCATCTGGGAACCATCCTGCGTATCGTGGATTTTCAATGGCCAGCCGGCCACTCCAGGCTACAGGCCGCAAACAAAACTACGGCCCTTTTCCCTGAAAGTAAAACTGACCTGCCCATCTTCTGGCTGGCAGATTGCAGGAGCCACATGGTTCTATCAAACCAGCCCGACTTGGTACTGGTGCCACCTTTCATCTGGGAACCATCCTGCGTATCGTGGATTTTCAGGAGCCAGCCGGCCACTCCCAGCCACAGGGCCCCAACACAAACTACGGCCCTATTCCTTAGCAGACAAAACTCACCCACCCCGCATCTGCCTCGCAGATTGCAGGAGACACTTGACTCTGTCAAACCAGCCCGACTCGGCACTGGTGCCCCCTTGGGTCTGGGAACCATCCTGCGCGGCGTGGATTTTAAGGAGCCAGGCGGCCATTCACAGCCACAGGCACCATAAAACAATCCACGGCCCTTTTCCCTGGAAAACAAAACTCACCCACCCCGCTTCTGGCTGGCAGATTTCAGGAGGCACTTGGCTCTATCAAACCAGCCCGACTCGGCACTGGTGCCCCCTAGGGTCTGGGAACCATCCTGCGCGGCGTGGATTTTAAGGAGCCAGCCGCCCACTCCCCGCCACAGGCACCAAAACACAAACTATGGCCCTTTACCCTGGAAGTAAAACCGACCTGACCATCTTCTGGCTGGCAGATTGCCGGAGACACTTTGTAATATCAAACCAGCCCGACTTGGCACTGGTGCTACCATTCATCTGGGAACCATCCTCCGTCTCGTGGATTTTCAGGAGCTAGCCGTCCAGTCCCAGCCACAGACCCCCGCTCACAAACCACGGCCCTTTTCCCTGGCAAACAAAACTCACCCACCCATCTTCTGGCTGGCAGATTGCAGGAACCACATGGTACTATCAAACCAGCCCGACTTGGCACTGGTGTCACCTTTCATCTGGGAACCATCCTCCGTCTCGTGGATTTTCAGGAGCTAGCCGTCCAGTCAAGGCCACAGACCCCCGAGCACAAACCACGGCCCTTTTCCCTGGCAAACAAAACTCACCCACCCCGCTTCTGGCTGGCAGATTGCAGGAGACACTTGGCTCTATCAAACCAGCTCGACTTGGCCGTGGTGCCAACTCGGGTCTGGGAATCATCCTGCGTATTGTGGATTTTCAGGAGCCAGCCGGCCACTCCTAGCCACAGGCTCCCAAACAAAAACTACGGCCCTTTTCCCTGGAAGGAAAACTGACCTGCCCATCTTCTGGCTGGCAGATTGCAGGAGCGACTTGCTACTATCAAACCAGCCCAACTCGGCACTGGTGCCCCCTTGGGTTAGGAACCATCCTGCGTATCGTGGATTTTAAGGAGCCAGCTGGCCACTCCCAGCCACAGGCCCCCAAACACAAACTACGACCCTTTTCCCTCGAAGTAAATCTGACCTGCCCATCTTCTGGCTGGCAGATTGCAGGAGCCACTTGGCTCTATCAAACCAGCCCAACTTGAGACTGGTGACACCTTTCATCTGGGAACCATCGTGTGCGGCGTGGATGTTAAGGAGCCAGGCGGCCATTCACAGCCGCAGGCCCCAAAAAACAATCCACGGCATTTTTCCCTGGAAAACAAAACTCACCCACCCCGCTTCTGGCTGGCAGATTGCAGGAGCCACTTGGCTCTATCAAACAAGCCCGACTTGGCACTGGTGCCACCTTTCATCTGGGAATCATCCTACGTATTGTGGATTTTCAGGAGGCAACCGCCCACTCCCAGCCACGGGCACCCAAACACAAACTATGGCCCTTTTCCCTGGAAGTAAAACTGACCTGCCCATCTTCTGGCTGGCAGATTGCAGGAGACACTTGGCTCTATCAAACCAGCCCGACTCGGCGCTGGTGCCACCTTTCATCTGGGAACCATAATGCGCGGCGTGGATTTTAAGGAGCCAGCTGGCCACTCCCAGCCACAGGCCCCCGAAAACAAACCACGGCACTTTTCCCTGGCAAACATTACTCACACCAGCCGCTTCTGGCTGGCAGATTGCAGGAGACACTTGGCTCTATCAAACCAGCCTGACTCGGCACTGGTGCCACCTTTCATCTGGGAACCATCCTGCGTATCGTGGATTTTCAGGGGACAGCCGGCCACTCCCAATCACAGGCCCCCAAACACAAACTACTGCCCTTTTCCCTGGAAGTAAATCTGACCTGCCCATCTTCTGGCTGGCAGATTGCAGGAGCCACTTGGCTCTATCAAACCAGCCCGACTTGAGACTGGTGACACCTTTCATCTGGGAACCATCGTGTGCGGCGTGGATGTTAAGGAGCCAGCTGGCCACTCCCAGCCACAGGCCCCCGAAAACAAACCACGGCACTTTTCCCTGGCAAACATTACTCACACCAGCCGCTTCTGGCTGGCAGATTGCAGGAGACACTTGGCTCTATCAAACCAGCCTGACTCGGCACTGGTGCCACCTTTCATCTGGGAACCATCCTGCGTATCGTGGATTTTCAGGGGACAGCCGGCCACTCCCAGCCACAGGCCCCCAAACACAAACTACTGCCCTTTTCCCTGGAAGTAAAACTGACCTGCCCATCTTTTGGTTGGCAGATTGCAGGAGCCACTTGGCTCTATCAAACCAGCCCGACTTGGCACTGGTGCCACCTTTCATCTGGGAACCATCCTGCGTACCGAGGATTTTCAGGAGCCAGCCGGCCACTCCCAGCCACAGGTCCCCAAACACAAACTACGGCCCTTTTCCCTGGAAGTAAAACTGACCTGCCCATCTTCTGGCTGGCAGATAACAGGAACCACATGGTACTATCAAACCAGCCCGACTTGGCACTGGTGCCACCTTTCATCTGGGAACCATCCTGTGTATCGTGGATTTTCAGGAGCCAGCCGGCCACTCCCAGCCACAGCCCCCAAACAAATCTACGGCCCTTTTCCCTGGAGGTAAAACTGACCTGCCCATCTTCTGGCTGGCAGATTGTAGGAGACACTTGGCTCTATCAAACCAGCCCGACTTGGCACTGGTGCTACCTTTCATCTGGGAACCATCCTGCGTATCGTGGATTTTCAGGAGCCTGCCGGCCAGTACCAGCCACACACCCCCGAGCAAAAACCACGGCCCTTTTCCCTGGCAAACAAAACTCACCCACCCCGCTTCCGGTTGGCAGATTGCAGGAGACACTTGGCTCTATCAAACCAGCTCGTCTTGGTCGTGGTGCCAAATTGGGTCTGGGAATCATCCTGTGTATTGTGGATTTTCAGGAGCCAGCCGGCCACTCCCAGCCACAGGCTCCCAAACACAAACTACGGCACTTTTCCCTTTAAGTATATCTGACCTGCCCATCTTCTGGCTGGCAGATTGCAGAAGCTACTTTGTACTATCAAACTAGCCCAACTCGACACTGGTACCCCCTTGGGTTAGGAACCATCCTGTGCGGCGTGGAGTTTAAGGAGCCAGCCGGCCATTCCCAGCCACAGGCACCAGAAAACAAACCACGGCCCTTTTCCCTGGCAAACACAACTGAGCCCACCCGCTTCTGGCTGGCAGATGGCAGGAGACACATGGCTCTATCAAACCAGCCCGACTCGGCACTGGTGCCACCTTTCATCTGGGAACCATCCTGCGTATCGTGGATTTTCAGGATCCAGCCGGCCACTCCCAGACACAGTCCCCCGAAAACCATCCACGGCCCTTTTCCCTAGCTAACAAAACTCACCCACCCCACTTCTGGCTGGCAGATTGCAGGAGCCACTTGGCTCTATCAAACCAGCCCGACTTGGCACTGGTGCCACCTTTCATCTGGGAAACATCCTGCGCGGCGAGGATTTTCAGGAGCCAGCTGGCCATTCCCAGCCACAGGCCCCAGAAAACAAATCACGGCCCTTTTCCCTGGCAAACAACACTCACGCCACCCGCTTCTGGCTGGCAGATTGCAGGAGCCACTTGGCTCTATCAAACCAGCCCGACTCGGCACTGGTGCCACCTTGCATCTAGGAACCATCCTGCGTATCGTGGATTTTCAGGAGCCAGCCGGCCACTCCCAGCCACAGGTCCCCAAACTCAAACTACGGCCCGTTTCCCTGGAAGTAAAACTGACCTGCCCATCTTCTGGCTGGCAGATTGCAGGAGCCACTTGGCTCTATCAAACCAGCCCGACTTGGCATTGGTGCTACCTTTCATCTGGGAATCATCCTGCGTATTGTGGATTTTCAGGAGCCAGCCGGCCACTCCCAGCCACAGGCTCCCAAACACAAACTACGGCCTTTTTCCCTGGAAGTAACACTGACCTGCCCATCTGTAGGCTGGCAGATTGCAGGAGCCACATGGTACTATCAAACCAGCCCGACTTGGCACTGGTGCCACCTTTCATCTGGGAACCATCCTGCGTATCGTGGATATTCAGGAGCCAGCCGGCCACTCCCAGCCACAGGGCCCAAACACAAACTAAGGCCCTTTTCCCTTGCAAACCAAACTCACCCACCCCGCTTCTGGCTGGAATATTGCAGTAGACACTTGCCTCTGTCAAACCAGCCCGACTCGGCACTGGTGCCACCTTTCATCTGGGAACCATCCTGCGCGGCGTGGATTTTCAGGAGCCAGCCGGACATCCCAGCCACAGGCCCCAGAAAACAAACCACGGCCCTTTTCCTGGCAAACACAACTGAGCCCAACCGCTTCTGGCTGGCAGATGGCAGGAGACACATGGCTCTATCAAACCAGCCCGACTCGGCACTGGTGCCACCTTTCATCTGGGAACCATCCTGCGTATCGTGGATTTTCAGGATCCAGCCGGCCACTCCCAGACACAGTCCCCCGAAAACCATCCACGGCCCTTTTCCCTAGCTAACAAAACTCACCCACCCCACTTCTGGCTGGCAGATTGCAGGAGCCACTTGGCTCTATCAAACCAGCCCGACTCGGCAGTGGTGCCACCTTTCATCTGGGAACCATCTTGCGTATCGTGGATTTTCAGGAGCCAGCCGGCCACTCCCAGCCACAGGTCCCCAAAAAGAATCTACGGCCCTTTTCCCTGGTAGTAAAACTGACCTGCCCATCTTCTGGCTGGCAGATTGCAGGAGCCTCTTGGCTCTATCAAACCAGCCCGACTTGGCACTGGTTCCACCTTTCATCTGGGAAGCATCATGCGCGGCGTGGATTTTCAGGAGCCAGCCGGCCATTCCAGTCCACAGGCCCCCGAAAACGAACCACGGCCCATTTCCCTGGCAAAAAAAACTCACCCACCCCGCTTCTGGCTGGCAGATTGCAGGAGCCACTTGGTACTATCAAACCAGCCCGACTCGGCACTGCTGCCACCTTTCATATTGGAACCATTTTGTGTATCGTGGATTTTCAGGAGCCAGCCGGCCACTCCCAGACACAGGCCCCCAAAAAAATCTACGGCCCTTTTCCCTGGAAGTAAAACTGACCTGCCCATCTTCTGGCTGGCAGATTGCAGGAGCCATTTGGTTCTATCAAACCAGCGCGACATGGCACTGGTGCTTCATTTCATCTGGGAACCATCCTGCATATCGTGGATTTTCAGGAGCCAGCCGGCCACTCCCAGCCACAGCTCCCAACACAAACCACGGCCCTTTTCCCTGGTAAACAAAACTCACCCAACCCGCTTCAGGCTGCCAGATTGCAGGAGACACTTGGCTCTATTAAACCAGCCCGATTCGGCACTGGTGCCCCCTTGGGTCTGGGAAGCATCTTGCGCAGCGTGCATTTTAAGGAGCCAGCCAGACATTCCCGGCCACAGGCCCCCGAAAACAAACCACAGCCCTTTTCCCTAGGAAACAAAACTCATCCACCCCGCTTCTGGCTGGCAGATTGCAGGAGCCACATGGCTCTATCAAACCAGCCCAACTCGGCACTGGTGCCACCTTTCATCTGGGAACCATCCTGCATATTGTGGATTTTCAGGTGCCAGCCCGCCACTCCCAGCCACAGGCCCCCAAACTCAAACTACGGCTCTTTTCCCTGGAAGTAAAACTGACATGCCCATCTTCTGGCAGGCAGATAGCAGGAGCCACTTGGCTCTATCAAACCAGCATGACTCGGCACTGGTGCCACCTTGGCTCTGGGAACCAACCTGCGTATCGTGGATTTTCAGGAGCCAGCCGGCCACTCCCAGCCACAGGCCCCCAATACAAACCACGATCCTTTTCCCTGGCAAAAAAAACTCACCCGCCCCGCTTCTGGCTGGCAGATTGCAGGAGACACTTGGTACTATCCAACCAGCCTGACTCGACCCTGGTGCCACCTTTCATCTGGGAACCATCCTGCGTATCGTGGATTTTCAGGATCCAGCCGGCCACTCCCTGCCACAGGCCCCCAATACAAACCACGGTCCTTTTCCCTGGCAAACAAAACTCACCCGCCCCGCTTCTGGCTGGCAGATTTCATGAGACACTTGGCTCTGTCATAGCAGTCCGATTTGGCAGTGGTGCCACCTTGGGTCTGGGAATCATCCTGCGTATCGCGGATTTTCAGGAGCCAGCCGGGCATTCCCAGCCACAGGCCCCAGAAAAAAAACCACGGCCTTTTTCCATTGCAAACAAAACTCACCCACCCCGCTTCTGGCTGGCAGATTGCAGGAGCCACTTGGTACTATCACACCAGCCCAACTCGGCACTGGTGCCACCTTTCATCTGGGAACCATCCTGCGTATCGTGGATTTTCAGGAGCCAGCCGGCCACTTCCAGCCAAAGGCCCCCAAATAAAAACTACGGCCCTTTTCCCTGGAAGTAAAACTGACCTGCCCATCTTCTGGCTGGCAGATTTCAGGAGCCATTTGGTACTATCAAACCAGCCCGACTTGTCATTGGTGACACCTTTCATCTAGGAACCATCCTGCGAATCGTGGATTTTCAGGAGCCAGCCGGCCATTCCAGGCAACAGGCCTCCGAAAACGAACCACGGCCCTTTTCCCTGGCAAACAAAACTCACCCACCCCGCTTCTGGCTGGCAGATTGCAGGAGCCACTTGGTACTATCACACCAGCCCAACTCGGCACTGGTGACACCTTTCATCTGGGAACACTCCTGCGTATCGTGGATTTTCAGGAGCCAGCCCGCCACTCCCAGCCACAGGCCCCCAAACAAAAACTATGGTACTTTTCCCTGGAAGTAACATTGACCTGCCCGTCTTCTGGCTGGCAGATTGCAGGAGCCACTTGGCTCTATCAAACCTGCCCGACTTGGCACTGGTTCCACCTTTCATCTGGGAACCATCCTGCGTATCGTGGATTTTCAGGAGCCAGCCGGCCACTCCCAGCCCCAGAACCCCAACACAAACCACGGCCCATTTTCCCTGGCAAACAAAACTCACCCACCCCGCTTCTGGCTGGCAGATTGCAGGAGCCACTTGGCTCTATCAAACCAGCCCGACTTGGCACTGGTGCTACCTTTCATCTGGGAACCATCCTGCATATCGTGGATTTTCAGGAGCCACCGGCCATTCCCAGCCACAGGCCCCAAAAAAAAACCACGGCCCTTTTCCCTGGAAAACAAAACTCACCCACCCCGCTTTTGGCTGGCAGATGGCAGGAGCCACTTGGCTCTATCAAACCAGCCCGACTGGGCACTGGTGCCACCTTGGGTCTGGGAACCATCCTGCGCGGCGTGGATTTTCAGGAGCCAGCCGGCCACTCCTAGCCACAGGCCCCCGAACACAAACCACGGCCCTTTTCCCTGGCAAATAAAACTCACCCGCCCCGCTTCTATCTGGCAGACGGCAGGAGCCACTTGCCTCTATCAAATCAGACCGACTTGGCACTGGTGCCACTGTGGGCCTGGGAACCATCCTGCGCAGCGGTGATTTTCAGGAGCCAGCCGGCCACTCCTAGACACTGGCGCCCGAACACAAACCACAGCCCTTTTCCCTGGCATACAAAACTCACCCGCCCCGCTTCTGCCTTGCAGATAGCAGGAGCCACTTGGCTCTATCAAACCAGCCCGACTCGGCACTGGTGCCGCCTTGGGCCTGGGAACCATCCTGCGCGGAGTGAATTTACAGGAGACAGCCAGCCACTCCTAGCCACAGGCCCCCGAACACAAACCACGGCCCTTTTCCCTGGCAAACAAAACTCACCCGCCCCGCTTCTGCCTGGCAGATTGCAGGAGTCACTTGGTACTATACAACGAGCCCGACTTGGCACTGGTGCCTCCTTTCATCTGGGAACCATCATGCGTGTGGTGGATTTTCAGGAGCTAGCCGGCTACTCCCAGCCACATGCCCCCAAAGAAAAACTATGGCCCTTTTCCCTGGAATTAAAACTGACCTGCCCATCTTCTGGCTGGAAATTGCGGGAGCCACATGACTCTATCAAACCTGCCCGACACGACACTGCTGCCACCTTGGGTATGGGAACCATCCTGCGCGGCGTGGATTTTCAGGAGCCAGCCGGCCACTCCCAGCCACAGGCCCCGGAACACAAACCACGTCCCTTTTCCCTGGAAGTAAAACTGACCTGCCCATCTTCTGGCTGGCAGATTGCAGGAGCCACTTCGCTCTGTCAAACCAGCCCAACTCGGCACTGGTGCCACCTTGGCTCTGGGAACCATCCTGCGCGGCGTGGATTTTCAGGAGCCAGCCGGCCACTCCCAGCCACAGGCCCCCGAACACAAACCACAGCCCTTTTCCCTGGAAGTAAAACTGACCTGACCATCTTCTGGCTGGCAGATGGCAGGAGCCACTTGGCTCTATCAAACCAGCCCAACTCGGCACTGGTGCCACCTTGGCTCTGGGAACCATCCTGCGCGGCGTGGATTATCACGAGCCAGCCGGCCAGTCCCAGCCACAGGGCCCCGAACACAAACCACAGCCCTTTTCCCTGGCACACAAATATCACCCAATCCTCTTATGGCTGGCAGATTGCAGGAGCCACTTGGCTCTATCAAACCACCCCGACTTGGCACTGGTGCCAACTTGGGTCTGGAAATCATCCTGCGTATCGTGGATTTTCAGGAGCCAGCCGGCCACTCCCAGCCACAGGCCCCCGAACACAAACCTCGCCCGTTTTCCCTGGAAGCAAAACTGACCTGCCCATCTTCTGGCTGGCAGATGGCAGGAGCCACTTCGCTCTGTCAAACCAGCTCAACTCGGCACTGGTGCCACCATGGCTCTGGGAACCATCCTGCACGGCGTGGATTTTCAGGAGCCAGCTGGCCACTCCCTGCCACAGGCGCCCAAACACAAACCACAGCCCTTTTCCCTGGCAAACAAAACTCACCCGCCCCGCTTCTGCCTGGCAGATTTCATGAGACACTTGGCTCTATCATAGCAGTCCGATTTGGCAGTGGTGCCACCTTGGGTCTGGGAATCATCCTGCGTATCGCGGATTTTCAGGAGCCAGCCGGGCATTCCCAGCCACAGGCCCCAGAAAAAAAACCACGGCCTTTTTCCATTGCAAACAAAACTCACCCACCCCGCTTCTGGCTGGCAGATTGCAGGATCCACTTGGTACTATCACACCAGCCCAACTCGGCACTGGTGCCACCTTTCATCTGGCAACCATCCTGCTTATCGTGGATTTTCAGGAGCCAGCCGGCCACTTCCAGCCAAAGGCCCCCAAATAAAAACTACGGCCCTTTTCCCTGGAAGTAAAACTGACCTGCCCATCTTCTGGCTGGCAGATTGCAGGAGCCATTTGGTACTATCAAACCAGCCCGAGTTGTCATTGGTGACACCTTTCATCTGGGAACCATCATGCGAATCGTGGATTTTCAGGAGCCAGCCGGCCATTCCAGGCAACAGGCCTCCGAAAACGAACCACGGCCCTTTACCCTGGCAAACAAAACTCACCCACCCCGCTTCTGGCTGGCAGATTGCAGGAGCCACATGGCTCTATCAAACCAGCCCGACTCTGCATTTGTGCCACGTTTCATCTGGGAACCATCCTGCGTATCGTGGATTTTCAGGAGCCAGCCGGCCACTCCCAGCCACAGGCCCCCAAACAAAAACTACGGCCATTATCCCTGAAAGTAAAACTGACCTGCCCATCTTCTGGCTGGCAAATTGCAGGAGACACTTGGCTCTATCAAACCAGCCCGACTCGGCACTGGTGACACCTTTCATCTGGGAATACTCCTGCGTATCGTGGATTTTCAGGAGCCAGCCCGCCACTCCCAGCCACAGGCCCCCAAACAAAAACTATGGTACTTTTCCCTCGAAGTAACATTGACATGCCCGTCTTCTGGCTGGCAGACTGCAGGAGCCACTTGGCTCTATCAAACCTGCCCGACTTGGCACTGGTTCCACCTTTCAGCTGGGAACCATCCTGCGTATCGTGGATTTTCAGGAGCCAGCCGGCCACTCCCAGCCCCAGAACCCCAACACAAACCACGGCCCATTTTCCCTGGCAAACAAAACTCACCCACCCCGCTTCTGGCTGGCAGATTGCAGGAGCCACTTGGCTCTATCAAACCAGACCGACTTGGCACTGGTGCTACCTTTCATCTGGGAACCATCCTGCATATCGTGGATTTTCAGGAGCCACCGGCCATTCCAAGCCACAGGCCCCAAAAAAAAACCACGGCCCTTTTCCCTGGCAAATAAAACTCACCCGCCCCGCTTCTGGCTGGCAGATGGCAGGAGCCACTTGCCTCTATCAAACCAGCCCGACTTGGCACTGGTGCCACCTTGGGTCTGGGAACCATCCTGCGCGGCGTGGATTTTCAGGAGCCAACCGGCCACTCCTAGCCACAGGCCCCCGAACACAAACCACGGCCCTTTTCCCTGGCAAATAAAACTCACCCGCCCCGCTTCTGGCTGGCAGATGGCAGGAGCCACTTGCCTCTATCAAACCAGCCCGACTCGGCACTGGTGCCGCCTTGGGCCTGGGAACCATCCTGCGCGGAGTGAATTTTCAGGAGACAGCCAGCCACTCCTAGCCACAGGCCCCCGAACACAAACCACGGCCCTTTTCCCTGGCAAACAAAACTCACCCGCCCCACTTCTGCCTGGCAGATTGCAGGAGTCACTTGGTACTATACAACGAGCCCGACTTGGCACTGGTGCCTCCTTTCATCTGGGAACCATCCTGCGCGGCGTGGATTTTCAGGAGCCAGCCGGCTACTCCCAGCCACATGCCCCCAAAGAAAAACTATGGCCCTTTTCCCTGGAATTAAAACTGACCTGCCCATCTTCTGGCTGGAAATTGCGGGAGCCACATGGCTCTATCAAACCTGCCCGACTCGGCGCTGGTGCCACCTTTCATCTGGGAACCATAATGCGCGGCGTGGATTTTAAGGAGCCAGCTGGCCACTCCCAGCCACAGGCCCCCGAAAACAAACCACGGCCCTTTTCCCTGGCAAACAAAACTCACCCGCCCCGCTTCTGCCTGGCAGATTGCAGGAGTCACTTGGTACTATACAACGAGCCCGACTTGGCACTGGTGCCTCCTTTCATCTGGGAACCATCATGCGTGTGGTGGATTTTCAGGAGCCAGCCGGCTACTCCCAGCCACATGCCCCCAAAGAAATACTATGGCCCTTTTTCCTGGAATTAAAACTGACCTGCCCATCTTCTGGCTGGAAATTGCGGGAGCCACATGGCTCTATCAAACCTGCCCGACACGACACTGCTGCCACCTTGGGTCTGGGAACCATCCTGCGCGGCGTGGATTTTCAGGAGCCAGCCGGCCACTCCCAGCCACAGGCCCCCGAACACAAACCACGGCCCTTTTCCCTGGCAAACAAAACTCACCTGCCCCGCTTCTACCTGGCAGATTGCAGGAGTCACTTGGTACTATACAACGAGCCCGACTTGGCACTGGTGCCTCCTTTCATCTGGGAACCATCCTGCTCGGCGTGGATTTTCAGGAGCCAGCCGGCCACTCCCAGCCACAGGCCCCCGAACACAAACCACAGCTCTTTTCCCTGGCATACAAAACTCACCCGACCGGCTTCTGCCTGGCAGATTGCAGGAGCCACTTGGCTCTGTCAAACCAGCCCGACTTGGCACTGGTGCCACCTTGGGTCTGGAAATCATCCTGCGTATCGTGGATTTTCAGGAGCCAGCCGGCCACTCCCAGCCACAGGCCCCCGAACACAAACCACGGCCCTTTTCCCTGGCAAACAAAACTCACCCGCCCTGCTTCTGCCTGGCAGATGGAAGGAGCCACTTGGCTCAATTCAACCAGCCAAAGTCGGCTCTGGTGCGCAATGGGCCTGGGAACCATCCTGCGCGGCGGTGATTTTCAGGAGCCAGCCGGCCACTCCCAGCCACAGGCCCCCGAACACAAACTACGGTCCTTTTGCCTGGAAGTAAAACTGACCTGCCCATCTTCTGGCTGGCAGATGGCAGGAGCCACTTGGCTCTATCAAACCAGCCCGACTCGGCACTGGTGCCACCTTGGCTCTGGGAACCATCCTGCGCGGCGTGGATTTTCAGGAGCCAGCCGGCCACTCCCAGCCACAGGCCCCCGATCACAAACTACAGCCCGTTTCCCTGGCAAAAAAAACTCACCCGCCCCGCTTCTGCCTGGCAGATGGCAGGAGCCACTTGGCTCTATCAAACCTGCCCGACTCGGCACTGGTGCCACCTTGGGTCTGGGAACCATCCTGCGCGGCGTGGATTTTCAGGAGCCAGCCGGCCACTCCCAGCCACAGGCCCCCCAACACAAACCACGGTCCTTTGCCCTGGCATACAAAACTCACCCGACCCGCTTCTGCCTGGCAGATGGCAGGAGCCACTTGGATCTCTCAAACCAGCCCGACTCGGCACTGCTGCCACCTTGGGTCTGGGAACCATCCTGCGCGGCGTGGATTTTCAGGAGCCAGCCGGCCACTCCCAGCCACAGGCCCCCGAACACAAACCACAGCCCGTTTCCCTGGCATACAAAACTCACCCGCCCCGCTTCTGCCTTGCAGATGGCAGGAGACACTTGGCTCTATCAAACCAGCCCGACTCGGCACTGGTGCCACCTTGACTCTGGGAACCATCCTGCGCGGCGTGGATTTACAGGAGCCAGACGGCCACTCCCAGCAACAGACGCCCAAACAAAAACCACAGCCCTTTTCCCTGGCAAACAAAGCTCACCCGCCCCGCTTCTCCCTGGCATATTGCAGGAGCCACTTGGCTCTATCAAACCAGCCCGACTCGGCACTGGTGCCACCTTGGGTCTGGGAACCATCCTGCGCGGCATGGATTTTCAGGAGCCAGCCGGCCACTCCTAGCCACAGGCCCCCGAACACAAACCACGGCCCTTTTTCCATGGCAAAAAAAACTCACCCGCCCCGCTTCTGGCTGGCAGATGGCAGGAGCCACTTGCTCTGTCAAACCAGCCCGACTCGGCCCAGGTGCCCCCTAGGCTATGGGAACCATACTGGCGGCGTGGATTTTCAGGAGCCAGCCGGCCATTCCCAGCCACAGGCCCCCGAATACAAACCACGGCCCGTTTCCCTGGCAAAAAAACTCACCCGCCCCGCTTCTGCCTGGCAGATTGCAGGAGCCCCTTGGCTCTGTCAAACCAGCCCGACTCGGCACTGGTGCCACCTTGACTCTGGGAACCCTCCTGCGCGGCGTGGATTTTCAGGAGCCAGCCGGCCACTCCCAGCCACAGGCCCCCAAACACAAACCACGGCCCTTTTCCCTGGCATACAAAACTCACCCGACCCCCTTCTGCCTGGCAGATGGCAGGAGACCCTTGGCTCTGTCAAACCAGCCCGACTTGGCACTGCTGCCACCTTGGGTCTGGGAAGCATCCTGCGCGTCGTGGATTTTCAGGAGCCAGCCGGCCACTCCCAGCCACAGGCGCCCAAACACAAACCAAAGCCCTTTTCCCTGGCATACAAAACTCACCCACCCCGCTTCTGCCTTGCAGATGGCAGGAGCCACTTGGCTCTATCAAACCAGCCCGACTCGGCACTGGTGCCACCTTGACTCTGGGAACCCTCCTGCGCGGCGTGGATTTTCAGGAGCCAGCCGGCCACTCCCAGCAACAGGCGCCCGAACACAAACCACGGCCCTTTTCCCTGGCAAAGAAAACTCACCCGCCCTGCTTCTGCCTGTCAGATGGCAGAAGCCACTTGCGTCTATCAAAGCAGCCCAACTCGGCACTGGTGCCACCTTGGCTCTGGGAACCATCCTGCGCGGTGTGGATTTTCAGGAGCCAGCCGGCCACTCCCAGCAACAGACCCCCGAACACAAACCACGGCCCTTTTCCCTGGCAAACTAAACTCACCCGCCCCGCTTCTGGCTGGCAGATGGCAGGAGCCCCTTGCCTCTATCAAAACAGCCGACTTGGCACTGGTGCCACCTTGGGTCTGGAAAACATCCTGCGTATCGTAGATTTTCAGGAGCCAGCCGGCCACTCCCAGCCACAGGCCCCCGAACACAAACCACAGCCCTTTTCCCTGGCAAACAAAGCTCACCCGCCCCGCTTCTGGCTGGCAGATTGCAGGAGCCCCTTGGCTCTGTCAAACCAGCCCGACTTGGCACTGGTGCCACCTTGGGTCTGGAAATCATCCTGCGTATCGTGGATTTTCAGGAGCCAGCCGGCCACTCCCAGCCACAGGCCCCCGAACACAAACCACGGCCCTTTTCCCTGGCAAACAAAACTCACCCGCCCTGCTTCTGCCTGGCAGATGGAAGGAGCCACTTGGCTCAATTCAACCAGCCAAAGTCGGCTCTGGTGCGCAATGGGCCTGGGAACCATCCTGCGCGGCGGTGATTTTCAGGAGCCAGCCGGCCACTCCCAGCCACAGGCCCCCGAACACAAACTACGGTCCTTTTGCCTGGAAGTAAAACTGACCTGCCCATCTTCTGGCTGGCAGATGGCAGGAGCCACTTGGCTCTATCAAACCAGCCCGACTCGGCACTGGTGCCACCTTGGCTCTGGGAAACATCCTGCGCGGCGTGGATTTTCAGGAGCCAGCCGGCCACTCCCAGCCACAGGCGCCCAAACACAAACCACAGCCCTTTTCCCTGGCAATCAAAACTCACCCGCCCCGCTTCTGGCTGGCAGATGGCAGGAGCCAATTTGCCCTATCAAAGCAGCCCGAGTCGGCACTGGTGCCACCTTGGCTCTGGGAACTCTCCTGCGCGGCGTGGATTTTCAGGAGCCAGCCGGCCACTCGCAGCCACAGGCCCCCGAATACAAACCACGGCCCGTTTCCCTGGCAAAAAAACTCACCCGCCCCGCTTCTGCCTGGCAGATTGCAGGAGCCCCTTGGCTCTGTCAAACCAGCCCGACTCGGCACTGGTGCCACCTTGACTCTGGGAACCCTCCTGCGCGGCGTGGATTTTCAGGAGCCAGCCGGCCACTCCCAGCCACAGGCCCCCAAACACAAACCACGGCCCTTTTCCCTGGCATACAAAACTCACCCGCCCCGCTTCTGCCTGGCAGATGGCAGGAGACCCTTGGCTCTGTCAAACCAGCCCGACTCCGCACTGCTGCCACCTTGGGTCTGGGAAGCATCCTGCGCGTCGTGGATTTTCAGGAGCCAGCCGGCCACTCCCAGCCACAGGCGCCCAAACACAAACCAAAGCCCTTTTCCCTGGCATACAAAACTCACCCGCCCCGCTTCTGCCTTGCAGATGGCAGGAGCCACTTGGCTCGATCAAACCAGCCCGACTCGGCAGTGGTGCCACCTTGACTCTGGGAACCCTCCTGCGCGGCGTGGATTTTCAGGAGCCAGCCGGCCACTCCCAGCAACAGGCGCCCGAACACAAACCACGGCCCTTTTCCCTGGCAAAGAAAACTCACCCGCCCTGCTTCTGCCTGTCAGATGGCAGAAGCCACTTGCGTCTATCAAAGCAGCCCAACTCGGCACTGGTGCCACCTTGGCTCTGGGAACCATCCTGCGCGGTGTGGATTTTCAGGAGCCAGCCGGCCACTGCCAGCAACAGACCCCCGAACACAAACCATAGCCCTTTTCCCTGGCAAACAAAACTCACCCGCCCCGCTTCTGGCTGGCCGATGGCAGGAGCCCCTTGCCTCTATCAAAACAGCCGACTTGGCACTGGTGCCACCTTGGGTCTGGAAAACATCCTGCGTATCGTAGATTTTCAGGAGCCAGCCGGCCACTCCCAGCCACAGGCCCCCGAACACAAACCACAGCCCTTTTCCCTGGCAAACAAAGCTCACCCGCCCCGCTTCTGCCTTGCAGATGGCAGGAGCCACTTGGCTCTATCATACCAGCCCAACTCGGCACTGGTGCCACCTTGGCTCTGGGAACCATCCTGCGCGGCGTGGATTTTCAGGAGCCAGCTGGCCACTCCCAGCCACAGGGCCCCCAACACAAACCATAGCCCTTTTCCCTGGCATACAAAATTCACCCGCCCCGCTTCTGGCTGGCAGATGGCAGGAGCCCCTTGCCACTATCAAAACAGCCCGACTTGGCACTGGTGCCACCTTGTGTCTGGAAATCATCCTGCGTATCGTGGATTTTCAGGAGCCTGCCGGCCACTCCCAGCCACAGGCCCCCGATCACAAACTACAGCCCGTTTCCCTGGCAAAAAAAACTCACCCGCCCCGCTTCTGCCTGGCAGATGGCAGGAGCCACTTGGCTCTATGAAACCTGCCCGACTCGGCACTGGTGCCACCTTGGGTCTGGGAACCATCCTGCGCGGCGTGGATTTTCAGGAGCCAGCCGGCCACTCCCAGCCACAGGCCCCCCAACACAAACCACGGTCCTTTGCCCTGGCATACAAAACTCACCCGACCCGCTTCTGCCTGGCAGATGGCAGGAGCCACTTGGATCTCTCAAACCAGCCCGACTCGGCACTGCTGCCACCTTGGGTCTGGGAACCATCCTGCGCGGCGTGGATTTTCAGGAGCCAGCCGGCCACTCCCAGCCACAGGCCCCCGAACACAAACCACAGCCCGTTTCCCTGGCATACAAAACTCACCCGCCCCGCTTCTGCCTTGCAGATGGCAGGAGACACTTGGCTCTATCAAACCAGCCCGACTCGGCACTGGTGCCACCTTGACTCTGGGAACCATCCTGCGCGGCGTGGATTTACAGGAGCCAGACGGCCACTCCCAGCAACAGACGCCCAAACAAAAACCACAGCCCTTTTCCCTGGCAAACAAAGCTCACCCGCCCCGCTTCTACCTGGCATATTGCAGGAGCCACTTGGCTCTATCAAACCAGCCCGACTCGGCACTGGTGCCACCTTGGGTCTGGGAACCATCCTGCGCGGCATGGATTTTCAGGAGCCAGCCGGCCACTCCTAGCCACAGGCCCCCGAACACAAACCACGGCCCTTTTTCCATGGCAAAAAAAACTCACCCGCCCCGCTTCTGGCTGGCAGATGGCAGGAGCCACTTGCTCTGTCAAACCAGCCCGACTCGGCCCAGGTGCCCCCTAGGCTATGGGAACCATACTGGCGGCGTGGATTTTCAGGAGCCAGCCGGCCATTCCCAGCCACAGGCCCCCGAACACAAACCACGGCCCTTTTCCCTGGCAAAGAAAATTCACCCGCCCCGCTTCTGCCTGGCAGATTGCAGGAGCCACTTGGCTCTATCAAACCAGCCGAAGTCGGCTCTGGTGCCCCCATGGGCCTGGGAACCATCCTGCGCAGTGGTGACTTTCCGGAGCCAGACGGCCACTCCCAGCCACAGGCCCCCGAACACAAACCACGGCCCGTTTCCCTGGCACACAAATATCACCCGCCCCGCTTCAGGCTGGCATATTGCAGGAGCCACTTGGCTCTCTCAAACCAGCCCGACTCGGCACTGGTGCCACCTTGGGTCTGGGAACCATCATGCGCGGCGTGGATTTTCAGGAGCCAGCCGGCCACTCCCAGCCACAGGCCCCCGAATACAAACCATGGCCCTTTTCCCTGGCAAAAAAAACTCACCCGCCGCGCTTCTGGCTGGCAGATTGCAGGAGCCCCTTGGCTCTGCCAAACCAGCCCGACTTGGCACTGGTGCCACCTTGGGTCTGGAAATCATCCTGCGTATCGTGGATTTTCAGGAGCCAGCCGGCCACTCCCAGCCACAGGCCCCCGAACACAAACCACGGCCCTTTTCCCTGGCAAACAAAACTCACCCGCCCTGCTTCTGCCTGGCAGATGGCAGGAGCCACTTGGCTCTGTCAAACCAGCCAAAGTCGGCTCTGGTGCGCAATGGGCCTGGGAACAATCCTGCGCAGCGGTGATTTTCAGGAGCCAGCCGGCCACTCCCAGCCACAGGCCCCCGAACAAAAACCACAGCCCTTTTCCCTGGCAAACAAAGCTCACCCGCCCTGCTTCTGCCTGGCATATTACAGGAGCCACTTGGCTCTATCAAACCAGCCCGACTCGGCACTGGTGCCACCTTGACTCTGGGAAACATCCTGCGCGGCGTGGATTTTCAGGAGCCAGCCGGCCACTCCCAGCAACAGGCGCCCAAAAACAAACCACAGCCCTTTTCCCTGGCAAACAAAACTCACCCGCCCCGCTTCTGGCTGGCAGATGGCAGGAGCCAATTTGCCCTATCAAACCAGCCCGACTCGGCACTGGTGCCACCTTGGGTCTGGGAACCATCCTGCGCGGCGTGGATTTTCAGGAGCCAGCCGGCCACTCGCAGCCACAGGCCCCCAAACACAAACCACAGCCCTTTTCCCTGGCAAACAAAGCTCACCCGCCCCGCTTCTGCCTGGCATATTTCAGGAGCCACTTGGCTCTATCAAACCAGCCCGACTCGGCACTGGTGCCACCTTGGCTCTGGGAACCATCCCGCGCGGCGTGGATTTTCAGGAGCCAGCCGGCCACTCCCAGCCACAGGCCCCCGAACACAAACCACGGCCCTTTTCCCTGGCACACAAATATCACCCGCCCCGCTTATGGCTGGCAGATGGCAGGAGCCACTTGCCTCTATCAAACGCGCCCGAGTTGGCACTGGTGCCACCTTGGGTCTGGAAATCATCCTGCGTATCGTGGATTTTCAGGAGCCAACTGGCCACTCCCAGCCACAGGCCCCCGAATACAAACCACGGCCCTTTTCCCTGGCAAAAAAACTCACCGGCCCCGCTTCTGGCTGGCAGATTGCAGGAGCCCCTTGGCTCTGTCAAACCAGCCCGACTTGGCACTGGTGCCACCTTGGGTCTGGAAATCATCCTGCGTATCGTGGATTTTCAGGAGCCAACAGGCCATTCCCAGCCACAGGCCCCCGAACACAAACCACGGCCCTTTTCCCTGGCAAACAAAACTCACCCCCCCTGCTTCTGCCTGGCAAATGGCAGGAGCCACTTGCCTCTATCAAACCAGCCCAACTCGGCACTGGTGCCACCTTGGCTCTGGGAACCATCCTGCGCGGCGTGGATTTTCAGGAGCCTGCCGGCCACTCCCAGCCACAGGGCCCCCAACACAAACCATAGCCCTTTTCCCTGGCATACAAAATTCACCCGCCCCGCTTCTGGCTGGCAGATGGCAGGAGCCCCTTGCCACTATCAAACAGCCCGATTTGGCACTGGTGCCACCTTGTGTCTGGAAATCATCCTGCGTATCGTGGATTTTCAGGAGCCTGCCGGCCACTCCCAGTCTCAGGCCCCCGATCACAAACTACAGCCCGTTTCCCTGGAAAAAAAAACTCACCCGCCCCGCTTCTGCCTGGCAGATGGCAGGAGCCACTTGGCTCTATCAAACATGCCCGACTCGGCACTGGTGCCACCTTGGCTCTGGGAACCATCCTGCGCGGCGTGGATTTTCAGGAGCCCGCTGGCCACTCCCAGCCACAGGCCCCGCAACACAAACTACGGTCCTTTGCCCTGGCATGCAAAACTCACCCGACCCGCTTCTGCCTGGCAGATGGCAGGAGCCACTTGGATCTCTCAAACCAGCCCGACTCGGCACTGCTGCCACCTTGGGTCTGGGAACCATCCAGCGCGGCGTGGATTTTCAGGAGCCAGCCGGCCACTCCCAGCCACAGGCCCCCGAACACAAACCACAGCCCGTTTCCCTGGCATACAAAACTCACCCGCCCCGCTTCTGCCTTCCAGATGGCAGGAGCCACTTGGCTCTATCAAACCAGCCCGACTCGGCACTGGTGCCACCTTGACTCTGGGAACCATCCTGCGCGGCGTGGATTTACAGGAGCCAGAGGGCCACTCCCAGCAACAGGCGCCCAAACAAAAACCACAGCCCTTTTCCCTGGCATACAAAACTCACCCGACCCCCTTCTGCCTGGCAGATGGCAGGAGACCCTTGGCTCTGTCAAACCAGCCCGACTCGGCACTGCTGCCACCTTGGGTCTGGGAAGCATCCTGCGCGGCGTGGATTTTCAGGAGCCAATCGGCCACTCCCAGCCACAGGTGCCCAAACACAAACCAAAGCCCTTTTCCCTGGCATACAAAACTCACCCGCCCCGCTTCTGCCTTCCAGATGGCAGGAGCCACTTGGCTCTATCAAACCAGCCCGACTCGGCACTGGTGCCACCTTGACTCTGGGAACCCTCCTGCGCGGCGTGGATTTTCAGGAGCCAGCCGGCCACTCCCAGCAACAGGCGCCCGAACACAAACCACGGCCCTTTTCCCTGGCAAAGAAAACTCACCCGCCCTGCTTCTGCCTGTCAGATGGCAGAAGCCACTTGCGTCTATCAAAGCAGCCCAACTCGGCACTGGTGCCACCTTGGCTCTGGGAACCATCCTGCGCGGTGTGGATTTTCAGGAGCCAGCCGGCCACTCCCAGCAACAGACCCCCGAACACAAACCACGGCCCTTTTCCCTGGCAAACAAAACTCACCCGCCCCGCTTCTGGCTGGCAGATGGCAGGAGCCCCTTGCCTCTATCAAAACAGCCGACTTGGCACTGGTGCCACCTTGGGTCTGGAAAACATCCTGCGTATCGTAGATTTTCAGGAGCCAGCCGGCCACTCCCAGCCACAGGCCCCCGAACACAAACCACAGCCCTTTTCCCTGGCAAACAAAGCTCACCCGCCCCGCTTCTGCCTTGCAGATGGCAGGAGCCCCTTGGCTCTATCATACCAGCCCAACTCGGCACTGGTGCCACCTTGGCTCTGGGAACCATTCTGCGCGGCGTGGATTTTCAGGAGCCAGCCGGCCACTCCCAGCCACAGGCCCCCGAACACAAACCACGGCCCTTTTCCCTGGCATACAAAACTCACCCGCCCTGCTTTTGCCTTCCAGATGGCAGGAGCCACTTGGCTCTATCAAACCAGCCTGACTCGGCACTGGTGCCACCTTGGCTCTGGGAACCATCCTGCGCGGCGTGGATTTTCAGGAGCCTGCCGGCCACTCCCTGCCACAGACCCCTGAACACAAACCACGGAAATTTTCCCTGGCAAACAAAGCTCACCCGCCCCGCTTCTGCCTGGCATATTGCAGGAGCCACTTGGCTCTATCAAACCTGCCCGACTCGGCACTGGTGCCACCTTGGGTCTCGGAAACATCCTGCGCGGCGTGGATTTTCAGGAGCCAGCCGGCCACTCCCAGCCACAGGCCCCCGAACACAAACCACGGCCCTTTTCCCTGGCAAACAAAACTCACCCCCCCTGCTTCTGCCTGGCAAATGGCAGGAGCCACTTGCCTCTATTAAACCAGCCCAACTCGGCACTGGTGCCCCCTTGGGTCTGGGAACCATCCTGCGCAGCGTGGATTTTCAGGAGCCAGCCGGCCACTCCCTATCACAGACCCCTGAACACAAACCACGGCCCCTTTCCCTGGCAAACAAAGCTCACCCGCCCCGCTTCTGCCTGGCATATTGCAGGAGCCACTTGGCCCTATCAAACCAGCCCGACTCGGCACTGGTGCCACCATGGGTCTGAGAAACATCCCGCGCGGCGTGGATTTTCAGGAGCCAGCCGGCCACTCCCAGCCACAGGCCGCCGAACACAAACCATAGCCCTTTTCCCTGGCATACAAAATTCACCCGCCCCGCTTCTGCCTTGCAGATGGCAGGAGCCACTTGGCTCTATCAAACCAGCCCAACTCGGCACTGGTGCCACCTTGGCTCTGGGAACCATCCTGCGCGGCGTGGATTTTCAGGAGCCAGCTGGCCACTCCCAGCTACAGGGCCCCCAACACAAACCATAGCCCTTTTTCCCTGGCATACAAAATTCACCCGCCCCGCTTCTGGCTGGCAGATGGCAGGAGTCCCTTGCCTTTATCAAAACAGCCCGACTCGGCACTGGTGCCACCTTGGGTCTGGAAATCATCCTGCGTATCGTGGATTTTCAGGAGCCAGCCGGCCACTCCCAGCCACAGGCCCCGCAACACAAACCACGGCCCTTTGCCCTGGCATACAAAACTCACCCGCCCCGCTTCTGCCTTCCAGATGGCAGGAGCCACTTGGCTCTATCAAACCAGCCCGACTCGGCACTGGTGCCACCTTGACTCTGGGAACCATCCTGCGCGGCGTAGATTTACAGGAGCCAGACGGCCACTCCCAGCCACAGGCCCCCGATCACAAACCACGGCCCTTTTCCCTGGCAAAGAAAATTCACCCGCCCCGCTTCTGCCTGGCAGATTGCAGGAGCCACTTGGCTCTATCAAACCAGCCGAAGTCGGCTCTGGTGCCCCCATGGGCCTGGGAACCATCCTGCGCAGTGGTGACTTTCAGGAGCCAGACGGCCACTCCCAGCCACAGGCCCCCGAACACAAACCACGGCCCGTTTCCCTGGCACACAAATATCACCCGCCCCGCTTCAGGCTGGCAGATTGCAGGAGCCACTTGGCTCTCTCAAACCAGCCCGACTCGGCACTGGTGCCACCTTGGGTCTGGGAACCATCATGCGCGGCGTGGATTTTCAGGAGCCAGCCGGCCACTCCCAGCCACAGGCCCCCGATCACAAACTACGGCCCGTTTCCCTGGCAAAAAAAACTCACCCGCCGCGCTTCTGGCTGGCAGATTGCAGGAGCCCCTTGGCTCTGTCAAACCAGCCCGACTTGGCACTGGTTCCACCTTGTGTCTGGAAATCATCCTGCGTATCGTGGATTTTCAGGAGCCAGCTGGCCACTCCCAGCCACAGGCCCCCGAACAAAAACCACGGCCCTTTTCCCTGGCAAACAAAACTCACCCGCCCTGCTTCTGCCTGGCAGATGGCAGGAGCCACTTGGCTCAATCAAACCAGCCAAAGTCGCCTCTGGTGCGCAATGGGCCTGGGAACCATCCTGCGCGGCGCTGATTTTCAGGAGCCAGCCGGCCACTCCCAGCCACAGACCCCCGAACACAAACTACGGTCCTTTTGCCTGGAAGTAAAACTGACCTGCCCATCTTCTGGCTGGCAGATGGCAGGAGCCACTTGGCTCTATCAAACCAGCCCGACTCGGCACTGGTGCCACCTTGGCTCTGGGAACCATCCTGCGCGGCGTGGATTTTCAGGAGCCAGCCGGCCACTCCCAGCCACAGGCGCCCAAACACAAACCACAGCCCTTTTCCCTGGCAATCAAAACTCACCCGCCCCGCTTCTGGCTGGCAGATGGCAGGAGCCAATTTGCCCTATCAAACCAGCCCGAGTCGGCACTGGTGCCACCTTGGCTCTGGGAACTCTCCTGCGCGGCGTGGATTTTCAGGAGCCAGCCGGCCACTCGCAGCCACAGGCCCCCGAATACAAACCACGGCCCGTTTCCCTGGCAAAAAAACTCACCCGCCCCGCTTCTGCCTGGCAGATTGCAGGAGCCCCTTGGCTCTGTCAAACCAGCCCGACTCGGCACTGGTGCCACCTTGACTCTGGGAAACACCCTGCGCGGCGTGGATTTTCAGGAGCCAGCCGGCCACTCCCAGCCACAGGCCCCCGAATACAAACCACGGCCCTTTTCCCTGGCAAAAAAACTCACCCGCCCCGCTTCTGGCTGGCAGATTGCAGGAGCCCCTTGGCTCTGTCAAACCAGCCCGACTTGGCACTGGTGCCACCTTGGGTCTGGAAATCATCCTGCGTATCGTGGATTTTCAGGAGCCAACAGGCCACTCCCAGCCACAGGCCCCCGAACACAAACCACGGCCCTTTTCCCTGGCAAACAAAACTCACGCGCCCTGCTTCTGCCTGGCAAATGGCAGGAGCCACTTGCCTCTATCAAACCAGCCCAACTCGGCACTGGTGCCACCTTGGCTCTGGGAACCATCCTGCGCTGCGTGGATTTTCAGGAGCCTGCCGGCCACTCCCAGCCACAGGGCCCCCAACACAAACCATAGCCCTTTTCCCTGGCATACAAAATTCACCCGCCCCGCTTCTGGCTGGCAGATGGCAAGAGCCACTTGGCTCTATCAAACCAGCCGAAGTCGGCTCTGGTGCCCCCATGGGCCTGGGAACCATCCTGCGCAGTGGTGACTTTCAGGAGCCAGACGGCCACTCCCAGCCACAGGCCCCCGAACACAAACCACGGCCCGTTTCCCTGGCACACAAATATCACCCGCCCCGCTTCAGGCTGGCAGATTGCAGGAGCCACTTGGCTCTCTCAAACCAGCCCGACTCGGCACTGGTGCCACCTTGGGTCTGGGAACCATCATGCGCGGCGTGGATTTTCAGGAGCCAGCCGGCCACTCCCAGCCACAGGCCCCCGAATACAAACCATGGCCCTTTTCCCTGGCAAAAAAAACTCACCCGCCGCGCTTCTGGCTTGCAGATTGCAGGAGCCCCTTGGCTCTGTCAAACCAGCCCGACTTGGCACTGGTTCCTACTTGGGTCTGGAAATCATCCTGCGTATCGTGGATTTTCAGGAGCCAGCCGGCCACTCCCAGCCACAGGCCCCCGAACACAAACCACGGCCCTTTTCCCTGGCAAACAAAACTCACCCGCCCTGCTTCTGCCTGGCAGATGGCAGGAGCCACTTGGCTCAATCAAACCAGCCAAAGTGGGCTCTGGTGCGCAATGGGCCTGGGAACCATCCTGCGCGACGGTGATTTTCAGGAGCCAGCCGGCCACTCCCAGCCACAGGCCCCCGAACACAAACTACGGTCCTTTTGCCTGGAAGTAAAACTGACCTGCCCATCTTCTGGCTGGCAGATGGCAGGAGCCACTTGGCTCTATCAAACCAGCCCGACTCGGCACTGGTGCCACCTTGGCTCTGGGAACCATCCTGCGCGGCGTGGATTTTCAGGAGCCAGCCGGCCACTCCCAGCCACAGGCGCCCAAACACAAACCACAGCCCTTTTCCCTGGCAATCAAAACTCACCCGCCCCGCTTCTGGCTGGCAGATGGCAGGAGCCAATTTGCCCTATCAAACCAGCCCGAGTCGGCACTGGTGCCACCTTGGCTCTGGGAACTCTCCTGCGCGGCGTGGATTTTCAGGAGCCAGCCGGCCACTCCCAGCCACAGGCCCCCGAATACAAACCACGGCCCGTTTCCCTGGCAAAAAAACTCACCCGCCCCGCTTCTGGCTGGCAGATTGCAGGAGCCCCTTGGCTCTGTCAAACCAGCCCGACTCGGCACTGGTGCCACCTTGACTCTGGGAACCCTCCTGCGCGGCGTGGATTTTCAGGAGCCAGCCGGCCACTCCCAGCCACAGGCCCCCGAACACAAACCACGGCCCTTTTCCCTGGCATACAAAACTCACCGGCCCCGCTTCTGGCTGGCAGATGGCAGGAGACCCTTGGCTCTGTCAAACCAGCCCGACTCGGCACTGCTGCCACCTTGGGTCTGGGAAGCATCCTGCGCGGTGTGGATTTTCAGGAGCCAGCCGGCCACTCCCAGCCACAGGCCCCCCAACACAAACCACGGTCCTTTGCCCTGGCATACAAAACTCACCCGACCCGCTTCTGCCTGGCAGATGGCAGGAGCCACTTGGATCTCTCAAACCAGCCCGACTCGGCACTGCTGCCACCTTGGGTCTGGGAACCATCCTGCGCGGCGTGGATTTTCAGGAGCCAGCCGGCCACTCCCAGCCACAGGCCCCCGAACACAAACCACAGCCCGTTTCCCTGGCATACAAAACTCACCCGCCCCGCTTCTGCCTTGCAGATGGCAGGAGACACTTGGCTCTATCAAACCAGCCCGACTCGGCACTGGTGCCACCTTGGGCCTGGGAACCATCCTGCGCGGCGTGGATTTACAGGAGCCAGACAACCACTCCCAGCAACAGACGCCCAAACAAAAACCACAGCCCTTTTCCCTGGCAAACAAAGCTCACCCGCCCCGCTTCTACCTGGCATATTGCAGGAGCCACTTGGCTCTATCAAACCAGCCTGACTTGGCACTGGTGCCACCTTGTGTCTGGGAAACATCCTGCGCGGCGTGGATTTTCAGGAGCCAGCTGGCCACTCCCAGCCACAGGCCCCCGAACAAAAACCACAGCCCTTTTCCCTGGCAAACAAAGCTCACCCGCCCTGCTTCTGCCTGGCATATTACAGGAGCCACTTGGCTCTATCAAACCAGCCCGACTCGGCACTGGTGCCACCTTGGCTCTGGGAAACATCCTGCGCGGCGTGGATTTTCAGGAGCCAGCCGGCCACTCCCAGCAACAGGCGCCCAAACACAAACCACAGCCCTTTTCCCTGGCAAACAAAACTCACCCGCCCTGCTTCTGGCTGGCAGATGGCAGGAGCCAATTTGCCCTATCAAACCAGCCCGACTCGGCACTGGTGCCACCTTGGCTCTGGGAACCCTCCTGCGCAGCGTGGATTTTCAGGAGCCAGCCGGCCACTCGCAGCCACAGGCCCCCGAACACAAACCACGGCCCTTTTCCCTGGCACACAAATATCACCCGCCCCGCTTTTGGCTGGCAGATTGCAGGAGCCACTTGGCTCTATCAAACCAGCCGAAGTCGGCTCTGGTGCCCCCATGGGCCTGGGAACCATCCTGCGCAGTGGTGACTTTCAGGAGCCAGACGGCCACTCCCAGCCACAGGCCCCCGAAAACAAACCACGGCCCGTTTCCCTGGCACACAAATATCACCCGCCCCGCTTCTGCCTGGCAGATGGCAGGAGCCACTTGGCTCTATCAAACATGCCCGACTCGGCACTGGTGCCACCTTGGCTCTGGGAACCATCCTGCGCGGCGTGGATTTTCAGGAGCCCGCTGGCCACTCCTAGCCACAGGCCCCGCAACACAAACTACGGTCCTTTGCCCTGGCATGCAAAACTCACCCGACCCGCTTCTGCCTGGCAGATGGCAGGAGCCACTTGGATCTCTCAAACCAGCCCGACTCGGCACTGCTGCCACCTTGGGTCTGGGAACCATCCAGCGCGGCGTGGATTTTCAGGAGCCAGCCGGCCACTCCCAGCCACAGGCCCCCGAACACAAACCACAGCCCGTTTCCCTGGCATACAAAACTCACCCGCCCCGCTTCTGCCTTCCAGATGGCAGGAGCCACTTGGCTCTATCAAACCAGCCCGACTCGGCACTGGTGCCACCTTGACTCTGGGAACCATCCTGCGCGGCGTGGATTTACAGGAGCCAGAGGGCCACTCCCAGCAACAGGCGCCCAAACAAAAACCACAGCCCTTTTCCCTGGCATACAAAACTCACCCGACCCCCTTCTGCCTGGCAGATGGCAGGAGACCCTTGGCTCTGTCAAACCAGCCCGACTCGGCACTGCTGCCACCTTGGGTCTGGGAAGCATCCTGCGCGGCGTGGATTTTCAGGAGCCAATCGGCCACTCCCAGCCACAGGTGCCCAAACACAAACCAAAGCCCTTTTCCCTGGCATACAAAACTCACCCGCCCCGCTTCTGCCTTCCAGATGGCAGGAGCCACTTGGCTCTATCAAACCAGCCCGACTCGGCACTGGTGCCACCTTGACTCTGGGAACCCTCCTGCGCGGCGTGGATTTTCAGGAGCCAGCCGGCCACTCCCAGCAACAGGCGCCCGAACACAAACCACGGCCCTTTTCCCTGGCAAAGAAAACTCACCCGCCCTGCTTCTGCCTGTCAGATGGCAGAAGCCACTTGCGTCTATCAAAGCAGCCCAACTCGGCACTGGTGCCACCTTGGCTCTGGGAACCATCCTGCGCGGTGTGGATTTTCAGGAGCCAGCCGGCCACTCCCAGCAACAGACCCCCGAACACAAACCACGGCCCTTTTCCCTGGCAAACAAAACTCACCCGCCCCGCTTCTGGCTGGCAGATGGCAGGAGCCCCTTGCCTCTATCAAAACAGCCGACTTGGCACTGGTGCCACCTTGGGTCTGGAAAACATCCTGCGTATCGTAGATTTTCAGGAGCCAGCCGGCCACTCCCAGCCACAGGCCCCCGAACACAAACCACAGCCCTTTTCCCTGGCAAACAAAGCTCACCCGCCCCGCTTCTGCCTTGCAGATGGCAGGAGCCCCTTGGCTCTATCATACCAGCCCAACTCGGCACTGGTGCCACCTTGGCTCTGGGAACCATTCTGCGCGGCGTGGATTTTCAGGAGCCAGCCGGCCACTCCCAGCCACAGGCCCCCGAACACAAACCACGGCCCTTTTCCCTGGCATACAAAACTCACCCGCCCTGCTTTTGCCTTCCAGATGGCAGGAGCCACTTGGCTCTATCAAACCAGCCTGACTCGGCACTGGTGCCACCTTGGCTCTGGGAACCATCCTGCGCGGCGTGGATTTTCAGGAGCCTGCCGGCCACTCCCTGCCACAGACCCCTGAACACAAACCACGGAAATTTTCCCTGGCAAACAAAGCTCACCCGCCCCGCTTCTGCCTGGCATATTGCAGGAGCCACTTGGCTCTATCAAACCTGCCCGACTCGGCACTGGTGCCACCTTGGGTCTCGGAAACATCCTGCGCGGCGTGGATTTTCAGGAGCCAGCCGGCCACTCCCAGCCACAGGCCCCCGAACACAAACCACGGCCCTTTTCCCTGGCAAACAAAACTCACCCCCCCTGCTTCTGCCTGGCAAATGGCAGGAGCCACTTGCCTCTATTAAACCAGCCCAACTCGGCACTGGTGCCCCCTTGGGTCTGGGAACCATCCTGCGCAGCGTGGATTTTCAGGAGCCAGCCGGCCACTCCCTATCACAGACCCCTGAACACAAACCACGGCCCCTTTCCCTGGCAAACAAAGCTCACCCGCCCCGCTTCTGCCTGGCATATTGCAGGAGCCACTTGGCCCTATCAAACCAGCCCGACTCGGCACTGGTGCCACCATGGGTCTGAGAAACATCCCGCGCGGCGTGGATTTTCAGGAGCCAGCCGGCCACTCCCAGCCACAGGCCGCCGAACACAAACCATAGCCCTTTTCCCTGGCATACAAAATTCACCCGCCCCGCTTCTGCCTTGCAGATGGCAGGAGCCACTTGGCTCTATCAAACCAGCCCAACTCGGCACTGGTGCCACCTTGGCTCTGGGAACCATCCTGCGCGGCGTGGATTTTCAGGAGCCAGCTGGCCACTCCCAGCTACAGGGCCCCCAACACAAACCATAGCCCTTTTTCCCTGGCATACAAAATTCACCCGCCCCGCTTCTGGCTGGCAGATGGCAGGAGTCCCTTGCCTTTATCAAAACAGCCCGACTCGGCACTGGTGCCACCTTGGGTCTGGAAATCATCCTGCGTATCGTGGATTTTCAGGAGCCAGCCGGCCACTCCCAGCCACAGGCCCCGCAACACAAACCACGGCCCTTTGCCCTGGCATACAAAACTCACCCGACCCGCTTCTGCCTGGCAGATTGCAGGAGCCACTTGGATCTCTCAAACCAGCCCGACTCGGCACTGCTGCCACCTTGGGTCTGGGAACCATCCTGCGCGGCGTGGATTTTCAGGAGCCAGCCGGCCACTCCCAGCCACAGGCCCCCGAACACAAACCACAGCCCGTTTCCCTGGCATACAAAACTCACCCGCCCCGCTTCTGCCTTCCAGATGGCAGGAGCCACTTGGCTCTATCAAACCAGCCCGACTCGGCACTGGTGCCACCTTGACTCTGGGAACCATCCTGCGCGGCGTAGATTTACAGGAGCCAGACGGCCACTCCCAGCCACAGGCCCCCGATCACAAACCACGGCCCTTTTCCCTGGCAAAGAAAATTCACCCGCCCCGCTTCTGCCTGGCAGATTGCAGGAGCCACTTGGCTCTATCAAACCAGCCGAAGTCGGCTCTGGTGCCCCCATGGGCCTGGGAACCATCCTGCGCAGTGGTGACTTTCAGGAGCCAGACGGCCACTCCCAGCCACAGGCCCCCGAACACAAACCACGGCCCGTTTCCCTGGCACACAAATATCACCCGCCCCGCTTCAGGCTGGCAGATTGCAGGAGCCACTTGGCTCTCTCAAACCAGCCCGACTCGGCACTGGTGCCACCTTGGGTCTGGGAACCATCATGCGCGGCGTGGATTTTCAGGAGCCAGCCGGCCACTCCCAGCCACAGGCCCCCGATCACAAACTACGGCCCGTTTCCCTGGCAAAAAAAACTCACCCGCCGCGCTTCTGGCTGGCAGATTGCAGGAGCCCCTTGGCTCTGTCAAACCAGCCCGACTTGGCACTGGTTCCACCTTGTGTCTGGAAATCATCCTGCGTATCGTGGATTTTCAGGAGCCAGCTGGCCACTCCCAGCCACAGGCCCCCGAACAAAAACCACGGCCCTTTTCCCTGGCAAACAAAACTCACCCGCCCTGCTTCTGCCTGGCAGATGGCAGGAGCCACTTGGCTCAATCAAACCAGCCAAAGTCGCCTCTGGTGCGCAATGGGCCTGGGAACCATCCTGCGCGGCGCTGATTTTCAGGAGCCAGCCGGCCACTCCCAGCCACAGACCCCCGAACACAAACTACGGTCCTTTTGCCTGGAAGTAAAACTGACCTGCCCATCTTCTGGCTGGCAGATGGCAGGAGCCACTTGGCTCTATCAAACCAGCCCGACTCGGCACTGGTGCCACCTTGGCTCTGGGAACCATCCTGCGCGGCGTGGATTTTCAGGAGCCAGCCGGCCACTCCCAGCCACAGGCGCCCAAACACAAACCACAGCCCTTTTCCCTGGCAATCAAAACTCACCCGCCCCGCTTCTGGCTGGCAGATGGCAGGAGCCAATTTGCCCTATCAAACCAGCCCGAGTCGGCACTGGTGCCACCTTGGCTCTGGGAACTCTCCTGCGCGGCGTGGATTTTCAGGAGCCAGCCGGCCACTCGCAGCCACAGGCCCCCGAATACAAACCACGGCCCGTTTCCCTGGCAAAAAAACTCACCCGCCCCGCTTCTGCCTGGCAGATTGCAGGAGCCCCTTGGCTCTGTCAAACCAGCCCGACTCGGCACTGGTGCCACCTTGACTCTGGGAAACACCCTGCGCGGCGTGGATTTTCAGGAGCCAGCCGGCCACTCCCAGCCACAGGCCCCCGAATACAAACCACGGCCCTTTTCCCTGGCAAAAAAACTCACCCGCCCCGCTTCTGGCTGGCAGATTGCAGGAGCCCCTTGGCTCTGTCAAACCAGCCCGACTTGGCACTGGTGCCACCTTGGGTCTGGAAATCATCCTGCGTATCGTGGATTTTCAGGAGCCAACAGGCCACTCCCAGCCACAGGCCCCCGAACACAAACCACGGCCCTTTTCCCTGGCAAACAAAACTCACGCGCCCTGCTTCTGCCTGGCAAATGGCAGGAGCCACTTGCCTCTATCAAACCAGCCCAACTCGGCACTGGTGCCACCTTGGCTCTGGGAACCATCCTGCGCTGCGTGGATTTTCAGGAGCCTGCCGGCCACTCCCAGCCACAGGGCCCCCAACACAAACCATAGCCCTTTTCCCTGGCATACAAAATTCACCCGCCCCGCTTCTGGCTGGCAGATGGCAAGAGCCACTTGGCTCTATCAAACCAGCCGAAGTCGGCTCTGGTGCCCCCATGGGCCTGGGAACCATCCTGCGCAGTGGTGACTTTCAGGAGCCAGACGGCCACTCCCAGCCACAGGCCCCCGAACACAAACCACGGCCCGTTTCCCTGGCACACAAATATCACCCGCCCCGCTTCAGGCTGGCAGATTGCAGGAGCCACTTGGCTCTCTCAAACCAGCCCGACTCGGCACTGGTGCCACCTTGGGTCTGGGAACCATCATGCGCGGCGTGGATTTTCAGGAGCCAGCCGGCCACTCCCAGCCACAGGCCCCCGAATACAAACCATGGCCCTTTTCCCTGGCAAAAAAAACTCACCCGCCGCGCTTCTGGCTTGCAGATTGCAGGAGCCCCTTGGCTCTGTCAAACCAGCCCGACTTGGCACTGGTTCCTACTTGGGTCTGGAAATCATCCTGCGTATCGTGGATTTTCAGGAGCCAGCCGGCCACTCCCAGCCACAGGCCCCCGAACACAAACCACGGCCCTTTTCCCTGGCAAACAAAACTCACCCGCCCTGCTTCTGCCTGGCAGATGGCAGGAGCCACTTGGCTCAATCAAACCAGCCAAAGTGGGCTCTGGTGCGCAATGGGCCTGGGAACCATCCTGCGCGACGGTGATTTTCAGGAGCCAGCCGGCCACTCCCAGCCACAGGCCCCCGAACACAAACTACGGTCCTTTTGCCTGGAAGTAAAACTGACCTGCCCATCTTCTGGCTGGCAGATGGCAGGAGCCACTTGGCTCTATCAAACCAGCCCGACTCGGCACTGGTGCCACCTTGGCTCTGGGAACCATCCTGCGCGGCGTGGATTTTCAGGAGCCAGCCGGCCACTCCCAGCCACAGGCGCCCAAACACAAACCACAGCCCTTTTCCCTGGCAATCAAAACTCACCCGCCCCGCTTCTGGCTGGCAGATGGCAGGAGCCAATTTGCCCTATCAAACCAGCCCGAGTCGGCACTGGTGCCACCTTGGCTCTGGGAACTCTCCTGCGCGGCGTGGATTTTCAGGAGCCAGCCGGCCACTCCCAGCCACAGGCCCCCGAATACAAACCACGGCCCGTTTCCCTGGCAAAAAAACTCACCCGCCCCGCTTCTGGCTGGCAGATTGCAGGAGCCCCTTGGCTCTGTCAAACCAGCCCGACTCGGCACTGGTGCCACCTTGACTCTGGGAACCCTCCTGCGCGGCGTGGATTTTCAGGAGCCAGCCGGCCACTCCCAGCCACAGGCCCCCGAACACAAACCACGGCCCTTTTCCCTGGCATACAAAACTCACCGGCCCCGCTTCTGGCTGGCAGATGGCAGGAGACCCTTGGCTCTGTCAAACCAGCCCGACTCGGCACTGCTGCCACCTTGGGTCTGGGAAGCATCCTGCGCGGTGTGGATTTTCAGGAGCCAGCCGGCCACTCCCAGCCACAGGCCCCCCAACACAAACCACGGTCCTTTGCCCTGGCATACAAAACTCACCCGACCCGCTTCTGCCTGGCAGATGGCAGGAGCCACTTGGATCTCTCAAACCAGCCCGACTCGGCACTGCTGCCACCTTGGGTCTGGGAACCATCCTGCGCGGCGTGGATTTTCAGGAGCCAGCCGGCCACTCCCAGCCACAGGCCCCCGAACACAAACCACAGCCCGTTTCCCTGGCATACAAAACTCACCCGCCCCGCTTCTGCCTTGCAGATGGCAGGAGACACTTGGCTCTATCAAACCAGCCCGACTCGGCACTGGTGCCACCTTGGGCCTGGGAACCATCCTGCGCGGCGTGGATTTACAGGAGCCAGACAACCACTCCCAGCAACAGACGCCCAAACAAAAACCACAGCCCTTTTCCCTGGCAAACAAAGCTCACCCGCCCCGCTTCTACCTGGCATATTGCAGGAGCCACTTGGCTCTATCAAACCAGCCTGACTTGGCACTGGTGCCACCTTGTGTCTGGGAAACATCCTGCGCGGCGTGGATTTTCAGGAGCCAGCTGGCCACTCCCAGCCACAGGCCCCCGAACAAAAACCACAGCCCTTTTCCCTGGCAAACAAAGTTCACCCGCCCTGCTTCTGCCTGGCATATTACAGGAGCCACTTGGCTCTATCAAACCAGCCCGACTCGGCACTGGTGCCACCTTGGCTCTGGGAAACATCCTGCGCGGCGTGGATTTTCAGGAGCCAGCCGGCCACTCCCAGCAACAGGCGCCCAAACACAAACCACAGCCCTTTTCCCTGGCAAACAAAACTCACCCGCCCCGCTTCTGGCTGGCAGATGGCAGGAGCCAATTTGCCCTATCAAACCAGCCCGACTCGGCACTGGTGCCACCTTGGCTCTGGGAACCCTCCTGCGCAGCGTGGATTTTCAGGAGCCAGCCGGCCACTCGCAGCCACAGGCCCCCGAACACAAACCACGGCCCTTTTCCCTGGCACACAAATATCACCCGCCCCGCTTTTGGCTGGCAGATTGCAGGAGCCACTTGGCTCTATCAAACCAGCCGAAGTCGGCTCTGGTGCCCCCATGGGCCTGGGAACCATCCTGCGCAGTGGTGACTTTCAGGAGCCAGACGGCCACTCCCAGCCACAGGCCCCCGAAAACAAACCACGGCCCGTTTCCCTGGCACACAAATATCACCCGCCCCACTTCAGGCTGGCAGATTGCAGGAGCCACTTGGCTCTCTCAAACCAGCCCGACTCGGCACTGGTGCCACCTTGGGTCTGGGAAGCATCCTGCGCGTCGTGGATTTTCAGGAGCCAGCCGGCCACTCCCAGCCACAGGCGCCCAAACACAAACCAAAGCCCTTTTCCCTGGCATACAAAACTCACCCGCCCCGCTTCTGCCTTGCAGATGGCAGGAGCCACTTGGCTCTATCAAACCAGCCCGACTCGGCACTGGTGCCACCTTGACTCTGGGAACCCTCCTGCGCGGCGTGGATTTTCAGGAGCCAGCCGGCCACTCCCAGCAACAGGCGCCTGAACACAAACCACGGCCCTTTTCCCTGGGAAAGAAAACTCACCCGCCCTGCTTCTGCCTGTCAGATGGCAGAAGCCACTTGCGTCTATCAAAGCAGCCCAACTCGGCACTGGTGCCACCTTGGCTCTGGGAACCATCCTGCGCGGCGTGGATTTTCAGGAGCCAGCCGGCCACTCCCAGCCACAGGCGCCCAAACACAAACCACAGCCCTTTTCCCTGGCAATCAAAACTCACCCGCCCCGCTTCTGGCTGGCAGATGGCAGGAGCCAATTTGCCCTATCAAACCAGCCCGAGTCGGCACTGGTGCCACCTTGGCTCTGGGAACTCTCCTGCGCGGCGTGGATTTTCAGGAGCCAGCCAGCCACTCCCAGCCACAGACCCCCGAATACAAACCACGGCCCGTTTCCCTGGCAAAAAAACTCACCCGCCCCGCTTCTGCCTGGCAGATTGCAGGAGCCCCTTGGCTCTGTCAAACCAGCCCGACTCGGCACTGGTGCCACCTTGACTCTGGGAACCCTCCTGCGCGGCGTGGATTTTCAGGAGCCAGCCGGCCACTCCCAGCCACAGGCCCCCGAACACAAACCACGGTCCTTTGCCCTGGCATACAAAACTCACCCGACCCCCTTCTGCCTGGCAGATGGCAGGAGCCCCTTGCCACTATCAAAACAGCCCGACTCGGCACTGGTGCCACCTTGTGTCTGGAAATCATCCTGCGTATCGTGGATTTTCAGGAGCCAGCCGGCCACTCCCAGCCACAGGCCCCCGATCACAAACTACAGCCCCTTTCCCTGGTAAAAAAAACTCACCCGCCCCGCTTCTGCCTGGCAGATGGCAGGAGCCACTTGGCTCTATCAAACCAGCCCGACTCGGCACTGGTGCCACCTTGGCTCTGGGAACCATCCCGCGCGGCGTGGATTTTCAGGAGCCAGCCGGCCACTCCCAGCCACAGGCGCCCAAACACAAACCACAGCCCTTTTCCCTGGCAAACAAAACTCCCTTGCCCCGCTTCTGGCTGGCAGATGGCAGGAGCCACTTGGCTCTATCAAACCAGCCCGACTCGGCACTGGTGCCACCTTGACTCTGGGAACCATCCTGCGCGGCGTGGATTTACAGGAGCCAGACGGCCACTCCCAGCAACAGGTGCCCAAATAAAAACCACAGCCCTTTTCCCTGGCAAACAAAACTCACCCGCCCCGCTTCTGGCTGGCAGATGGCAGGAGCCACTTGGCTCAATCAAACCAGCCAAAGTGGGCTCTGGTGCGCAATGGGCCTGGGAACCATCCTGCGCGACGGTGATTTTCAGGAGCCAGCCGGCCACTCCCAGCCACAGGCCCCCGAACACAAACTACGGTCCTTTTGCCTGGAAGTAAAACTGACCTGCCCATCTTCTGGCTGGCAGATGGCAGGAGCCACTTGGCTCTATCAAACCAGCCCGACTCGGCACTGGTGCCACCTTGGCTCTGGGAACCATCCTGCGCGGCGTGGATTTTCAGGAGCCAGCCGGCCACTCCCAGCCACAGGCGCCCAAACACAAACCACAGCCCTTTTCCCTGGCAATCAAAACTCACCCGCCCCGCTTCTGGCTGGCAGATGGCAGGAGCCAATTTGCCCTATCAAACCAGCCCGAGTCGGCACTGGTGCCACCTTGGCTCTGGGAACTCTCCTGCGCGGCGTGGATTTTCAGGAGCCAGCCGGCCACTCCCAGCCACAGGCCCCCGAATACAAACCACGGCCCGTTTCCCTGGCAAAAAAACTCACCCGCCCCGCTTCTGGCTGGCAGATTGCAGGAGCCCCTTGGCTCTGTCAAACCAGCCCGACTCGGCACTGGTGCCACCTTGACTCTGGGAACCCTCCTGCGCGGCGTGGATTTTCAGGAGCCAGCCGGCCACTCCCAGCCACAGGCCCCCGAACACAAACCACGGCCCTTTTCCCTGGCATACAAAACTCACCGGCCCCGCTTCTGGCTGGCAGATGGCAGGAGACCCTTGGCTCTGTCAAACCAGCCCGACTCGGCACTGCTGCCACCTTGGGTCTGGGAAGCATCCTGCGCGGTGTGGATTTTCAGGAGCCAGCCGGCCACTCCCAGCCACAGGCCCCCCAACACAAACCACGGTCCTTTGCCCTGGCATACAAAACTCACCCGACCCGCTTCTGCCTGGCAGATGGCAGGAGCCACTTGGATCTCTCAAACCAGCCCGACTCGGCACTGCTGCCACCTTGGGTCTGGGAACCATCCTGCGCGGCGTGGATTTTCAGGAGCCAGCCGGCCACTCCCAGCCACAGGCCCCCGAACACAAACCACAGCCCGTTTCCCTGGCATACAAAACTCACCCGCCCCGCTTCTGCCTTGCAGATGGCAGGAGACACTTGGCTCTATCAAACCAGCCCGACTCGGCACTGGTGCCACCTTGGGCCTGGGAACCATCCTGCGCGGCGTGGATTTACAGGAGCCAGACAACCACTCCCAGCAACAGACGCCCAAACAAAAACCACAGCCCTTTTCCCTGGCAAACAAAGCTCACCCGCCCCGCTTCTACCTGGCATATTGCAGGAGCCACTTGGCTCTATCAAACCAGCCTGACTTGGCACTGGTGCCACCTTGTGTCTGGGAAACATCCTGCGCGGCGTGGATTTTCAGGAGCCAGCTGGCCACTCCCAGCCACAGGCCCCCGAACAAAAACCACAGCCCTTTTCCCTGGCAAACAAAGCTCACCCGCCCTGCTTCTGCCTGGCATATTACAGGAGCCACTTGGCTCTATCAAACCAGCCCGACTCGGCACTGGTGCCACCTTGACTCTGGGAAACATCCTGCGCGGCGTGGATTTTCAGGAGCCAGCCGGCCACTCCCAGCAACAGGCGCCCAAACACAAACCACAGCCCTTTTCCCTGGCAAACAAAACTCACCCGCCCCGCTTCTGGCTGGCAGATGGCAGGAGCCAATTTGCCCTATCAAACCAGCCCGACTCGGCACTGGTGCCACCTTGGCTCTGGGAACCCTCCTGCGCAGCGTGGATTTTCAGGAGCCAGCCGGCCACTCGCAGCCACAGGCCCCCGAACACAAACCACGGCCCTTTTCCCTGGCACACAAATATCACCCGCCCCGCTTTTGGCTGGCAGATTGCAGGAGCCACTTGGCTCTATCAAACCAGCCGAAGTCGGCTCTGGTGCCCCCATGGGCCTGGGAACCATCCTGCGCAGTGGTGACTTTCAGGAGCCAGACGGCCACTCCCAGCCACAGGCCCCCGAAAACAAACCACGGCCCGTTTCCCTGGCACACAAATATCACCCGCCCCACTTCAGGCTGGCAGATTGCAGGAGCCACTTGGCTCTCTCAAACCAGCCCGACTCGGCACTGGTGCCACCTTGGGTCTGGGAAGCATCCTGCGCGTCGTGGATTTTCAGGAGCCAGCCGGCCACTCCCAGCCACAGGCGCCCAAACACAAACCAAAGCCCTTTTCCCTGGCATACAAAACTCACCCGCCCCGCTTCTGCCTTGCAGATGGCAGGAGCCACTTGGCTCTATCAAACCAGCCCGACTCGGCACTGGTGCCACCTTGACTCTGGGAACCCTCCTGCGCGGCGTGGATTTTCAGGAGCCAGCCGGCCACTCCCAGCAACAGGCGCCCGAACACAAACCACGGCCCTTTTCCCTGGGAAAGAAAACTCACCCGCCCTGCTTCTGCCTGTCAGATGGCAGAAGCCACTTGCGTCTATCAAAGCAGCCCAACTCGGCACTGGTGCCACCTTGGCTCTGGGAACCATCCTGCGCGGCGTGGATTTTCAGGAGCCAGCCGGCCACTCCCAGCCACAGGCGCCCAAACACAAACCACAGCCCTTTTCCCTGGCAATCAAAACTCACCCGCCCCGCTTCTGGCTGGCAGATGGCAGGAGCCAATTTGCCCTATCAAACCAGCCCGAGTCGGCACTGGTGCCACCTTGGCTCTGGGAACTCTCCTGCGCGGCGTGGATTTTCAGGAGCCAGCCAGCCACTCCCAGCCACAGGCCCCCGAATACAAACCACGGCCCGTTTCCCTGGCAAAAAAACTCACCCGCCCCGCTTCTGCCTGGCAGATTGCAGGAGCCCCTTGGCTCTGTCAAACCAGCCCGACTCGGCACTGGTGCCACCTTGACTCTGGGAACCCTCCTGCGCGGCGTGGATTTTCAGGAGCCAGCCGGCCACTCCCAGCCACAGGCCCCCAAACACAAACCACGGTCCTTTGCCCTGGCATACAAAACTCACCCGACCCCCTTCTGCCTGGCAGATGGCAGGAGCCCCTTGCCACTATCAAAACAGCCCGACTTGGCACTGGTGCCACCTTGTGTCTGGAAATCATCCTGCGTATCGTGGATTTTCAGGAGCCAGCCGGCCACTCCCAGCCACAGGCCCCCGATCACAAACTACAGCCCCTTTCCCTGGTAAAAAAAACTCACCCGCCCCGCTTCTGCCTGGCAGATGGCAGGAGCCACTTGGCTCTATCAAACCAGCCCGACTCGGCACTGGTGCCACCTTGGCTCTGGGAACCATCCCGCGCGGCGTGGATTTTCAGGAGCCAGCCGGCCACTCCCAGCCACAGGCGCCCAAACACAAACCACAGCCCTTTTCCCTGGCAAACAAAACTCCCTTGCCCCGCTTCTGGCTGGCAGATGGCAGGAGCCACTTGGCTCTATCAAACCAGCCCGACTCGGCACTGGTGCCACCTTGACTCTGGGAACCATCCTGCGCGGCGTGGATTTACAGGAGCCAGACGGCCACTCCCAGCAACAGGTGCCCAAATAAAAACCACAGCCCTTTTCCCTGGCAAACAAAACTCACCCGCCCCGCTTCTGGCTGGCAGATGGCAGGAGCCAATTTGCCCGATCAAACCAGCCCGACTCGGCACTGGTGCCACCTTGGGTCTGGGAACCATCCTGCGCGGCGTGGATTTTCAGGAGCCAGCCGGCCACTCCCAGCCACAGGCCCCCGAACACAAACCACGGCCCTTTTCCCTGGCACACAAATATCACCCGCCCCGCTTATGGCTGGCAGATGGCAGGAGCCACTTGCCTCTATCAAACGAGCCCGACTTGGCACTGGTGCCACCTTGGGTCTGGAAATCATCCTGCGTATCGTGGATTTTCAGGAGCCAACTGGCCACTCCCAGCCACAGGCCCCCGAATACAAACCACGGCCCTTTTCCCTGGCAAAAAAACTCACCGGCCCCGCTTCTGGCTGGCAGATTGCAGGAGCCCCTTGGCTCTGTCAAACCAGCCCGACTTGGCACTGGTGCCACCTTGGGTCTGGAAATCATCCTGCGTATCGTGGATTTTCAGGAGCCAAAAGGCCACTCTCAGCCACAGGCCCCCGAACACAAACCACGGCCCATTTTCCCTGGCAAACAAAACTCACCCCCCCTGCTTCTGCCTGGCAAATGGCAGGAGTCACTTGCCTCTATCAAACCAGCCCGACTCGGCACTGGTGCCACCTTGGCTCTGGGAACCATCCTACGCGGCGTGGATTTTCAGGAGCCTGCCGGCCACTCCCAGCCACAGGGCCCCCAACACAAACCATAGCCCTTTTCCCTGGCATACAAAATTCACCCGCCCCGCTTCTGGCTGGCAGATGGCAGGAGCCCCTTGCCACTATCAAAACAGCCCGACTTGGCACTGGTGCCACCTTGTGTCTGGAAATCATCCTGCGTATCGTGGATTTTCAGGAGCCTGCCGGCCACTCCCAGCCACAGGCCCCCGATCACAAACTACAGCCCGTTTCCCTGGAAAAAAAAACTCACCCGCCCCGCTTCTGCCTGGCAGATGGCAGGAGCCACTTGGCTCTGTCAAACCTGCCCGACTCGGCACTGGTGCCACCTTGGGTCTGGGAACCATCCTGTGCGGCGTGGATTTTCAGGAGCCAGCCGGCCACTCCCAGCCACAGGCCCCGCAACACAAACCACGGTCCTTTGCCCTGGCATACAAAACTCACCCGACCCGCTTCTGCCTGGCAGATGGCAGGAGCCACTTGGATCTCTCAAACCAGCCCGACTCGGCACTGCTGCCACCTTGGGTCTGGGAACCATCCTGCGCGGCGTGGATTTTCAGGAGCCTGCCGGCCACTCCCAGCCACAGGCCCCCGAACACAAACCACAGCCCGTTTCCCTGGCATACAAAACTCACCCGCCCCGCTTCTGCCTTCCAGATGGCAGGAGCCACTTGGCTCTATCAAACCAGCCCGACTCGGCACTGGTGCCACCTTGACTCTGGGAACCATCCTGCGCGGCGTGGATTTACAGGCGCCAGACGGCCACTCCCGGCAACAGGCGCCCAAACAAAAACCACAGCCCTTTTCCCTGGCAGACAAAGCTCACCCGTCCCGCTTCTACCTGGCAGATTGCAGGAGCCACTTGGCTCTATCAAACCAGCCCGACTCGGCACTGGTGCCACCTTGGCTCTGGGAACCATCCTGCGCGGCATGGATTTTCAGGAGCCAGCCGGCCACTCCTAGCCACAGGCCCCCGAACACAAACCACGGCCCTATTTCCATGGCAAACAAAACTCACCCGCCCCGCTTCTGGCTGGCAGATGGCAGGAGCCACTTGCTCTGTCAAACCAGCCCGAGTCGGCCCAGGTGCCCCCTAGGCTATGGGAACCATACTGGCGGCGTGGATTTTCAGGAACCAGGCGGCCATTCCCAGCCACAGGCCCCCGAACACAAACCACGACCCTTTTCCCTGGCAAAGAAAATTCACCCGCCCCGCTTCTGCCTTGGAGATTGCAGGAGCCACTTGGCTCTATCAAACCAGCCGAAGTCGGCTCTGGTGCCCCCATGGGCCTGGGAACCATCCTGCGCAGTGGTGACTTTCAGGAGCCAGACGGCCACTCCCAGCCACAGGCCCCCGAACACAAACCACGGCCCTTTTCCCTGGCACACAAATATCACCCGCCCCGCTTATGGCTGGCAGATGGCAGGAGCCACTTGCGTCTATCAAAGCAGCCCAACTCGGCACTGGTGCCACCTTGGCTCTGGGAACCATCCTGCGCGGTGTGGATTTTCAGGAGCCAGCCGGCCACTCCCAGCAACAGACCCCCGAACAGAAACCACGGCCCTTTTCCCTGGCAAACAAAACTCACCCGCCCCGCTTCTGGCTGGCAGATGGCAGGAGCCCCTTGCCTCTATCAAAACAGCCGACTTGGCACTGGTGCCACCTTGGGTCTGGAAAACATCCTGCGTATCGTAGATTTTCAGGAGCCAGCCGGCCACTCCCAGCCACAGGCCCCCGAACACAAACCACAGCTCTTTTCCCTGGCAAACAAAGCTCACCCGCCCCGCTTCTGCCTTGCAGATGGCAGGAGCCCCTTGGCTCTATCATACCAGCACGACTCGGCACTGGTGCCACCTTGGCTCTGGGAACCATCCTGCGCGGCGTGGATTTTCAGGAGCCAGCTGGCCACTCCCAGCCACAGGGCCCCCAACACAAACCATAGCCCTTTTCCCTGGCATACAAAATTCACCCGCCCCGCTTCTGTCTGGCAGATGGCAGGAGCCCCTTGCCACTATCAAAACAGCCCGACTTGGCACTGGTGCCACCTTGTGTCTGGAAATCATCCTGCGTATCGTGGATTTTCAGGAGCCTGCCGGCCACTCCCAGCCACAGGCCCCCGATCACAAACTACGGCCCGTTTCCCTGGCAAAAAAAACTCACCCGCCCCGCTTCTGCCTGGCAGATGGCAGGAGCCACTTGGCTCTATCAAACCTGCCCGACTCGGCACTGGTGCCACCTTGGGTCTGGGAACCATCCTGTGCGGCGTGGATTTTCAGGAGCCAGCCGGCCACTCCCAGCCACAGGCCCCCCAACACAAACCACGGTCCTTTGCCCTGGAATACAAAACTCACCCGACCCGCTTCTGCCTGGCAGATGGCAGGAGCCACTTGGATCTCTCAAACCAGCCCGACTCGGCACTGCTGCCACCTTGGGTCTGGGAACCATCCTGCGCGGCGTGGATTTTCAGGAGCCAGCCGGCCACTCCCAGCCACAGGCCCCCGAACACAAACCACAGCCCTTTTCCCTGGCATACAAAACTCACCCGCCCCGCTTCTGCCTTGCAGATGGCAGCAGACACTTGGCTCTATCAAACCAGCCAGACTCGGCACTGGTGCCACCTTGACTCTGGGAACCATCCTGCGCAGTGGTGAGTTTCAGGAGCCAGCCGGCCACTCCCAGCTAAAGGCCCCCAAACACAAACCACAGCCCTTTTCCCTGGCATACAAATATCACCCGCCCCGCTTCAGGCTGGCAGATTGCAGGAGCCACTTGGCTCGATCAAACCAGCCCGACTCGGCACTGGTGCCACCTTGGCTCTGGGAACCATCCTGCGCGGCGTGGATTTTCAGGAGCCAGCCGGCCACTCCCTGCCACAGACCCCTGAACACAAACCACGGCAATTTTCCCTGGCAAACAAAGCTCACCCGCCTCGCTTCTGCCTGGCATATTGCTGGAGACACTTGGCTCTATCAAACCTGCCCGACTCGGCACTGGTGCCACCTTGGGTCTGGGAAGCATCCTGCGCGGCGTGGATTTTCAGGAGCCAGCCGGCCACTCCCAGCCACAGGTGCCCAAACACAAACCAAAGCCCTTTTCCCTGGCATACAAAACTCACCCGCCCCGCTTCTGCCTTGCAGATGGCAGGAGCCACTTGGCTCTATCAAACCAGCCCGACTCGGCACTGGTGCCACCTTGACTCTGGGAACCCTCCTGCGCGGCGTGGATTTTCAGGAGCCAGCCGGCCACTCCCAGCCACAGGCCCCCCAACACAAACCACGGTCCTTTGCCCTGGAATACAAAACTCACCCGACCCGCTTCTGCCTGGCAGATGGCAGGAGCCACTTGGATCTCTCAAACCAGCCCGACTCGGCACTGCTGCCACCTTGGGTCTGGGAACCATCCTGCGCGGCGTGGATTTTCAGGAGCCAGCCGGCCACTCCCAGCCACAGGCCCCCGAACACAAACCACAGCCCTTTTCCCTGGCATACAAAACTCACCCGCCCCGCTTCTGCCTTGCAGATGGCAGGAGACACTTGGCTCTATCAAACCAGCCCGACTCGGCACTGGTGCCACTTTGACTCTGGGAACCATCCTGCGCGGCGTGGATTTTCAGGAGCCTGCCGGCCACTCCCTGCCACAGACCCCTGAACACAAACCACGGCAATTTTCCCTGGCAAACAAAGCTCACCCGCCCCGCTTCTGCCTGGCATATTGCTGGAGACACTTGGCTCTATCAAACCTGCCCGACTCGGCACTGGTGCCACCTTGGCTCTGGGAACCATCCTGCGCGGCGTGGATTTTCAGGAGCCAGCCGGCCACTCCCTATCACAGACCCCTGAACACAAACCACGGCCCTTTTCCCTGGCAAACAAAGCTCACCCGCCCCGCTTCTGCCTGGCATATTGCAGGAGCCACTTGGCCCTATCAAACCAGCCCGACTCGGCACTGGTGCCACCTTGGGTCTGGGAAACATCCTGCGCGGCGTGGATTTTCAGGAGCCAGCCGGCCACTCCCAGCGACAGGCCCCGAACACAAACCACGGCCCTTTTCCCTGGCAAAAAAAACTCACCCCCCCTGCTTCTGCCTGGTAAATGGCAGGAGCCACTTGCCTCTATCAAACCAACCTAACTCGGCACTGGTGCCACCTTGGCTGTGGGAACCATCCTGCGCGGCGTGGATTTTCAGGAGCCAGCCGGCCACTCCCTGCCACAGACCCCTGAACAAAAACCACGGCCCTTTTCCCTGGCAAACAAAGCTCACCCGCCCCGCTTCTGCCTGGCATATTGCAGGAGCCACTTGGCCCTATCAAACCAGCCCGACTCGGCACTGGTGCCACCTGGGGTCTGGGAAACATCCCGCGCGGCGTGGATTTTCAGGAGCCAGCCGGCCACTCCCAGCGACAGGCCGCCGAACACAAACCATAGCCCTTTTCCCTGGCATACAAAATTCACCCGCGCCGCTTCTGCCTTGCAGATGGCAGGAGCCACTTGGCTCTATCATACCAGCCAAACTCGGCACTGGTGCCACCTTGGCTCTGGGAACCATCCTGCGCGGCGTGGATTTTCAGGAGCCAGCTGGCCACTCCCAGCTACAGGGCGCCCAACACAAACCATAGCCCTTTTTCCCTGGCATACAAAATTCACCCGCCCCGCTTCTGGCTGGCAGATGGCAGGAGCCCCTTGCCTTTATCAAAACAGCCCGACTTTGCACTGCTGCCACCTTGGGTCTGGAAATCATCCTGCGTATCGTGGATTTTCAGGAGCCAGCCGGCCACTCCCAGCCACAGGCCCCCGATCACAAACTACGGCCCGTTTCCCTGGCAAAAAAAACTCACCCGCCCCGCTTATGCCTGGCAGATGGCAGGAGCCACTTGGCTCTATCAAACCTGCCCGACTCGGCACTGGTGCCACCTTGGGTCTGGGAACCATCCTGCGCGGCGTGGATTTTCAGGAGCCTACCGGCCACTCCCAGCCACAGGCCCCCGAACACAAACCACGGCCCTTTTCCCTGGCAAACAAAACTCACCCCCCCTGCTTCTGCCTGGCAAATGGCAGGAGCCACTTGCCTCTATCAAACCAGCCCAACTCAGCACTGGTGCCACCTTGGCTCTGGGAACCATCCTGCGCGGCGTGGATTTTCAGGAGCCAGCCGGCCAATCCCTATCACAGACCCCTGAACACAAACCACGGCCCTTTTCCCTGGCAAACAAAGCTCACCCGCCCCGCTTCTGCCTGGCATATTGCAGGAGCCACTTGACCCTATCAAACCAGCCCGACTCGGCACTGGTGCCACCTTGGCTCTGGGAACCATCCTGCGCGGCGTGGATTTTCAGGAGCCAGCCGGCCAATCCCTATCACAGACCCCCGAACACAAACCACGGCCCTTTTCCCTGGCAAAAAAAACTCACCCCCCCTGCTTCTGCCTGGTAAATGGCAGGAGCCACTTGCCTCTATCAAACCAACCTAACTCGGCACTGGTGCCACCTTGGCTGTGAGAACCATGATGCGCGGCGTGGATTTTCAGGAGCCAACTGGCCACTCCCAGACACAGGCCCCCGAACACAAACCACGGCCCTTTCCCCTGGCAAAAAAGACTCACCCGCCCCGCCTCTGGCTGGCAGATGGCAGGAGCCAATTTGCCCTATAAAACCAGCCCGACTCGGCATTGGTGCCACCTTCGGTCTGGGAACCATCCTGCGTATCGTGGATTTTCAGGAGCCAGCCGGCCACTCCCAGCCACAGGCCCCCGATCACAAACTACGGCCCGTTTCCCTGGCAAAAAAAACTCACCCGCCCCGCTTCTGGCTGGCAGATGGCAGGAGCCACTTGGCTCTATCAAACCTGCCCGACTCGGCACTGGTGCCACCTTGGGTCTGGGAACCATCCTGCGCGGCGTGGATTTTCAGGAGCCAGACGGCCACTCCCAGCCACAGGCGCCCAAACACAAACCACGGTCCTTTTCCCTGGCAAACAAAACTCACCCGACCCGCTTCTGCCTTCCAGATGGCAGGAGCCACTTGGCTCTATCAAACCAGCCCGACTCGGCACTGCTGCCACCTTGGGTCTGGGAACCATCCTGCGCGGCGTGGATTTTCAGGAGCCAGCCGGCCACTCCCAGCCACAGGCCCCCGAACACAAAGCACAGCCCTTTTCCCTGGCAAACAAAACTCACCCGCCCCGCTTCTGGCTGGCAGATGGCAGGAGCCAATTTGCCCTATCTAACCAGCCCGACTTAGCACTGGTGTCACCTTGGGTCTGGAAATCATCCTGCGTATCGTGGATTTTCAGGAGCCAGCCGGCCACTCCCTGCCACAGACCCCTGAACACAAACCACGGCCCTTTTACCTGGCAAAAAAAAGCTCACCCGCCCCGCTTCTGCCCTGCATATTGCAGGAGCCACTTGGCCCTATCAAACCAGCCCGACTCGGCACTGGTGCCACCTTGGGTCTGGGAAACATCCCGCGCGGCGTGGATTTTCAGGAGCCAGCCGGCCACTCCCAGCGACAGGCCGCCGAACAAAAACCATAGCCCTTTTCCCTGGCATACAAAATTCACCTGCCCCGCTTCTGCCTTGCAGATGGCAGGAGCCACTTGGCTCTATCATACCAGCCAAACTCGGCACTGGTGCCACCTTGGCTCTGGGAACCATCCTGCGCGGCGTGGATTTTCAGGAGCCAGCTGGCCACTCCCAGCCACAGGGCCCCCAACACAAACCATAGCCATTTTTCCCTGGCATACAAAATTCACCCGCCCCGCTTCTGGCTGGCAGATGGCAGGAGCCACTTGCCTTTATCAAAACAGCCCGACTTGGCACTGGTGCCACCTTGGGTCTGGAAATCATCCTGCGTATCGTGGATTTTCAGGAGCCAGCCGGCCACTCCCAGCCACAGGCCCCCGATCACAAACTACAGCCCGTTTCCCTGGCAAAAAAAACTCACCCGCCCCGCTTCTGCCTGGCAGATGGCAGGAGCCACTTGGCTCTATCAAACCTGCCCGACTCGGCACTGTTGCCACCATGGGTCTGGGAACCATCCTGCGCGGCGTGGATTTTCAGGAGCCAGCCGGCCACTCCCAGCCACAGGCCCCCCAACACAAACCAGGGTCCTTTGCCCTGGCATACAAAACTCACCCGACCCGCTTCTGCCTGGCAGATGGCAGGAGCCACTTGGATCTCTCAAACCAGCCCGACTCGGCACTGCTGCCACCTTGGGTCTGGGAACCATCCTGCGCGGTGTGGATTTTCAGGAGCCAGCCGGCCACTCCCAGCCACAGGCCCCCGAACACAAACCACAGCCCGTTTCCCTGGCATACAAAACTCACCCGCCCCGCTTCTGCCTTCCAGATGGCAGGAGCCACTTGGCTCTATCAAACCAGCCCGACTCGGCACTGGTGCCACCTTGGCTCTGGGAACCATCCTGCGCGGCGTGGATTTTCAGGAGCCAGCCGGCCACTCCTAGCCACAGGCCCCCGAACACAAACCATGGCCCTTTTTCCATATCAAAAAAAACTCACCCGCCCCGCTTCTGGCTTGCAGATTGCAGGAGCCACTTGCTCTGTCAAACCAGCCCGACTCGGCCCAGGTGCCCCCTAGGCTATGGGAACCATACTGGCGGCGTGGATTTTCAGGAGCCAGCCGGCCATTCCCAGCCACAGGCCCCCGAACACAAACCACAGCCCTTTTCCCTGGCAAACAAAACTCACCCACCCCGCTTCTGCCTGGCAGATTGCAGGAGCCACTTGGCTCTATCAAACCAGCCGAAGTCGGCTCTGGTGCCCCCATGGGCCTGGGAACCATCCTGCGCAGTGGTGACTTTCAGGAGCCAGACGGCCACTCCCAGCCACAGGCCCCCGAACACAAACCACGGCCCTTTTCCCTGGCAAACAAAACTCACCCGCCCCGCTTCTGCCTGGCAGATGGCAGGAGCCACTTGACTCAATCAAACCAGCCAAATTCGGCTCTGGTGCGCGATGGGCCTGGGAACCATCCTGCGCAGCGGTGATTTTCAGGAGCCAGCCGGCCACTCCCAGCCACAGGCCCCCGAACACAAACTACGGTCCTTTTGCCTGGAAGTAAAACTGACCTGCCCATCTTCTGGCTGGCAGATGGCAGGAGCCACTTGGCTCTATCAAACCAGCCCGACTCGGCACTGGTGCCACCTTGGCTCTGGGAACCATCCTGCGCGGCGTGGATTTTCAGGAGCCAGACGGCCACTCCCAGCCACAGGCGCCTAAACACAAACCACAGCCCTTTTCCCTGGCAAACAAAGCTCACCCGCCCCGCTTCTTGCTGGCAGATTGCAGGAGCCAATTTGCCCTATCAAACCAGCCCGACTCGGCACTGGTGCCACCTTGGCTCTGGGAACCATCCTGCGCGGCGTGGATTTTCAGGAGCCAGCCGGCCAATCCCTATCACAGACCCCCGAACACAAACCACGGCCCTTTTCCCTGGCAAAAAAAACTCACCCCCCCTGCTTCTGCCTGGTAAATGGCAGGAGCCACTTGCCTCTATCAAACCAACCTAACTCGGCACTGGTGCCACCTTGGCTGTGAGAACCATGATGCGCGGCGTGGATTTTCAGGAGCCAACTGGCCACTCCCAGACACAGGCCCCCGAACACAAACCACGGCCCTTTCCCCTGGCAAAAAAGACTCACCCGCCCCGCCTCTGGCTGGCAGATGGCAGGAGCCAATTTGCCCTATAAAACCAGCCCGACTCGGCATTGGTGCCACCTTCGGTCTGGGAACCATCCTGCGTATCGTGGATTTTCAGGAGCCAGCCGGCCACTCCCAGCCACAGGCCCCCGATCACAAACTACGGCCCGTTTCCCTGGCAAAAAAAACTCACCCGCCCCGCTTCTGGCTGGCAGATGGCAGGAGCCACTTGGCTCTATCAAACCTGCCCGACTCGGCACTGGTGCCACCTTGGGTCTGGGAACCATCCTGCGCGGCGTGGATTTTCAGGAGCCAGACGGCCACTCCCAGCCACAGGCGCCCAAACACAAACCACGGTCCTTTTCCCTGGCAAACAAAACTCACCCGACCCGCTTCTGCCTTCCAGATGGCAGGAGCCACTTGGCTCTATCAAACCAGCCCGACTCGGCACTGCTGCCACCTTGGGTCTGGGAACCATCCTGCGCGGCGTGGATTTTCAGGAGCCAGCCGGCCACTCCCAGCCACAGGCCCCCGAACACAAAGCACAGCCCTTTTCCCTGGCAAACAAAACTCACCCGCCCCGCTTCTGGCTGGCAGATGGCAGGAGCCAATTTGCCCTATCTAACCAGCCCGACTTAGCACTGGTGTCACCTTGGGTCTGGAAATCATCCTGCGTATCGTGGATTTTCAGGAGCCAGCCGGCCACTCCCTGCCACAGACCCCTGAACACAAACCACGGCCCTTTTACCTGGCAAAAAAAAGCTCACCCGCCCCGCTTCTGCCCTGCATATTGCAGGAGCCACTTGGCCCTATCAAACCAGCCCGACTCGGCACTGGTGCCACCTTGGGTCTGGGAAACATCCCGCGCGGCGTGGATTTTCAGGAGCCAGCCGGCCACTCCCAGCGACAGGCCGCCGAACACAAACCATAGCCCTTTTCCCTGGCATACAAAATTCACCTGCCCCGCTTCTGCCTTGCAGATGGCAGGAGCCACTTGGCTCTATCATACCAGCCAAACTCGGCACTGGTGCCACCTTGGCTCTGGGAACCATCCTGCGCGGCGTGGATTTTCAGGAGCCAGCTGGCCACTCCCAGCCACAGGGCCCCCAACACAAACCATAGCCATTTTTCCCTGGCATACAAAATTCACCCGCCCCGCTTCTGGCTGGCAGATGGCAGGAGCCACTTGCCTTTATCAAAACAGCCCGACTTGGCACTGGTGCCACCTTGGGTCTGGAAATCATCCTGCGTATCGTGGATTTTCAGGAGCCAGCCGGCCACTCCCAGCCACAGGCCCCCGATCACAAACTACAGCCCGTTTCCCTGGCAAAAAAAACTCACCCGCCCCGCTTCTGCCTGGCAGATGGCAGGAGCCACTTGGCTCTATCAAACCTGCCCGACTCGGCACTGTTGCCACCATGGGTCTGGGAACCATCCTGCGCGGCGTGGATTTTCAGGAGCCAGCCGGCCACTCCCAGCCACAGGCCCCCCAACACAAACCAGGGTCCTTTGCCCTGGCATACAAAACTCACCCGACCCGCTTCTGCCTGGCAGATGGCAGGAGCCACTTGGATCTCTCAAACCAGCCCGACTCGGCACTGCTGCCACCTTGGGTCTGGGAACCATCCTGCGCGGTGTGGATTTTCAGGAGCCAGCCGGCCACTCCCAGCCACAGGCCCCCGAACACAAACCACAGCCCGTTTCCCTGGCATACAAAACTCACCCGCCCCGCTTCTGCCTTCCAGATGGCAGGAGCCACTTGGCTCTATCAAACCAGCCCGACTCGGCACTGGTGCCACCTTGGCTCTGGGAACCATCCTGCGCGGCGTGGATTTTCAGGAGCCAGCCGGCCACTCCTAGCCACAGGCCCCCGAACACAAACCATGGCCCTTTTTCCATATCAAAAAAAACTCACCCGCCCCGCTTCTGGCTTGCAGATTGCAGGAGCCACTTGCTCTGTCAAACCAGCCCGACTCGGCCCAGGTGCCCCCTAGGCTATGGGAACCATACTGGCGGCGTGGATTTTCAGGAGCCAGCCGGCCATTCCCAGCCACAGGCCCCCGAACACAAACCACAGCCCTTTTCCCTGGCAAACAAAACTCACCCACCCCGCTTCTGCCTGGCAGATTGCAGGAGCCACTTGGCTCTATCAAACCAGCCGAAGTCGGCTCTGGTGCCCCCATGGGCCTGGGAACCATCCTGCGCAGTGGTGACTTTCAGGAGCCAGACGGCCACTCCCAGCCACAGGCCCCCGAACACAAACCACGGCCCTTTTCCCTGGCAAACAAAACTCACCCGCCCCGCTTCTGCCTGGCAGATGGCAGGAGCCACTTGACTCAATCAAACCAGCCAAATTCGGCTCTGGTGCGCGATGGGCCTGGGAACCATCCTGCGCAGCGGTGATTTTCAGGAGCCAGCCGGCCACTCCCAGCCACAGGCCCCCGAACACAAACTACGGTCCTTTTGCCTGGAAGTAAAACTGACCTGCCCATCTTCTGGCTGGCAGATGGCAGGAGCCACTTGGCTCTATCAAACCAGCCCGACTCGGCACTGGTGCCACCTTGGCTCTGGGAACCATCCTGCGCGGCGTGGATTTTCAGGAGCCAGACGGCCACTCCCAGCCACAGGCGCCTAAACACAAACCACAGCCCTTTTCCCTGGCAAACAAAGCTCACCCGCCCCGCTTCTTGCTGGCAGATTGCAGGAGCCAATTTGCCCTATCAAACCAGCCCGACTCGGCACTGGTGCCACCTTGGCTCTGGGAACCCTCCGGCGCGGCGTGGATTTTCAGGGGCCAACTGGCCACTCCCAGCCACAGGCCCCCGAACACAAACCACGGCCCTTTCCCCTGGCAAAAAAAACTCACCCGCCCCGCCTCTGGCTGGCAAATGGCAGGAGCCAATTTGCCCTATAAAACCAGCCCGACTCGGCATTGGTGCCACCTTCGGTCTGGGAACCCTCCTGCGCGGCGTGGATTTTCAGGAGCCAGCCGGCCACTCCCAGCCACAGTTCCCCGATCAGAAACTACGGCCCGTTTCCCTGGCAAAAAAAACTCACCCGCCCCGCTTCTGGCTGGCAGATGGCAGGAGCCACTTGCCTCAATCAAACCTGCCCGACTCGGCACTGGTGCCACCTTGGGTCTGGGAACCATCCTGCGCGGCGTGGATTTTCAGGAGCCAGACGGCCACTCCCAGCCACAGGCGCCCAAACACAAACCACGGTCCTTTTCCCTGGCAAACAAAACTCACCCGACCCGCTTCTGCCTTCCAGATGGCAGGAGCCACTTGGCTCTATCAAACCAGCCCGACTCGGCACTGCTGCCACCTTGGGTCTGGGAACCATCCTGCGCGGCGTGGATTTTCAGGAGCCAGCCAGCCTCTCCGAGCCACAGGCGCCCAAAGTCAAACCACAGCCCTTTTCCATGGCAAACAAAACTCCGCTGCCCCGCTTCTGGCTGGCAGATGGCAGGAGCCAATTGGCCCTATCAAACCAGCCCGACTCGGCACTGGTGCCACCTTGGGTCTGGGAACCATCCTGCGCGGCGTGGATTTTCAGGAGCCAGCCGGCCACTCCCAGCCACAGGCCCCCGAACACAAACCACGGCCCTTTTCCCTGGCAAACAAATATCACCCGCCCCGCTTATGGCTGGCAGATTGCAGGATCCACTTGCTCTGTCAAACCAGCCCGACTCGGCACAGGTGCCCCCTAGGCTATGGGAACCATACTGGCGGCGTGGATTTTCAGGAGCCAGCCGGCCATTCCCAGCCACAGGCCCCCGAACACAAACCACGGCCCTTTTCCCTGGCAAACAAAACTCACCCGCCCCGCTTCTGGCTGGCAGATGGCAGGAGCCACTTGGCTCTATGAAACCTGCCCGACTCGGCACTGCTGCCACCTTGGGTCTGGGAACCATCCTGCGCGGCGTGGATTTTCAGGAGCCAGCCGGCCACTCCCAGCCACAGGCCCCCGAGCACAAACCACCGCCCTTTTCCCTGCCAAAGAAAACTCACCCGCCCCGCTTCTGCCTGGCAGTTGGCAGGAGCCACTTGGCTCAATCAATCCTGCCAAAGTCGGCTCTGGTGCCCCGATGGGCCTGGGAACCATCCTGCGCAGCGGTGATTTTCAGGAGCCAACCGGCCACTCCCTGCCAGAGGCCCCCGAACACAAACCACGGCCCTTTTCCCTGGCACACAAATATCACCCACCTCGCTTCAGGCTGGCAGATTGCAGGAGCCACTTGGCTCGATCAAACCAGCCCGACTCGGCACTGGTGCCACCTTGGCTCTGGGAACCATCCTGCGCGGCGTGGATTTTCAGGAGCCAGCCGGCCACTCCCAGCCACAGGCCCCCGAATACAAACCACGGCCCTTTTCCCTGGCAAACAAAGCTCACCCGCCCCGCTTCTGGCTGGCAGATTGCAGGAGCCCCTTGGCTCTGTCAAACCAACCCGACTTGGCACTGGTGCCACCTTGGGTCTGGAAATCATCCTGCGTATCGTGGATTTTCAGGAGCCAGCCGGCCACTCCCAGCCACAGGCCCCCGAACACAAACTACGGTGCTTTTCCCTGGAAGTAATACTGACCTGCCCATCTTCTGGCTGGCAGATGGCAGGAGCCACTTGGCTCTATCAAACCAGCCCGACTCGGCACTGGTGCCACCTTGGGTCTGGGAACCATCCTGCGCGGCGTGGATTTTCAGGAGCCAGCCGGCCACTCCCAGCCACAGGCCCCCGAACACAAACCACGGCCCTTTTCCCTGGCAAACAAAACTCACCCGCCCCGCTTCTGCCTGGCAGATGGCAGGAGCCACTTGGCTCAATCAAACCAGCCAAAGTCGGCTCTGGTGCCACCTTGGCTCTGGGAACCATCCTGCGCGGCGTGGATTTTCAGGAGCCAGCCGGCCACTCCCAGCCACAGGCCCCCGAACACAAACCACGGCCCTTTTCCCTGGCACACAAATATCACCCGCCCCGCTTATGGCTGGCAGATTGCAGGAGCCACTTGCCTCTATCAAACCAGCCCGACTCGGCACTGGTGCCACCTTGGGTCTGGAAATCATCCTGCGTATCGTGGATTTTCAGGAGCCAGCCGGCCACTCCCAGCCACAGGCCCCCGATCAAAAACTACGGCCCGTTTCCCTGGCAAACAAAACTCACCTGCCCCGCTTCTGGCTGGCAGATGGCAGGAGCCACTTGGCTCTATCAAACCTGCCCGACTCGGCACTGGTGCCACCTTGGGTCTGGGAACCATCCTGCGCGGCGTGGATTTTCAGGAGCCAGCCGGCCACTCCCAGCCACAGGCCCCCTGTCCAAGTTTAGAGCAAATTTGGGGAAGAATCCCCCCAAAGGAGCTCCGGTGGGAAAAGCAGATCCAATCGGCCCCTCCCCCCAACTGGTCCGGGAGGAAAGAAAAATACCTCCTTGGAGAAAGGTGGAAAAAAACCCCCTGTTTATTAAACAATAAGACCAAAACAGTATCAAAACAATGAGACCCCTTGCCACTCTAAAAGAGATGACAAACTGAGAAAAACCCCGGGTTCAAGCAGCAGCTCACTCAGTCTCTGATCAGTCTCTCAGTGCTGGAATTGTCGCAGGCCAGGGCTGGCCCGGTGGCCACAGCTGCAGCTGCCGGTGCTCTCCTGGGTGTTCAGTCCAGAGCAGTTCCAAGAGGTCCAAAGAAAAGGGAAAAAACAGTCCAGGGAACTTCTTTGCCTCAGCTAGCTAACACTAACTAAAAAGCAAAAGAAGAGCTCTCTGTCCCGCTGTCCGTCCGCAGACAACACAGTCAGGAGCAGGAATGTGGAGGAGTGCAGTGTCTGAGAAACAAAACTGCGTGCTTCTTCTCTCTCCCTCTTCACTCTCTGTAACACTCTTAAAGGTACAAAACTTATTATTATTCAACATAAACAGAATGAGACGATTGGGGATAAAAGCATCATATAGTCAACCCAGGACACCCCCAAACACAAACCACGGTCCTTTTCCCTGGCACACAAATATCACCCACCCCGCTTCAGGCTGGCAGATTGCAGGAGCCACTTGGCTCGATCAAACCAGCCCGACTCGGCACTGGTGCCACCTTGGCTCTGGGAACCATCCTGCGCGGCGTGGATTTTCAGGAGCCAGCCGGCCACTCCCAGCCACAGGCCCCCGAACACAAACCACGGCCCTTTTCCCTGGCAAACAAAACTCACCCGCCCCGCTTCTGCCTGGCAGATGGCAGGAGCCACTTGACTCAATCAAACCAGCCAAATTCGGCTCTGGTGCGCGATGGGCCTGGGAACCATCCTGCGCAGCGGTGATTTTCAGGAGCCAGCCGGCCACTCCCAGCCACAGGCCCCCGAACACAAACTACGGTCCTTTTGCCTGGAAGTAAAACTGACCTGCCCATCTTCTGGCTGGCAGATGGCAGGAGCCACTTGGCTCTATCAAACCAGCCCGACTCGGCACTGGTGCCACCTTGGCTCTGGGAACCATCCTGCGTATCGTGGATTTTCAGGAGCCAGACGGCCACTCCCAGCCACAGGCGCCTAAACACAAACCACAGCCCTTTTCCCTGGCAAACAAAGCTCACCCGCCCCGCTTCTTGCTGGCAGATTGCAGGAGCCAATTTGCCCTATCAAACCAGCCCGACTCGGCACTGGTGCCACCTTGGCTCTGGGAACCCTCTGGCGCGGCGTGGATTTTCAGGGGCCAACTGGCCACTCCCAGCCACAGGCCCCCGAACACAAACCACGGCCCTTTCCCCTGGCAAAAAAAACTCACCCGCCCCGCCTCTGGCTGGCAGATGGCAGGAGCCAATTTGCCCTATAAAACCAGCCCGACTCGGCATTGGTGCCACCTTCGGTCTGGGAACCCTCCTGCGCGGCGTGGATTTTCAGGAGCCAGCCGGCCACTCCCAGCCACAGTTCCCCGATCAGAAACTACGGCCCGTTTCCCTGGCAAAAAAAACTCACCCGCCCCGCTTCTGGCTGGCAGATGGCAGGAGCCACTTGCCTCAATCAAACCTGCCCGACTCGGCACTGGTGCCACCTTGGGTCTGGGAACCATCCTGCGCGGCGTGGATTTTCAGGAGCCAGACGGCCACTCCCAGCCACAGGCGCCCAAACACAAACCACGGTCCTTTTCCCTGGCAAACAAAACTCACCCGACCCGCTTCTGCCTTCCAGATGGCAGGAGCCACTTGGCTCTATCAAACCAGCCCGACTCGGCACTGCTGCCACCTTGGGTCTGGGAACCATCCTGCGCGGCGTGGATTTTCAGGAGCCAGCCAGCCTCTCCGAGCCACAGGCGCCCAAAGTCAAACCACAGCCCTTTTCCATGGCAAACAAAACTCCGCTGCCCCGCTTCTGGCTGGCAGATGGCAGGAGCCAATTGGCCCTATCAAACCAGCCCGACTCGGCACTGGTGCCACCTTGGGTCTGGGAACCATCCTGCGCGGCGTGGATTTTCAGGAGCCAGCCGGCCACTCCCAGCCACAGGCCCCCGAACACAAACCACGGCCCTTTTCCCTGGCAAACAAATATCACCCGCCCCGCTTATGGCTGGCAGATTGCAGGATCCACTTGCTCTGTCAAACCAGCCCGACTCGGCACAGGTGCCCCCTAGGCTATGGGAACCATACTGGCGGCGTGGATTTTCAGGAGCCAGCCGGCCATTCCCAGCCACAGGCCCCCGAACACAAACCACGGCCCTTTTCCCTGGCAAACAAAACTCACCCGCCCCGCTTCTGGCTGGCAGATGGCAGGAGCCACTTGGCTCTATGAAACCTGCCCGACTCGGCACTGCTGCCACCTTGGGTCTGGGAACCATCCTGCGCGGCGTGGATTTTCAGGAGCCAGCCGGCCACTCCCAGCCACAGGCCCCCGAGCACAAACCACCGCCCTTTTCCCTGCCAAAGAAAACTCACCCGCCCCGCTTCTGCCTGGCAGTTGGCAGGAGCCACTTGGCTCAATCAATCCTGCCAAAGTCGGCTCTGGTGCCCCGATGGGCCTGGGAACCATCCTGCGCAGCGGTGATTTTCAGGAGCCAACCGGCCACTCCCTGCCAGAGGCCCCCGAACACAAACCACGGCCCTTTTCCCTGGCACACAAATATCACCCACCTCGCTTCAGGCTGGCAGATTGCAGGAGCCACTTGGCTCGATCAAACCAGCCCGACTCGGCACTGGTGCCACCTTGGCTCTGGGAACCATCCTGCGCGGCGTGGATTTTCAGGAGCCAGCCGGCCACTCCCAGCCACAGGCCCCCGAATACAAACCACGGCCCTTTTCCCTGGCAAACAAAGCTCACCCGCCCCGCTTCTGGCTGGCAGATTGCAGGAGCCCCTTGGCTCTGTCAAACCAACCCGACTTGGCACTGGTGCCACCTTGGGTCTGGAAATCATCCTGCGTATCGTGGATTTTCAGGAGCCAGCCGGCCACTCCCAGCCACAGGCCCCCGAACACAAACTACGGTGCTTTTCCCTGGAAGTAATACTGACCTGCCCATCTTCTGGCTGGCAGATGGCAGGAGCCACTTGGCTCTATCAAACCAGCCCGACTCGGCACTGGTGCCACCTTGGCTCTGGGAACCATCCTGCGCGGCGTGGATTTTCAGGAGCCAGCCGGCCACTCCCAGCCACAGGCCCCCGAACACAAACCACGGCCCTTTTCCCTGGCAAACAAAACTCACCCGCCCCGCTTCTGCCTGGCAGATGGCAGGAGCCACTTGGCTCAATCAAACCAGCCAAAGTCGGCTCTGGTGCGCGATGGGCCTGGGAACCATCCTGCGCAGCGGTGATTTTCAGGAGCCAGCCCGCCACTCCCAGCCACAGGCCCCCGAACACAAACTACGGCCCTTTTCCCTGGAAGTAAAACTGACCTGCCCATCTTCTGGCTGGCAGATGGCAGGAGCCACTTGGCTCTATCAAACCAGCCCGACTCGGCACTGGTGCCACCTTGGGTCTGGGAACCATCCTGCGCGGCGTGGATTTTCAGGAGCCAGCCGGCCACTCCCAGCCGCAGGCGCCCAAACACAAACCACAGCCCTTTTCTCTGGCAAACATAGCTCACCCGCCCTGCTTCTGTCTGGCAGATGGCAGGAGCCAATTTGCCCTATCAAACCAGCCTGACTCGGCACTGGTGCCACCTTGGCTCTGGGAACCATCCTGCGCGGCGTGGATTTTCAGGAGCCAGCCGGCCACTCCCAGCCACAGGCCCCCGAACACAAACCACGGCCCTTTTCCCTGGCACACAAATATCACCCGCCCCGCTTATGGCTGGCAGATTGCAGGAGCCACTTGCCTCTATCAAACCAGCCCGACTCGGCACTGGTGCCACCTTGGGTCTGGAAATCATCCTGCGTATCGTGGATTTTCAGGAGCCAGCCGGCCACTCCCAGCCACAGGCCCCCGATCAAAAACTACGGCCCGTTTCCCTGGCAAACAAAACTCACCTGCCCCGCTTCTGGCTGGCAGATGGCAGGAGCCACTTGGCTCTATCAAACCTGCCCGACTCGGCACTGGTGCCACCTTGGGTCTGGGAACCATCCTGCGCGGCGTGGATTTTCAGGAGCCAGCCGGCCACTCCCAGCCACAGGCCCCCTGTCCAAGTTTAGAGCAAATTTGGGGAAGAATCCCCCCAAAGGAGCTCCGGTGGGAAAAGCAGATCCAATCGGCCCCTCCCCCCAACTGGTCCGGGAGGAAAGAAAAATACCTCCTTGGAGAAAGGTGGAAAAAAACCCCCTGTTTATTAAACAATAAGACCAAAACAGTATCAAAACAATGAGACCCCTTGCCACTCTAAAAGAGATGACAAACTGAGAAAAACCCCGGGTTCAAGCAGCAGCTCACTCAGTCTCTGATCAGTCTCTCAGTGCTGGAATTGTCGCAGGCCAGGGCTGGCCCGGTGGCCACAGCTGCAGCTGCCGGTGCTCTCCTGGGTGTTCAGTCCAGAGCAGTTCCAAGAGGTCCAAAGAAAAGGGAAAAAACAGTCCAGGGAACTTCTTTGCCTCAGCTAGCTAACACTAACTAAAAAGCAAAAGAAGAGCTCTCTGTCCCGCTGTCCGTCCGCAGACAACACAGTCAGGAGCAGGAATGTGGAGGAGTGCAGTGTCTGAGAAACAAAACTGCGTGCTTCTTCTCTCTCCCTCTTCACTCTCTGTAACACTCTTAAAGGTACAAAACTTATTATTATTCAACATAAACAGAATGAGACGATTGGGGATAAAAGCATCATATAGTCAACCCAGGACACCCCCAAACACAAACCACGGTCCTTTTCCCTGGCACACAAATATCACCCACCCCGCTTCAGGCTGGCAGATTGCAGGAGCCACTTGGCTCGATCAAACCAGCCCGACTCGGCACTGGTGCCACCTTGGCTCTGGGAACCATCCTGCGCGGCGTGGATTTTCAGGAGCCAGCCGGCCACTCCCAGCCACAGGCCCCCGAATACAAACCACGGCCCATTTCCCTGGCAAACAAAGCTCACCCGCCCCGCTTCTGGCTGGCAGATGGCAGGAGCCAATTTGCCCGATCAAACCAGCCCGACTCGGCACTGGTGCCACCTTGGGTCTGGGAACCATCCTGCGCGGCGTGGATTTTCAGGAGCCAGCCGGCCACTCCCAGCCACAGGCCCCAGAACACAAACCACGGCCCTTTTCCCTGGCACACAAATATCACCCGCCCCGCTTATGGCTGGCAGATGGCAGGAGCCACTTGCCTCTATCAAACGAGCCCGACTTGGCACTGGTGCCACCTTGGGTCTGGAAATCATCCTGCGTATCGTGGATTTTCAGGAGCCAACTGGCCACTCCCAGCCACAGGCCCCCGAATACAAACCACGGCCCTTTTCCCTGGCAAAAAAACTCACCGGCCCCGCTTCTGGCTGGCAGATTGCAGGAGCCCCTTGGCTCTGTCAAACCAGCCCGACTTGGCACTGGTGCCACCTTGGGTCTGGAAATCATCCTGCGTATCGTGGATTTTCAGGAGCCAAAAGGCCACTCTCAGCCACAGGCCCCCGAACACAAACCACGGCCCTTTTCCCTGGCACACAAATATCACCCGCCCCGCTTCTGCCTGGCAGATGACAGGAGCCACTTGGCTCAATCAAACCAGCCAAAGTCGGCTCTGGTGCGCGATGGGCCTGGGAAACATCCTGCGCAGCGGTGATTTTCAGGAGCCAGCCGGCCACTCCCAGCCACAGGCCCCCGAACACAAACTACGGCCCTTTTCCCTGGAAGTAAAACTGACCTGCCCATCTTCTGGCTGGCAGATGGCAGGAGCCACTTGGCTCTATCAAACCAGCCCGACTCGGCACTGGTGCCACCTTGGCTCTGGGAACCATCCTGCGCAGCGGTGATTTTCAGGAGCCAGCCGGCCACTCCCAGCCACAGGCGCCCAAACACAAACCACAGCCCTTTTCCCTGGCAAACATAGCTCACCCGCCCCGCTTCTGGCTGGCAGATGGCAGGAGCCAATTTGCCCTATCAAACCAGCCTGACTTGGCACTGGTGCCACCTTGGCTCTGGGAACCCTCCTGCGCGGCGTGGATTTTCAGGAGCCAGCCGGCCACTCCCAGCCACAGGCCCCCGATCACAAACTACGGCCCGTTTCCCTGGCAAACAAAACTCACCCGCCCCGCTTCTGGCTGGCAGATGGCAGGAGCCACTTGGCTCTATCAAACCTGCCCGACTCGGCACTGGTGCCACCTTGGGTCTGGGAACCATCCTGCGCGGCGTGGATTTTCAGGAGCCAGCCGGCCACTCCCAGCCACAGGCCCCCAAACACAAACCACGGTCCTTTTCCCTGGCATACAAAACTCACCCGACCCGCTTCTACCTGGCAGATGGCAGGAGCCACTTGGCTCTATCAAACCTGCCCGACTCGGCACTGCTGCCACCTTGGGTCTGGGAAACATCCTGCGCGGCGTGGATTTTCAGGAGCCAGCTGGCCACTCCCAGCCACAGGCCCCCGAACACAAACCACAGCCCTTTTCCCTGGCATACAAAACTCACCCGCCCCGCTTCTGCCTTGCAGATGGCAGGAGCCACTTGGGTCTATCTAACCAGCCCGACTCGGCTCTGGTGCCACCTAGACTCTGGGAACCAACCTGCGCGGCGTGGATTTTCAGGAGCCAGCCGGCTACTCCCAGCCACAGGCCCCCGACCACAAACCACGGCCCTTTTCCCTGGCAAACAAATATCACCCACCCCGCTTCTGCCTGGCAGATGGCAGGAGCCACTTGCCTCAATCAAACCAGCCAAATTCGGCTCTGGTGCGCGATGGGCCTGGGAACCATCCTGCGCAGCGGTGATTTTCAGGAGCCAGCCAGCCACTCCCAGCCACAGGCCCCCGAGCACAAACTACGGCCCTTTTCCCTGGAAGTAAAACTGACCTGCCCATCTTCTGGCTGGCAGATGGCAGGAACCACTTGGCTCTATCAAACCAGCCCGACTCAGCACTGGTGCCACCTTGGGTCTGGGAACCCTCCTGCGCGGCGTGGATTTTCAGGAGCCAGCCGGCCACTCCCAGCCACAGGCGCCCAAACACAAACCACAGCCCTTTTCCCTGGCAAACATAGCTCACCCGCCCCGCTTCTGGCTGGCAGATGGCACGAGCCAATTTGCCCTATCAAACCAGCCCGACTCGGCACTGGTGCCACCTTGGCTCTGGGAACCCTCCTGCGCGGCGTGGATTTTCAGGAGCCAGCCGGCCACTCCCAGCCACAGGCCCCCGAACACAAACCACTGCCCTTTTCCCTGGCACACAAATATCAGCTGCCCCGTTTCTGGCTGGCAGATTGCAGGAGCCACATGCCTCTAACAAACCAGCCCGACTCGGCACTGGTGCCACCTTGGGTCTGGAAATCATCCTGCGTATCGTGGATTTTCAGGAGCCAGCCGGCCACTCCCAGCCACAGGCCCCCGAACACAAACTATGGTCCTTTTCCCTGGAAGTAAAACTGACCTGCCCATCTTCTGGCTGGCAGATGGCAGGAGCCACTTGGCTCTATCAAACCAGCCCAACTCGGCACTGGTGCCACCTTGGCTCTGGGAACCATCCTGCGCGGTGTGGATTTTCAGGAGCCAGGGGGCCACTCCTAGCCGCAGGCCCCCGAACACAAACCACGGCCCTTTTCCCTGGCATACAAAACTCACCCGCCCCGCTTCTGCCTTGCAGATGGCAGGAGCCACTTGGCTCTATCTAACCAGCCCGACTCGGCACTGGTGCCACCTTGACTGTGGGAACCAACCTGCGCGGCGTGGATTTTCAGGAGCCAGCCGGCTACTCCTAGCCACAGGACCCCGACCACAAACCACGGCCCTTTTCCCTGGCAAAACAAATATCAGCCGCCCCGCTTATGGCTGGCAGATTGCAGGAGACACTTGCCTCTATCAAACGAGCCCGACTCGGCACTGGTGCCTACTTGGGTCTGGAAATCATCCTGCGTATCGTGGATTTTCAGGAGCCAGCCGGCCACTCCCAGCCACAGGCACCCGAACACAAACTACGGTCCTTTTCCCTGGAAGTAATACGGACCTGCCCATCTTCTGGCTGGCAGATGGCAGGAACCACTTGTCTCTATCAAAGCATCCCGACTCGGCACTGGTGCCACCTTGGGTCTGGGAACCATCCTGCGCGGCGTGGATTTTCAGGAGCCAGCCGGCCATTCCCAGCCACAGGCGCCCAAACACAAAGCACAGCCCTTTTCCATGGCAAACAAAACTCCGCTGCCCAGCTTCTGGCTGGCAGATTGCAGGAGCCACTTGGCTCAATCAATCCTGCCAAAGTCGGCTCTGGTGCCCCGATGGGCCTGGGAACCATCCTGTGCAGCGGTGATTTTCAGGAGCCAGCCGGCCACTCCCTGCCACAGGCCCCCGAACACAAACCACGGCCCTTTTCCCTGGCACACAAATATCACCCACCCCGCTTCAGGCTGGCAGATTGCAGGAGCCACTTGGCTCTGTCAAACCAGCCCGACTTGGCACTGGTGTCACCTTGGGTCTGGAAATCATCCTGCGCGGCGTGGATTTTCAGGAGCCAGCCGGCCACTCCCAGCCACAGGCCCCCGAACACAAACCACGGCCCTTTTCCCTGGCAAACAAAACTCACCCGCCCCGCTTCTGCCTGGCAGATGGCAGGAGCCACTTGCCTCAATCAAACCAGCCAAAGTCGGCTCTGGTGCGCGATGGGCCTGGGAACCATCCTGCGCAGCGGTGATTTTCAGGAGCCAGCCGGCCACTCCCAGCCACAGGCCCCCGAACACAAACTACGGCCCTTTTCCCTGGAAGTAAAACTGACCTGCCCCGCTTATGGCTGGCAGATTGCAGGAGCCACTTGGCTCTATCAAACCAGCCCGACTCGGCACTGGTGCCACCTTGGGCCTGGGAACCATACTGCGCGGCGTAGATTTTCAGGAGCCAGCCAGCCACTCCCAGCCACAGGCGCCCAAACACAAACCACAGCCCTTTTCCCTGGAAAACATAGCTCACCCGCCCCGCTTCTGGCTGGCAGATGGCAGGAGCCAATTTGCCCTATCAAACCAGCCCGACTCGGCACTGGTGCCACCTTGGCTCTGGGAACCCTCCTGCGCGGCGTGGATTTTCAGGAGCCAGCCGGCCACTACTAGGCACAGGCGCCCAAACACAAACCACAGCCCTTTTCCCTGGAAAACATAGCTCACCCGCCCCGCTTCTGGCTGGCAGATGGCAGGAGCCACTTGGCTCTATCAAACCTGCCCGACTCGGCACTGGTGCCACCTTGGGTCTGGAAAACATCCTGCGCGGCGTGGATTTTCAGGAGCCAGCCGGCCACTCCCAGCCACAGGCCCCCAAACACAAACCACAGCCCGTTTCCCTGGCAAAAAAAACTCACCCGCCCCGCTTCTGCCTGGCAGATGGCAGGAGCCACTTGGCTCTATCAAACCAGCCCGACTCGGCACTGCTGCCACCTTGGGTCTGGAAATCATCCTGCGTATCGTGGATTTTCAGGAGCCAGCCGGCCACTCCCAGCCACAGGCCCCCGAACACAAACCACAGCCCTTTTGCCTGGCATACAAAACTCACCCGCCCCGCTTCTGCCTTGCAGATGGCAGGAGACACTTGGCTCTATCAAACCAGCCCGACTCGGCACTGGTGCCACCTTGGCTCTGGGAACCATCCTGCGCGGCGTTGATTTTCAGGAGCCAGACGGCCACTCCCAGCAACAGACGCCCAAACAGAAACCACAGCCCTTTTCCCTGGCAAACAAAGCTCACCCGCCCCGGGTATACCTGGCATATTGCAGGAGCCACTTGGCTCTATCAAACCAGCCCGACTCGGCACTGGTGCCACCTTGGCTCTGGGAACCAACCTGCGCGGCGTGGATTTTCAGGAGCCAGCCGGCTACTCCCAGCCACAGGCCCCCGACCACAAACCACGGCCCTTTTCCCTGGCAAAAAAAACTCACCCGCCCCGCTTCTGGCTGGCAGATTGCAGGAGACACTTGGCTCTATCAAAACAGCCCGACTTGGCACTGGTGCCACCTTGGGTCTGGAAATCATCCTGCGTATCGTGGATTTTCAGGAGCCACCCGGCCACTCCCAGCCACAGGCCCCCGATCACAAACTACGGCCCGTTTCCCTGGCAAAAAAAACTCACCCGCCCCGCTTCTGCCTGGCAGATGGCAGGAGCCACTTGGCTCTATCAAACCTGCCCGACTCGGCACTGGTGCCACCTTGGCTCTGGGAACCATCGTGCGCCGTGTGGATTTTCTGGAGCCAGCTGGCCACTCCCAGCCACAGGCCCCCGAACACAAACCACAGCCCTTTTCCCGGGCAAACAAAACTCACCCGCCCCGCTTCTGCCTGGCAGATGGCAGGAGCCACTTGGCTCAATCAAACCAGCCAAAGTCGGCTCTGGTGCGCGATGGGCCTGGGAACCATCCTGCGCAGCGGTGATTTTCAGGAGCCAGCCGGCCACTCCCAGCCACAGGCCCCCGAACACAAACCACGGCCCTTTTCCCTGGAAGTAAAACTGACCTGCCCATCTTCTGGCTGGCAGATGGCAGGAGCCAATTTGCCCTATCAAACCAGCCCGACTCGGCACTGGTGCCACCTTGGCTCTTGGAACCCTCCTGCGCGGCGTGGATTTTCAGGAGCCAGCCGGCCACTCCCAGCCACTGGCCCCCGAACACAAACCACGGCCCTTTTCCCTGGCAAAAAAAACTCACCCGCCCCGCTTCTGCCTGGCAGATGGCAGGAGCCACTTGGCTCTATCAAACCTGCCCGACTCGGCACTGGTGCCACCTTGGGTCTGGAAAACATCCTGCGCGGCGTGGATTTTCAGGAGCCAGCCGGCCACTCCCAGCCACAGGCCCCCAAACACAAACCACAGCCCGTTTCCCTGGCATACAAAATTCACCTGGCCCGCTTATGGCTGGCAGATTGCAGGAGCCACATGCCTCTATCAAACCAGCCCGACTCGGCACTGGTGCCAACTTGGGTCTGGAAATCATCCTGCGTATCGTGGATTTTCAGGAGCCAGCCGGCCACTCCCAGCCACAGGCCCCCGATCACAAACTACGGCCCGTTACCCTGGCAAAACAAACTCACCCGCCCCGCTTCTGCCTGGCAGATGGCAGGAGCCACTTGGCTCTATCAAACCTGCCCGACTCGGCACTGGTGCCACCTTGGGTCTGGGAACCATCCTGCGTATCGTGGATTTTCAGGAGCCAGCCGGCCACTCCCAGCCACAGGCCCCCGACCACAAACCACGGTCCTTTTCCCTGGCATACAAAACTCACCCGACCCGCTTCTGCCTGGCAGATGGCAGGAGCCACTTGGCTCTATCAAACCAGCCCGACTCGGCACTGCTGCCACCTTGGGTCTGGGAACCATCCTGCGCGGCGTGGATTTTCAGGAGCCAGCCGGCCACTCCCAGCAACAGACGCCCAAACCAAAACCACAGCGCTTTTCCCTGGCAAACAAAGCTCACCCGCCCCGCTTCTACCTGGCATATTGCAGGAGACACTTGGCTCTATCAAACCAGCCCGACGCGGCACTGGTGCCACCTTGGCTCTGGGAAACAACCTGCGCGGCGTGGATTTTAAGGAGCCAGCCGGCTACTCCCAGCCACAGGCCCCCGAACACAAACCACGGCCCTTTTCCCTGGCAAACAAAACTCAGCTGCCCATCTTCTGGCTGGCAGATGGCAGGAGCCACTTGGCTCTATCAAACCAGCCCGACTCGGCGCTGGTGCCACCTTGGGTCTGGGAACCATCCTGCGCGGCGTGGATTTTCAGGAGCCAGCCGGCCACTCCCAGCCACAGGCCCCCAAACACAAACCACAGCCCTTTTCCCTGGCAAACAAAACTCCGCTGCCCCGCTTATGGCTGGCAGATGGCAGGAGTCAATTGGCCCTATCAAAACAGCCCGACTCGGCACTGGTGCCACCTTGGGTCTGGGAACCATCCTGCGCGGCGTGGAGTTTCAGGAGCCAGCCGGCCACTCCCAGCCACAGGCCCCGAACACAAACCACAGCCCTTTACCCTGGCATACAAAACTCACCCGACCCGCTTCTGGCTGGCAGATGGCAGGAGCCAATTTGCCCTATCAAATCAGCCCGACTCGGCACTGGTGCCACCTTGGCTCTGGGAACCATCCTGCGCGGCGTGGATTTTCAGGAGCCAGCCGGGCACTGGCAGCCACACGCCCCCGAACACAAACCATAGCCCTTTTCCCTGGCACACAAATATCACCCGCCCCGCTTATGGCTGGCAGATTGCAGGAGACACTTGCCTCTATCAAACGAGCCCGACTTGGCACTGGTGCCACCTTGGGTCTGGAAATCATCCTGCGTATCGTGGATTTCCAGGAGCCAGCCGGCCACTCCTAGCCACAGGCCCCCGAACACAAACTACGGCCCTTTTCCCGGGCAAACAAAACTCACCCGCCCCGCTTCTGGCTGGCAGATTGCAGGAGCCACTTGGCTCTGTCAAACCAGCCCGACTCGGCACTGCGGCCACCTTGGGTCTGGGAACCATCCTGGCGGCATGGATTTTCAGGAGCCAGCCGGCCACTCCCAGCCACAGGCCCCCGAACACAAACCACAGCCCTTTTCCCTGGCACACAAATATCACCCGCCCCGCTTATGGCTGGCAGATTGCAGGAGACACTTGCCTCTATCAAACGAGCCCGACTCGGCACTGGTGCCTACTTGGGTCTGGAAATCACCCTGCGTATCGTGGATTTTCAGGAGCCAGCCGGCCACTCCCAGACACAGGCCCCCGAACACAAACCACGGCCCTTTTCCCTGGCAAACAAAACTCACCCGCCCCGCTTCTGCCTGGCAGATGGCAGGAGCCACTTGCCTCAATCAAAACAGCCTGACTGGGCACTGGTGCCACCTTGCGTCTGGAAATCATGCTGCGTATCGTGGATTTTCAGGAGCCAGCCGACCACTCCCAGCCACAGGCGCCCAAAGACAAACCACGGCCCTTTTCCCTGGCAAACAAAACTCCGCTGCCCCGCTTCTGGCTGGCAGATGCCAGGAGCCAATTGGCCCTATCAAAACAGCCCAACTCGGCACTGGTGCCACCTTGGCTCTGGGAACCATCCTGCGCGGCGTGGATTTTCAGGAGCCAGCCGGCCACTCCCAGCCACAGGCGCCCAAACACAAACCACAGCCCTTTTCCCTGGCAAACAAAGCTCACCCGCCCCGCTTCTGGCTGGCAGATGGCAGGAGCCAATTTGCCCTATCAAACCAGCCCGACTCGGCACTGGTGCCACCTTGGCTCTGGGAACCCTCCTGCGCGGCGTGGATTTTCAGGAGCCAGCCGGCCACTCCCAGCCACAGGCCCCCGAACACAAACCACGGCCCTTTTCCCTGGCACACAAATATCACCCGCTCCGCTTATGGCTGGCATATTGCAGGAGCCACTTGCCTGTATCAAACGAGCCCGACTCGGCACTGGTGCCACCTTGGGTCTGGAAATCATCCTGCGTATCGTGGATTTTCAGGAGCCAGCCGGCCACTCCCAGCCACAGGCCCCCAAACACAAACTACGGCCCTTTTCCCGGGCAAACAATACTCACCCGCCCCGCTTCTGTCTTGCAGATGGCAGGAGCCACTTGGCTCTATCAAACCAGCCCGACTCGGCACTGGTGCCACCTTGGGTCTGGGAATCATCCTGCGCGGCGTGGATTTTCAGGAGCCAGCCGGCCACTCCCAGCCACAGGCCCGGGAACACAAACCACAGCCCTTGTCCCTGGCATACAAAACTCACCCGCCCCGCTTCTGCCTTGCAGATGGCAGGAGCCACATTGCTCTATCAAACCAGCCCAACTCGGCACTGGTGCCACCTTAGCTCTGGGAACCAACCTGCGGGCCTGGATTTTCAGGAGCCAGCCGGCCACTCCCAGCGACAGGCCCCCGAGCACAAACCATAGCCCTTTTCCCTGGCATACAAAATTCACCCGCCCCGCTTCTGCCTTGCAGATGGCAGGAGCCACTTGGCTCTATCAAACCAGCCCAACTAGGCACTGGTGCCACCTTGGGTCTGGGAACCATCCTGCGCGGCGTGGATTTTCAGGAGCCAGCCGGCCACTCCCAGCCACAGGCCCGCGAACACAAACCACGGCCCTTTTCCCTGGCAAAAAAAACTCACCCGCCCCGCTTCTGGCTGGCAGATTGCAGGAGCCACTTGGCTCTGTCAAACCAGCCCCACTCAGCACTGCGGCCACCTTGGGTCTGGGAACCATCCTGGCGGCGTGGATTTTCAGGAGCCAGCCGGCCACTCCCAGCCACAGGCCCCCGAACACAAACCACGGCCCTTTTCCCTGGCAAACAAAACTCACCCGCCCCGCTTCTGGCTGGCAGATGGCAGGAGCCACTTGCCTCTATAAAAACAGCCCGACTTGGCACTGGTGCCACCTTGGGTCTGGAAATCATCATGCGTATCGTGGATTTTCAGGAGCCAGCCGGCCACTCCCAGCCACAGGCGCCCAAACACTAACCACAGCCCTTTTCCCTGGCAAATAAAACTCACCCGCCCCGCTTCTGGCTGGCAGATTGCAGGAGCCACTTGGCTCTTTCAAACCAGCCCGACTCGGCACTGGTGCCACCTTGGCTCTGGGAACCATCCTGGCGGCATGGATTTTCAGGAGCCAGCCAGCCACTCCCAGCCACAGGCCCCCGAACACAAACCACTGCCCTTTTCCCTGGCACACAAATATCACCCGCCCCGCTTATGGCTGGCAGATTGCAGGAGACACTTGCCTCTATCAAACGAGCCCGACTCGGCACTGGTGCCACCTTGGCTCTGGGAACCATCCTGCGCGGCGTGGATTTTCAGGAGCCAGCCGGCCACTCCCAGACACAGGCTCCCGAACACAAACCACAGCCCTTTTCCCTGGCATACAAAACTCACCCGCCCCGCTTCTGCCTTGCAGATGGCAGGAGCCACATTGCTCTATCAAACCAGCCAAACTCGGCACTGGTGCCACCTTAGCTCTGGGAACCAACCTGCGCGGCGTGGATTTTCAGGAGCCAGCCGGCCACTCAGAGCCACAGGCCCCCGAACACAAACCATAGCCCTTTTCCCTGGCATACAAAATTCACCCGCCCCGCTTCTGCCTTGCAGATGGCAGGAGCCACTTGGCTCTATCAAACCAGCCCAACTCGGCACTGGTGCCACCTTGGCTCTGGGAACCATCCTGCGCGGCGTGGATTTTCAGGAGCCAGCCGGCCACTCCCAGCCACAGGCCCGCGAACACAAACCACGGCCCTTTTCCCTGGCAAAAAAAACTCACCCGCCCCGCTTCTGGCTGGCAGATTGCAGGAGCCACTTGGCTCTGTCAAACCAGCCCCACTCAGCACTGCGGCAACCTTGGGTCTGGGAACCATCCTGGCGGCGTGGATTTTCAGGAGCCAGCCGGCCACTCCCAGCCACAGGCCCCCGAACACAAACCACGGCCCTTTTCCCTGGCAAACAAAACTCACCCGCCCCGCTTCTGGCTGGCAGATGGCAGGAGCCCCTTGCCTCTATCAAACCAGCACGACTTGGCACTGGTGCCACCTTGGGTCTGGAAATCATCCTGCGTATCGTGGATTTTCAGGAGCCAGCCGGCCACTCCCAGCCACAGGCGCCCAAACACAAACCACAGCCCTTTTCCCTGGCAAACATAGCTCACCCGCCCCGCTTCTGGCTGGCAGATGGCAGGAGCCAATTTGCCCTATCAAACCAGCCCTACTCCGCACTGGTGCCACCTTGGGTCTGGGAACCCTCCTGCGCGGCGTGGATTTTCAGGAGCCAGTCGGCCACTCCCAGCCACAGGCCCCCGAACACAAACCACGGCCCTTTTCCCTGGCACACAAATATCACCCGCCCCGCTTCTGCCTGGCAGATTGCAGGAGACACTTGCCTCTATCCAACGAGCCCGACTTGGCACTGGTGCCACCTTGGGTCTGGAAATCATCCTGCGTATCGTGGATTTTCAGGAGCCAGCCGGCCACTCCCCGACACAGGCCCCCGAACAGAAACTACGGCCCTTTTCCCGGGCAAAAAAAACTCACCCGCCCCGCATCTGCCTGGCATATTGCAGGAGCGACTTGGCTCTATCAAACCAGCCCGACTCGGCACTGGTGCCACCTTGACTCTGGGAAACATCCTGCGCGGCGTGGATTTTCAGGAGCCAGCCGGCCACTCCCAGCCACAGGCGCCCAAACACAAACCACAGCCCTTTTCCCTGGCAAACAAAGCTCACCCGCCCCGCTTCTGGCTGGCAGATTGCAGGAGCGAATTTGCCCTATCAAACCAGCCCTACTCGGCACTGTGGCCACCTTGGGTCTGGGAACCAACCTGGCGGCGTGGATTTTCAGGAGCCAGCCGGCCACTCCCAGCCACAGGCCCCCGAACATAAACCACGGCCCTTTTCCCTGGCAAACAGAACTCAGCTGCCCCGCTTCTGGCTGGCAGATGGCAGGAGCCCCTTGCCTCTATCAAAACAGCCCGACTTGGCACTGGTGCCACCTTGGGTCTGGAAATCATCCTGCGTATCGTGGATTTTCAGGAGCCAGCTGGCCACTCCCAGCCACAGGCCCCCGAACACAAACTACGGTCCTTTTCCCTGGAAGTAAAACTGACCTGCCCATCTTCTGGCTGGCAGATGGCAGGAGCCACTTGGCTCTATCAAACCAGCCCGACTGGGCACTGGTGCCACCTTGGGTCTGGGAACCATCCTGCGCGGCGTGGATTTTCAGGAGCCAGCCGGCCACTCCCAGCCACAGGCGCCCAAACACAAACCACAGCCCTTTTCCCTGGCAAACAAAACTCCGCTGCCCCGCTTATGGCTGGCAGATGGCAGGAGACAATTGGCCCTATCAAAACAGCCCGACTCGGCACTGGTGCCACCTTGGGTCTGGGAACCATCCTGCGCGGCGTGGATTTTCAGGAGCCAGCCGGCCACTCCCAGCCACAGGCGCCCAAACACAAACCACAGCCCTTTTCCCTGGCAAACAAAGCTCACCCGCACCGCTTCTGGCTGGCAGATTGCAGGAGCGAATTTGCCCTATCAAACCAGCCCTACTCGGCACTGTGGCCACCTTGGGTCTGGGAACCAACCTGGCGGCGTGGATTTTCAGGAGCCAGCCGGCCACTCCCAGCCACAGGCCCCCGAACATAAACCACGGCCCTTTTCCCTGGCAAACAGAACTCAGCTGCCCCGCTTCTGGCTGGCAGATGGCAGGAGCCCCTTGCCTCTATCAAAACAGCCCGACTTGGCACTGGTGCCACCTTGGGTCTGGAAATCATCCTGCGTGTCGTGGATTTTCAGGAGCCAGCCGGCCACTCCTAGCCTCAGGCCCCCGAACACAAACCACAGCCCTTTTCCCTGGCAAACAAATATCACCCGCCCCGCTTATGGCTGGCAGATTGCAGGAGACACTTGGCTCTATCAAAACAGCCCGACTTGGCACTGGTGCCACCTTGGGTCTGGAAATCATCCTACGTATCGTGGATTTTCAGCAGCCAGCTGGCCACTCCCAGCCACAGGCCCCCGAACACAAACTACGGTCCTTTTCCCTGGAACTAAAACTGACCTGCCCATCTTCTGGCTGGCAGATGGCAGGAGCCACTTGGCTCTATCAAACCAGCCCGACTGGGTACTGGTGCCACCTTGGGTCTGGGAACCATCCTGCGCGGCGTGGATTTTCAGGAGCCAGCCGGCCACTCCCAGCCACAGGCGCCCAAACACAAACCACAGCCCTTTTCCCTGGCAAACAAAACTCCGCTGCCCCGCTTATGGCTGGCAGACGGCAGGAGACAATTGGCCCTATCAAAACAGCCCGACTCGGCACTGGTGCCACCTTGGGTCTGGGAACCATCCTGCGCGGCGTGGATTTTCAGGAGCCAGCCGGCCACTCCCAGACACAGGCCCCCGAACACAAACCACGGCCCTTTTCCCTGGCAAACAAAACTCACCCGCCCCGCTTCTGCCTGGCAGATGGCAGGAGCCACTTGCCTCTATCAAAATAGCCCGACTGGGCACTGGTGCCACCTTGCGTCTGGAAATCATGCTGCGTATCGTGGATTTTCAGGAGCCAGCCGACCACTCCCAGCCACAGGCGCCCAAACACAAACCACGGCCCTTTTCCCTGGCAAACAAAGCTCACCCGCCCCGCTTCTGGCTGGCAGATGGCAGGAGCCAATTTACCCTATCAAACCAGCCCTACTCGGCACTGGTGCCACCTTGGCTCTGGGAACCCTCCTGCGCGGCGTGGATTTTCAGGAGCCAGCCGGCCACTCCCAGCCACAGGCCCCCGAACACAAACCACGGCCCTTTTCCCTGGCACACAAATATCACCCGCCCCGCTTCAGGCTGGCAGATTGCAGGAGCCACTTGCCTGTATCAAACGAGCCCAACTCGGCACTGGTGCCACCTTGGGTCTGGAAATCATCCTGCGTATCGTGGATTTTCAGGAGCCAGCCGGCCACTCCCAGCCACAGGCCCCCAAACACAAACTACGGCCCTTTTCCCGGGCAAACAATACTCACCCGCCCCGCTTCTGTCTTGCAGATGGCAGGAGCCACTTGGCTCTATCAAACCAGCCCGACTCGGCACTGGTGCCACCTTGGCTCTGGGAATCATCCTGCGCGGCGTGGATTTTCAGGAGCCAGCCGGCCACTCCCAGCCACAGGCCCCCGAACACAAACCACAGCCCATTTCCCTGGCATACAAAACTCACCCGCCCCGCTTCTGCCTTGCAGATGGCAGGAGCCACATTGCTCTATCAAACCAGCCCAACTCGGCACTGGTGCCACCTTAGCTCTGGGAACCAACCTGCGGGCCTGGATTTTCAGGAGCCAGCCGGCCACTCCCAGCGACAGGCCCCCGAGCACAAACCATAGCCCTTTTCCCTGGCATACAAAATTCACCCGCCCCGCTTCTGCCTTGCAGATGGCAGGAGCCACTTGGCTCTATCAAACCAGCCCAACTCGGCACTGGTGCCACCTTGGGTCTGGGAACCATCCTGCGCGGCGTGGATTTTCAGGAGCCAGCCGGCCACTCCCAGCCACAGGCCCGCGAACACAAACCACGGCCCTTTTCCCTGGCAAAAAAAACTCACCCGCCCCGCTTCTGGCTGGCAGATTGCAGGAGCCACTTGGCTCTGTCAAACCAGCCCGACTCGGCACTGCGGCCACCTTGGGTCTGGGAACCATCCTGGCGGCATGGATTTTCAGGAGCCAGCCGGCCACTCCCAGCCACAGGCCCCCGAACACAAACCACAGCCCTTTTCCCTGGCACACAAATATCACCCGCCCCGCTTATGGCTGGCAGATTGCAGGAGACACTTGCCTCTATCAAACGAGCCCGACTCGGCACTGGTGCCACCTTGGCTCTGGGAACCATCCTGCGCGGCGTGGATTTTCAGGAGCCAGCCGGCCACTCCCAGACACAGGCTCCCGAACACAAACCACAGCCCTTTTCCCTGGCATACAAAACTCACCCGCCCCGCTTCTGCCTTGCAGATGGCAGGAGCCACATTGCTCTATCAAACCAGCCAAACTCGGCACTGGTGCCACCTTAGCTCTGGGAACCAACCTGCGCGGCGTGGATTTTCAGGAGCCAGCCGGCCACTCCCAGCCACAGGCCCGCGAACACAAACCATAGCCCTTTTCCCTGGCATACAAAATTCACCCGCCCCGCTTCTGCCTTGCAGATGGCAGGAGCCACTTGGCTCTATCAAACCAGCCCAACTCGGCACTGGTGCCACCTTGGCTCTGGGAACCATCCTGCGCGGCGTGGATTTTCAGGAGCCAGCCGGCCACTCCCAGCCACAGGCCCGGGAACACAAACCACGGCCCTTTTCCCTGGCAAAAAAAACTCACCCGCCCCGCTTCTGGCTGGCAGATTGCAGGAGCCACTTGGCTCTGTCAAACCAGCCCCACTCAGCACTGCGGCAACCTTGGGTCTGGGAACCATCCTGGCGGCGTGGATTTTCAGGAGCCAGCCGGCCACTCCCAGCCACAGGCCCCCGAACACAAACCACGGCCCTTTTCCCTGGCAAACAAAACTCACCCGCCCCGCTTCTGGCTGGCAGATGGCAGGAGCCCCTTGCCTCTATCAAACCAGCACGACTTGGCACTGGTGCCACCTTGGGTCTGGAAATCATCCTGCGTATCGTGGATTTTCAGGAGCCAGCCGGCCACTCCCAGCCACAGGCGCCCAAACACAAACCACAGCCCTTTTCCCTGGCAAACAAAGCTCACCCGCCCCGCTTCTGGCTGGCAGATGGCAGGAGCCAATTTGCCCTATCAAACCAGCCCTACTCCGCACTGGTGCCACCTTGGGTCTGGGAACCCTCCTGCGCGGCGTGGATTTTCAGGAGCCAGCCGGCCACTCCCAGCCACAGGCCCCCGAACACAAACCACGGCCCTTTTCCCTGGCACACAAATATCACCCGCCCCGCTTCTGCCTGGCAGATTGCAGGAGACACTTGCCTCTATCCAACGAGCCCGACTTGGCACTGGTGCCACCTTGGGTCTGGAAATCATCCTGCGTATCGTGGATTTTCAGGAGCCAGCCGGCCACTCCCCGACACAGGCCCCCGAACAGAAACTACGGCCCTTTTCCCGGGCAAAAAAAACTCACCCGCCCCGCTTCTGCCTGGCATATTGCAGGAGCGACTTGGCTCTATCAAACCAGCCCGACTCGGCACTGGTGCCACCTTGACTCTGGGAAACATCCTGCGCGGCGTGGATTTTCAGGAGCCAGCCGGCCACTCCCAGCCACAGGCGCCCAAATACAAACCACAGCCCTTTTCCCTGGCAAACAAAACTCCGCTGCCCCGCTTCTGGCTGGCAGATGGCAGGAGCCAATTGGCCCTATCAAAACAGCCCAACTCGGCACTGGTGCCACCTTGGCTCTGGGAACCATCCTTCGCGGCGTGGATTTTCAGGAGCCAGCCGGCCACTCCCAGCCACAGGCGCCCAAACACAAACCACAGCCCTTTTCCCTGGCAAACAAAACTCACCCGCCCCGCTTCTGGCTGGCAGATGGCAGGAGCCAATTTGGCCTATCAAACCAGCCCGACTCGGCACTGGTGCCACCTTGGCTCTGGGAACCCTCCTGCGCGGCGTGGATTTTCAGGAGCCAGCTGGCCACTCCCAGCCACAGGCCCCCGAACACAAACCACGGCCCTTTTCCCTGGCACACAAATATCACCCGCACCGCTTATGGCTGGCAGATTGCAGGAGCCACTTGCCTGTATCAAACGAGCCCGACTCGGCACTGGTGCCACCTGGGGTCTGGAAATCATCCTGCGTATCGTGGATTTTCAGGAGCCAGCCGGCCACTCCCAGCCACAGGCCCCCAAACACAAACTACGGCCCTTTTCCCTGGCAAACAAAGCTCACCCGACCCGCTTCTGGCTGGCAGATGGCAGAAGCCAATTTGGCCTATCAAAGCAGCCCGACTCGGCACTGGTGCCACCTTGGCTCTGGGAACCCTCCTGCGCGGCGTGGATTTTCAGGAGCCAGCCGGCCACTCCCAGCCACAGGCCCGCGAACACAAACCACGGCCCTTTTCCCTGGCAAAAAAAACTCACCCGCCCCGCTTCTGGCTGGCAGATTGCAGGAGCCACTTGGCTCTGTCAAACCAGCCCCACTCAGCACTGCGGCCACCTTGGGTCTGGGAACCATCCTGGCGGCGTGGATTTTCAGGAGCCAGCCAGCCACTCCCAGCCACAGGCGCCCAAACACAAACCACAGCCCTTTTCCCTGGCAAACAAAGCTCACCCGCCCCGCTTCTGGCTGGCAGATTGCAGGAGCGAATTTGCCCTATCAAACCAGCCCTACTCGGCACTGTGGCCACCTTGGGTCTGGGAACCAACCTGGCGGCGTGGATTTTCAGGAGCCAGCCGGCCACTCCCAGCCACAGGCCCCCGAACATAAACCACGGCCCTTTTCCCTGGCAAACAAAACTCAGCTGCCCCGCTTCTGGCTGGCAGATGGCAGGAGCCCCTTGCCTCTATCAAAACAGCCCGACTTGGCACTGGTGCCACCTTGGGTCTGGAAATCATCCTGCGTGTCGTGGATTTTCAGGAGCCAGCCGGCCACTCCTAGCCTCAGGCCCCCGAACACAAACCACAGCCCTTTTTCCTGGCAAACAAATATCACCCGCCCCGCTTCTGGCTGGCAGATTGCAGGAGACACTTGCCTCTTTCAAAACAGCCCGACTTGGCACTGGTGCCACCTTGGGTCTGGAAATCATCCTGCGTATCGTGGATTTTCAGGAGCCAGCTGGCCACTCCCAGCCACAGGCCCCCGAACACAAACTACGGTCCTTTTCCCTGGAAGTAAAACTGACCTGCCCATCTTCTGGCTGGCAGATGGCAGGAGCCACTTGGCTCTATCAAACCAGCCCGACTTGGCACTGGTGCCACCTTGGGTCTGGAAATCATCCTGCGTATCGTGGATTTTCAGGAGCCAACCGGCCACTCCTAGCCACAGGCCCCCGAACACAAACTACGGCCCTTTTCCTTGGCAAACAAAACTCACCCGCCCCGCTTCTGGCTGGCATATTGGAGGAGCCACTTGGCTCTATCAAACCAGCCCGACTCGGCACTGGTGCCACCTTGGCTCTGGGAACCATCCTGTGCGGCGTGGATTTTCAGGAGCCAGCCGGCCACTCCCAGCCACAGGCCCCCAAACACAAACCACGGCCCTTTTCCCTGGCAAATAAAACTCACCCGCCCCGCTTCTGGCTGGCAGATTGCAGGAGCCACTTGGCTCTGTCAAACCAGCCCGACTCGGCACTGAGGCCACCTTGGGTCTGGGAACCATCCTGGCGGCATGGATTTTCAGGAGCCAGCCGGCCACTCCCAGCCACAGGCCCCCGAACACAAACCACAGCCCTTTTCCCTGGCACACAAATATCACCCGCCCCGCTTATGGCTGGCAGATTGCAGGAGACACTTGCCTCTATCAAACGAGCCCGACTCGGCACTGGTGCCTACTTGGGTCTGGAAATCATCCTGCGTATCGTGGATTTTCAGGAGCCAGCCGGCCACTCCCAGACAGAGGCCCCCAAACACAAACCACGGCCCTTTTCCCTGGCAAACAAAACTCACCCGCCCCGCTTCTGCCTGGCAGATGGCAGGAGCCACTTGCCTCTATCAAAACAGCCCGACTGGGCACTGGTGCCACCTTGCGTCTGGAAATCATGCTGCGTATCGTGGATTTTCAGGAGCCAGCCGGCCACTCCCAGCCACAGGCGCCCAAACACAAACCACGGCCCTTTTCCCTGGCAAACAAAGCTCACCCGCCCCGCTTCTGGCTGGCAGATAGCAGGAGCTAATTTGCCCTATCAAACCAGCCCGACTCGGCACTGGTGCCACCTTGGCTCTGGGAACCATCCTGCGCGGCGTGGATTTTCAGGAGCCAGCCGGCCACTCCCAGCCACAGGCCCCCAAACACAAACCACAGCCCTTTTCCCTGGCATACAAAACTTACCCGCCCTGCTTCTGACTTGCAGATGGCAGGAGCCACATTGCTCTATCAAACCAGCCCAACTCGGCACTGGTGCCACCTTGGGTCTGGGAACCATCCTGCGCGGCGTGGATTTTCAGGAGCCAGCCGGCCACTCCCAGCCACAGGCCTCCGAACACAAACCACGGCCCTTTTCCCTGGCAAAAAAAACTCACCCGCCCCGCTTCAGGCTGGCAGATTGCAGGAGCCACTTGGCTCTGTCAAACCAGCCCCACTCAGCACTGTGGCCACCTTGGGTCTGGGAACCATCCTGGCGGCGTGGATTTTCAGGAGCCAGCCGGCCACTCCCAGCCACAGGCCCCCGAACACAAACCACGGCCCTTTTCCCTGGCAAACAAAACTCACCCGACCCGCTTCTGGCTGGCAGATGGCAGGAGCCCCTTGCCTCTATCAAAACAGCCGGACTTGGCACTGGTGCCACATTGGGTCTGGAAATCATCATGCGTATCGTGGATTTTCAGGAGCCAGCCGGCCACTCCCTGCCACAGGCGCCCAAACACAAACCACAGCCCTTTTCCCGGGCAAATAAAACTCACCCGCCCCGCTTCTGGCTGGCAGATTGCAGGAGCCACTTGGCTCTGTCAAACCAGCCCAACTCGGCACTGCGGCCACCTTGGGTCTGGGAACCATCCTGGCGGCATGGATTTTCAGGAGCCAGCCGGCCACTCCCAGCCACAGACCCCGAACACAAACCACAGCCCTTTTCCCTGCCACACAAATATCACCCGCCCCGCTTATGGCTGGCAGATTGCAGGAGACACTTGCCTCTATCAAACGAGCCCGACTTGGCACTGGTGCCACCTTGGGTCTGGAAATCATCCTGCGTATCGTGGATTTTGAGGAGCCAGCCGGCCACTCCCAGCCACAGGCCCCCGAACACAAACCACGGCCCGTTTCCCTGGCAAACAAAACTCAACCGCCCCGCTTCTGCCTGGCAGATGGCAGGAGCCACTTGCCTCTATCAAAACAGCCCGACAGGGCACTGGTGCCACCTTGGGTCTGGAAATCATCCTGCGTATCGTGGATTTTCAGGAGCCAGCCGGCCACTCCCAGCCACAGGCGCCCAAACACAAACCACGGCCCTTTTCCCTGGCAAACAAAACTCCGCTTCCCCGCTTATGGCTGGCAGATGGCAGGAGCCAATTGGCCCTATCAAAACAGCCCGACTCGGCACTGGTGCCACCTTGGCTCTGGGAACCATCCTGCGCGGCGTGGAGTTTCAGGAGCCAGCCGGCCACTCCCAGCCACAGGCCCCGAACACAAACCACAGCCCTTTACCCTGGCATAAAAAACTCACCCGACCCGCTTCTGCCTGGCAGATGGCAGGAGCCAATTTGCCCTATCAAACCAGCCCGACTCGGCACTGGTGCCACCTTGGCTCTGGGAACCATCCTGCGCGGCGTGGATTTTCAGGAGCCAGCCGGGCACTGGCAGCCACACGCCCCCGAACACAAACCATAGCCCTTTTCCCTGGCACACAAATATCACCCGCCCCGCTTATGTCTGGCAGATTGCAGGAGACACTTGCCTCTATCAAACGAGCCCGACTTGGCACTGGTGCCACCTTGGGTCTGGAAATCATCCTGCGTATCGTGGATTTTCAGGAGCCAGCCGGCCACTCCTAGCCACAGGCCCCCGAACACAAACTACGGCCCTTTTCCTTGGCAAACAAAACTCATACGCCCCGCTTCTGGCTGGCAGATTGCAGGAGCCACTTGGCTCTGTCAAACCAGCCCGACTCGGCACTGCGGCCACCTTGGGTCTGGGAACCATCCTGGCGGCATGGATTTTCAGGAGCCAGCCGGCCACTCCCAGCCACAGGCCCCCGAACACAAACCACAGCCCTTTTCCCTGGCACACAAATATCACCCGCACCGCTTATGGCTGGCAGATTGCAGGAGACACTTGCCTCTATCAAACGAGCCCGACTCGGCTCTGGTGCCTACTTGGGTCTGGAAATCATCCTGCGTATCGTGGATTTTCAGGAGCCAGCCGGCCACTCCCAGACACAGGCCCCCGAACACAAACCACGGCCCTTTTCCCTGGCAAACAAAACTCACCCGCCCCGCTTCTGCCTGGCAGATGGCAGGAGCCACTTGCCTCTATCAAAACAGCCCGACTGGGCACTGGTGCCACCTTGCGTCTGGAAATCATGCTGCGTATCGTGGATTTTCAGGAGCCAGCCGACCACTCCCAGCCACAGGCGCCCAAACACAAACCACAGCCCTTTTCCCTGGCAAACAAAGCTCACCCGCCCCGCTTCTGCCTGGCAGATTGCAGGAGCCACTTGGCTCTGTCAAACCAGCCCCACTCAGCACTGCGGCCACCTTGGGTCTGGGAACCATCCTGGCGGCGTGGATTTTCAGGAGCCAGCTGGCCACTCCCAGCCACAGGCCCCCGAACACAAACCACGGCCCGTTTCCCTGGCAAACGAAACTCACCCGCCCCGCTTCTGGCTGGCAGATGGCAGGAGCCACTTGCCTCTATCAAAACAGCCCGACTTGGCACTGGTGCCACCTTGGGTCTAGAAATCATCATGCGTATCGTGGATTTTCAGGAGCCAGCCGGCCACTCCCAGCCACAGGCCCCCGAACACAAACCACAGCCCTTTTCCCTGGCACACAAATATCACCCGCCCCGCTTATGGCTGGCAGATTGCAGGAGACACTTGCCTCCTTCAAACGAGCCCGACTTGCCACTGGTGCCACCTTGGGTCTGGAAATCATCCTGCGTATCGTGGATTTTCAGGAGCCAGCCGGCCACTCCCAGCCACAGGCCCCCGAACACAAACCACGGCCCGTTTCCCTGGCAAACAAAACTCACCCGCCCCGCTTCTGCCTGGCAGATGGCAGGAGCCAATTTGCCCTATCAAACCAGCCCGACTCGGCACTGGTGCCACCTTGGCTCTGGGAACCATCCTGCGCGGCGTGGATTTTCAGGAGCCAGCCGGCCACTCCCAGACACAGGCCCCCGAACACAAACCACAGCCCTTTTCCCTGGCATACAAAACTCACCCGCCCCGCTTCTGCCTTGCAGATGGCAGGAGCCACATTGCTCTATCAAACCAGCCAAACTCGGCACTGGTGCCACCTTAGCTCTGGGAACCAACCTGCGCGGCGTGGATTTTCAGGAGCCAGCCGGCCACTCCCAGCCACAGGCCCCCGAACACAAACCATAGCCCTTTTCCCTGGCATACAAAATTCACCCGCCCCGCTTCTGCCTTGCAGATGGCAGGAGCCACTTGGCTCTATCAAACCAGCCCAACTCGGCACTGGTGCCACCTTGGGTCTGGGAACCATCCTGCGCGGCGTGGATTTTCAGGAGCCAGCCGGCCACTCCCAGCCACAGGCTCGCGAACACAAACCACGGCCCTTTTCCCTGGCAAAAAAAACTCACCCGCCCCGCTTCTGGCTGGCAGATTGCAGGAGCCACTTGGCTCTGTCAAACCAGCCCCACTCAGCACTGCGGAAAACTTGGGTCTGGGAACCATCCTGGCGGCGTGGATTTTCAGGAGCCAGCCGGCCACTCCCAGCCACAGGCCCCCGAACACAAACCACGGCCCTTTTCCCTGGCAAACAAAACTCACCCGCCCCGCTTCTGGCTGGCAGATGGCAGGAGCCCCTTGCCTCTATCAAACCAGCCCGACTTGGCACTGGTGCCACCTTGGGTCTGGAAATCATCCTGCGTATCGTGGATTTTCAGGAGCCAGCCGGCCACTCCCAGCCACAGGCGCCCAAACACAAACCACAGCCCTTTTCCCTGGCAAACAAAGCTCACCCGCCCCGCTTCTGGCTGGCAGATGGCAGGAGCCAATTTGCCCTATCAAACCAGCCCTACTCCGCACTGGTGCCACCTTGGCTCTGGGAACCCTCCTGCGCGGCGTAGATTTTCAGGAGCCAGCCGGCCACTCCCAGACACAGGCCCCCGAACACAAACCACGGCCCTTTTCCCTGGCACACAAATATCACCCGCCCCGCTTCTGCCTGGCAGATTGCAGGAGACACTTGCCTCTATCCAACGAGCCCGACTTGGCACTGGTGCCACCTTGGGTCTGGAAATCATCCTGCGTATCGTGGATTTTCAGGAGCCAGCCGGCCACTCCCCGACACAGGCCCCCGAACAGAAACTACGGCCCTTTTCCCGGGCAAAAAAAACTCACCCGCCCCGCTTCTGCGTGGCATATTGCAGGAGCGACTTGGCTCTATCAAACCAGCCCGACTCGGCACTGGTGCCACCTTGGCTCTGGGAACCCTCCTGCGCGGCGTGGATTTTCAGGAGCCAGCCGGCCACTCCCAGCCACAGGCCCCCGAACACAAACCACGGCCCTTTTCGCTGGCACACAAATATCACCCGCACCGCTTATGGCTGGCAGATTGCAGGAGCCACTTGCCTGTATCAAACGAGCCCGACTTGGCACTGGTGCCACCTTGGGTCTGGAAATCATCCTGCGTATCGTGGATTTTCAGGAGCCAGCCGGCCACTTCCAGCCACAGGCCCCCGAACACAAACTACGGCCCTTTTCCCGGGCAAACAATACTCACCCGCCCCGCTTCTGTCTTGCAGATGGCAGGAGCCACTTGGCTCTATCAAACCAGCCCGACTCGGCACTGGTGCCACCTTGGCTCTGGGAATCATCCTGCGCAGCGTGGATTTTCAGGAGCCAGCCGGCCACTCCCAGCCACAGGCCCCCGAACACAAACCACAGCCCTTTTCCCTGGCATACAAAACTCACCCGCCCCGCTTCTGCCTTGCAGATGGCAGGAGCCACATTGCTCTATCAAACCAGCCCAACTCGGCACTGGTGCCACCTTAGCTCTGGGAACCAACCTGCGGGCCTGGATTTTCAGGAGCCAGCCGGCCACTCCCAGCGACAGGCCCCCGAGCACAAACCATAGCCCTTTTCCCTGGCATACAAAATTCACCCGCCCCGCTTCTGCCTTGCAGATGGCAGGAGCCACTTGGCTCTATCAAACCAGCCCAACTCGGCACTGGTGCCACCTTGGGTCTGGGAACCATCCTGCGCGGCGTGGATTTTCAGGAGCCAGCCGGCCACTCCCAGCCACAGGCCCGCGAACACAAACCACGGCCCTTTTCCCTGGCAAAAAAAACTCACCCGCCCCGCTTCTGGCTGGCAGATTGCAGGAGCCACTTGGCTCTGTCAAACCAGCCCCACTCAGCACTGCGGCCACCTTGGGTCTGGGAACCATCCTGCGTATCGTGGATTTTCAGGAGCCAGCCAGCCACTCCCAGCCACAGGCCCCCGAACACAAACCACGGCCCTTTTCCCTGGCAAACAAAACTCACCCGCCCCGCTTCTGGCTGGCAGATGGCAGGAGCCCCTTGCCTCTATCAAAACAGCCCGACTTGGCACTGGTGCCACCTTGGGTCTGGAAATCATCCTGCGTATCGTGGATTTTCAGGAGCCAGCCGGCCACTCCCAGCCACAGGCGCCCAAACACAAACCACAGCCCTTTTCCCTGGCAAACAAAGCTCACCCGCCCCGCTTCTGGCTGGCAGATAGCAGGAGCTAATTTGCCCTATCAAACCAGCCCGACTCGGCACTGGTGCCACCTTGGCTCTGGGAACACTCCTGCGCGGCGTGGATTTTCAGGAGCCAGCCGGCCACTCCCAGCCACAGGCCCCCAAACACAAACCACAGCCCTTTTCCCTGGCATACAAAACTTACCCGCCCTGCTTCTGACTTGCAGATGGCAGGAGCCACATTGCTCTATCAAACCAGCCCAACTCGGCACTGGTGCCACCTTGGGTCTGGGAACCATCCTGCGCGGCGTGGATTTTCAGGAGCCAGCCGGCCACTCCCAGCCACAGGCCTCCGAACACAAACCACGGCCCTTTTCCCTGGCAAAAAAAACTCACCCGCCCCGCTTCAGGCTGGCAGATTGCAGGAGCCACTTGGCTCTGTCAAACCAGCCCCACTCAGCACTGCGGGCACCTTGGGTCTGGGAACCATCCTGGCGGCGTGGATTTTCAGGAGCCAGCCGGCCACTCCCAGCCACAGGCCCCCGAACACAAACCACGGCCCTTTTCCCTGGCAAACAAAACTCACCCGACCCGCTTGTGGCTGGCAGATGGCAGGAGCCACTTGCCTCTATCAAAACAGCCGGACTTGGCACTGGTGCCACCTTGGGTCTGGAAATCATCATGCGTATCGTGGATTTTCAGGAGCCAGCCGGCCACTCCCTGCCACAGGCGCCCAAACACAAACCACAGCCCTTTTCCCGGGCAAATAAAACTCACCCGCCCCGCTTCTGGCTGGCAGATTGCAGGAGCCACTTGGCTCTGTCAAACCAGCCCGACTCGGCACTGCGGCCACCTTGGGTCTGGGAACCATCCTGGCGGCATGGATTTTCAGGAGCCAGCCGGCCACTCCCAGCCACAGACCCCGAACACAAACCACAGCCCTTTTCCCTGGCACACAAATATCACCCGCCCCGCTTATGGCTGGCAGATTGCAGGAGACACTTGCCTCTATCAAACGAGCCCGACTTGCCACTGGTGCCACCTTGGGTCTGGAAATCATCCTGCGTATCGTGGATTTTGAGGAGCCAGCCGGCCACTCCCAGCCACAGGCCCCCGAACACAAACCACGGCCCGTTTCCCTGGCAAACAAAACTCAACCGCCCCGCTTCTGCCTGGCAGATGGCAGGAGCCACTTGCCTCTATCAAAACAGCCCGACAGGGCACTGGTGCCACCTTGGGTCTGGAAATCATCCTGCGTATCGTGGATTTTCAGGAGCCAGCCGGCCACTCCCAGCCACAGGCGCCCAAACACAAACCACGGCCCTTTTCCCTGGCAAACAAAACTCCGCTTCCCCGCTTATGGCTGGCAGATGGCAGGAGACAATTGGCCCTATCAAAACAGCCCGACTCGGCACTGGTGCCACCTTGGCTCTGGGAACCATCGTGCGCGGCGTGGAGTTTCAGGAGCCAGCCGGCCACTCCCAGCCACAGGCCCCGAACACAAACCACAGCCCTTTTCCCTGGCACACAAATATCACCCGCCCCGCTTATGGCTGGCAGATTGCAGGAGACACTTGCCTCTATCAAACGAGCCCGACTTGGCACTGGTGCCACCTTGGGTCTGGAAATCATCCTGCGTATCGTGGATTTTCAGGAGCCAGCCGGCCACTCCTAGCCACAGGCCCCCGAACACAAACTACGGCCCTTTTCCCGGGCAAACAAAACTCATACGCCCCGCTTCTGGCTGGCAGATTGCAGGAGCCACTTGGCTCTGTCAAACCAGCCCTACTCGGCACTGCGGCCACCTTGGGTCTGGGAACCATCCTGGCGGCGTGGATTTTCAGGAGCCAGCCGGCCACTCCCAGCCACAGGCCCCCGAACACAAACCACAGCCCTTTTCCCTGGCACACAAATATCACCCGCCCCGCTTATGGCTGGCAGATTGCAGGAGACACTTGCCTCTATCAAACGAGCCCGACTCGGCACTGGTGCCTACTTGGGTCTGGAAATCATCCTGCGTATCGTGGATTTTCAGGAGCCAGCCGGCCACTCCCAGACACAGGCCCCCGAACACAAACCACGGCCCTTTTCCCTGGCAAACAAAACTCACCCGCCCCGCTTCTGCCTGGCAGATGGCAGGAGCCACTTGCCTCTATCAAAACAGCCCGACTGGGCACTGGTGCCACCTTGCGTCTGGAAATCATGCTGCGTATCGTGGATTTTCAGGAGCCAGCCGACCACTCCCAGCCACAGGCGCCCAAACACAAACCACAGCCCTTTTCCCTGGCAAACAAAGCTCACCCGCCCCGCTTCTGCCTTGCAGATGGCAGGAGCCACTTGGCTCTATCAAACCAGCCCGACTCGGCACTGGTGCCACCTTGGCTCTGGGAACCATCCTGCGCGGCGTGGATTTTCAGGAGCCAGCCGGCCACTCCCAGCCACAGGCCGCCGAACACAAACCACGGCCCTTTTCCCTGGCAAAAAAAACTCACCCGCCCCGCTTCTGCCTGGCAGATTGCAGGAGCCACTTGGCTCTGTCAAACCAGCCCCACTCGGCACTGCGGCCACCTTGGGTCTGGGAACCATCCTGGCGGCGTGGATTTTCAGGAGCCAGCTGGCCACTCCCAGCCACAGGCCCCCGAACACAAACCACGGCCCTTTTCCCTGGCAAACAAAACTCACCCGCCCCGCTTCTGGCTGGCAGATGGCAGGAGCCACTTGCCTCTATCAAAACAGCCCGACTTGGCACTGGTGCCACCTTGGGTCTAGAAATCATCATGCGTATCGTGGATTTTCAGGAGCCAGCCGGCCACTCCCAGCCACAGGCGCCCAAACACAAACCACAGCCCTTTTCCCTGGCAAACAAAACTCACCCGCCCCGCTTCTGCCTGGCAGATGGCAGGAGCCAATTTGCCCTATCAAACCAGCCCGACTCGGCACTGGTGCCACCTTGGCTCTGGGAACCATCCTGCGCGGCGTGGATTTTCAGGAGCCAGCCGGCCACTCCCAGACACAGGCCCCCGAACACAAACCACAGCCCTTTTCCCTGGCATACAAAACTCACCCGCCCCGCTTCTGCCTTGCAGATGGCAGGAGCCACATTGCTCTATCAAACGAGCCCGACTTGCCACTGGTGCCACCTTGGGTCTGGAAATCATCCTGCGTATCGTGGATTTTCAGGAGCCAGCCGGCCACTCCCAGCCACAGGCCCCCGAACACAAACCACGGCCCGTTTCCCTGGCAAACAAAACTCACCCGCCCCGCTTCTGCCTGGCAGATGGCAGGAGCCAATTTGCCCTATCAAACCAGCCCGACTCGGCACTGGTGCCACCTTAGCTCTGGGAACCAACCTGCGCGGCGTGGATTTTCAGGAGCCAGCCGGCCACTCCCAGCCACAGGCCCCCGAACACAAACCATAGCCCTTTTCCCTGGCATACAAAATTCACCCGCCCCGCTTCTGCCTTGCAGATGGCAGGAGCCACTTGGCTCTATCAAACCAGCCCAACTCGGCACTGGTGCCACCTTGGGTCTGGGAACCATCCTGCGCGGCGTGGATTTTCAGGAGCCAGCCGGCCACTCCCAGCCACAGGCTCGCGAACACAAACCACGGCCCTTTTCCCTGGCAAAAAAAACTCACCCGCCCCGCTTCTGGCTGGCAGATTGCAGGAGCCACTTGGCTCTGTCAAACCAGCCCCACTCAGCACTGCGGCAAACTTGGGTCTGGGAACCATCCTGGCGGCGTGGATTTTCAGGAGCCAGCCGGCCACTCCCAGACACAGGCCCCCGAACACAAACCACGGCCCTTTTCCCTGGCAAACAAAACTCACCCGCCCCGCTTCTGGCTGGCAGATGGCAGGAGCCCCTTGCCTCTATCAAAACAGCCCGACTTGGCACTGGTGACACCTTGGGTCTGGAAATCATCCTGCGTATCGTGGATTTTCAGGAGCCAGCCGGCCACTCCCAGCCACAGGCGCCCAAACACAAACCACAGCCCTTTTCCCTGGCAAACAAAGCTCACCCGCCCCGCTTCTGGCTGGCAGATGGCAGGAGCCAATTTGCCCTATCAAACCAGCCCTACTCCGCACTGGTGCCACCTTGGCTCTGGGAACCCTCCTGCGCGGCGTGGATTTTCAGGAGCCAGCCGGCCACTCCCAGACACAGGCCCCCGAACACAAACCACGGCCCTTTTCCCTGGCACACAAATATCACCCGCCCCGCTTCTGCCTGGCAGATTGCAGGAGACACTTGCCTCTATCCAACGAGCCCGACTTGGCACTGGTGCCTACTTGGGTCTGGAAATCATCCTGCGTATCGTGGATTTTCAGGAGCCAGCCGGCCACTCCCCGACACAGGCCCCCGAACAGAAACTACGGCCCTTTTCCCGGGCAAAAAAAACTCACCCGCCCCGCTTCTGCCTGGCATATTGCAGGAGCGACTTGGCTCTATCAAACCAGCCCGACTCGGCACTGGTGCCACCTTGACTCTGGGAAACATCCTGAGCGGCATGGATTTTCAGGAGCCAGCCGGCCACTCCCAGCCACAGGCGCCCAAACACAAACCACAGCCCTTTTCCCTGGCAAACAAAACTCCGCTGCCCCGCTTCTGGCTGGCAGATGGCAGGAGCCAATTGGCCCTATCAAAACAGCCCAACTCGGCACTGGTGCCACCTTGGCTCTGGGAACCATCCTGCGCGGCGTGGATTTTCAGGAGCCAGCCGGCCACTCCCAGCCACAGGCGCCCAAACACAAACCACAGCCCTTTTCCCTGGCAAACAAAGCTCACCCGACCCGCTTCTGGCTGGCAGATGGCAGAAGCCAATTTGGCCTATCAAACCAGCCCGACTCGGCACTGGTGCCACCTTGGGTCTGGGAACCCTCCTGCGCGGCGTGGATTTTCAGGAGCCAGCCGGCCACTCCCAGCCACAGGCCCGCGAACACAAACCACGGCCCTTTTCCCTGGCAAAAAAAACCCACCCGCCCCGCTTCTGGCTGGCAGATTGCAGGAGCCACTTGGCTCTGTCAAACCAGCCCCACTCAGCACTGCGGCCACCTTGGGTCTGGGAACCATCCTGGCGGCGTGGATTTTCAGGAGCCAGCCAGCCACTCCCAGCCACAGGCCCTCGAACACAAACCACGGCCCTTTTCCCTGGCAAACAAAACTCACCCGCCCCGCTTCTGGCTGGCAGATTGCAGGAGCGAATTTGCCCTATCAAACCAGCCCTACTCGGCACTGTGGCCACCTTGGGTCTGGGAACCAACCTGGCGGCGTGGATTTTCAGGAGCCAGCCGGCCACTCCCAGCCACAGGCCCCCGAACACAAACCACGGCCCTTTTCCCTGGCAAACAAAACTCAGCTGCCCCGCTTCTGGCTGGCAGATGGCAGGAGCCCCTTGCCTCTATCAAAACAGCCCGACTTGGCACTGGTGCCACCTTGCGTCTGGAAATCATGCTGCGTATCGTGGATTTTCAGGAGCCAGCCGACCACTCCCAGCCACAGGCGCCCAAACACAAACCACAGCCCTTTTCCCTGGCAAACAAAGCTCACCCGCCCCGCTTCTGCCTTGCAGATGGCAGGAGCCACTTGGCTCTATCAAACCAGCCCGACTCGGCACTGGTGCCACCTTGGCTCTGGGAACCATCCTGCGCGGCGTGGATTTTCAGGAGCCAGCCGGCCACTCCCAGCCACAGGCCGCCGAACACAAACCACGGCCCTTTTCCCTGGCAAAAAAAACTCACCCGCCCCGCTTCTGCCTGGCAGATTGCAGGAGCCACTTGGCTCTGTCAAACCAGCCCCACTCGGCACTGCGGCCACCTTGGGTCTGGGAACCATCCTGGCGGCGTGGATTTTCAGGAGCCAGCTGGCCACTCCCAGCCACAGGCCCCCGAACACAAACCACGGCCCTTTTCCCTGGCAAACAAAACTCACCCGCCCCGCTTCTGGCTGGCAGATGGCAGGAGCCACTTGCCTCTATCAAAACAGCCCGACTTGGCACTGGTGCCACCTTGGGTCTAGAAATCATCATGCGTATCGTGGATTTTCAGGAGCCAGCCGGCCACTCCCAGCCACAGGCGCCCAAACACAAACCACAGCCCTTTTCCCTGGCAAACAAAACTCACCCGCCCCGCTTCTGCCTGGCAGATGGCAGGAGCCAATTTGCCCTATCAAACCAGCCCGACTCGGCACTGGTGCCACCTTGGCTCTGGGAACCATCCTGCGCGGCGTGGATTTTCAGGAGCCAGCCGGCCACTCCCAGACACAGGCCCCCGAACACAAACCACAGCCCTTTTCCCTGGCATACAAAACTCACCCGCCCCGCTTCTGCCTTGCAGATGGCAGGAGCCACATTGCTCTATCAAACGAGCCCGACTTGCCACTGGTGCCACCTTGGGTCTGGAAATCATCCTGCGTATCGTGGATTTTCAGGAGCCAGCCGGCCACTCCCAGCCACAGGCCCCCGAACACAAACCACGGCCCGTTTCCCTGGCAAACAAAACTCACCCGCCCCGCTTCTGCCTGGCAGATGGCAGGAGCCAATTTGCCCTATCAAACCAGCCCGACTCGGCACTGGTGCCACCTTAGCTCTGGGAACCAACCTGCGCGGCGTGGATTTTCAGGAGCCAGCCGGCCACTCCCAGCCACAGGCCCCCGAACACAAACCATAGCCCTTTTCCCTGGCATACAAAATTCACCCGCCCCGCTTCTGCCTTGCAGATGGCAGGAGCCACTTGGCTCTATCAAACCAGCCCAACTCGGCACTGGTGCCACCTTGGGTCTGGGAACCATCCTGCGCGGCGTGGATTTTCAGGAGCCAGCCGGCCACTCCCAGCCACAGGCTCGCGAACACAAACCACGGCCCTTTTCCCTGGCAAAAAAAACTCACCCGCCCCGCTTCTGGCTGGCAGATTGCAGGAGCCACTTGGCTCTGTCAAACCAGCCCCACTCAGCACTGCGGCAAACTTGGGTCTGGGAACCATCCTGGCGGCGTGGATTTTCAGGAGCCAGCCGGCCACTCCCAGACACAGGCCCCCGAACACAAACCACGGCCCTTTTCCCTGGCAAACAAAACTCACCCGCCCCGCTTCTGGCTGGCAGATGGCAGGAGCCCCTTGCCTCTATCAAAACAGCCCGACTTGGCACTGGTGACACCTTGGGTCTGGAAATCATCCTGCGTATCGTGGATTTTCAGGAGCCAGCCGGCCACTCCCAGCCACAGGCGCCCAAACACAAACCACAGCCCTTTTCCCTGGCAAACAAAGCTCACCCGCCCCGCTTCTGGCTGGCAGATGGCAGGAGCCAATTTGCCCTATCAAACCAGCCCTACTCCGCACTGGTGCCACCTTGGCTCTGGGAACCCTCCTGCGCGGCGTGGATTTTCAGGAGCCAGCCGGCCACTCCCAGACACAGGCCCCCGAACACAAACCACGGCCCTTTTCCCTGGCACACAAATATCACCCGCCCCGCTTCTGCCTGGCAGATTGCAGGAGACACTTGCCTCTATCCAACGAGCCCGACTTGGCACTGGTGCCTACTTGGGTCTGGAAATCATCCTGCGTATCGTGGATTTTCAGGAGCCAGCCGGCCACTCCCCGACACAGGCCCCCGAACAGAAACTACGGCCCTTTTCCCGGGCAAAAAAAACTCACCCGCCCCGCTTCTGCCTGGCATATTGCAGGAGCGACTTGGCTCTATCAAACCAGCCCGACTCGGCACTGGTGCCACCTTGACTCTGGGAAACATCCTGAGCGGCATGGATTTTCAGGAGCCAGCCGGCCACTCCCAGCCACAGGCGCCCAAACACAAACCACAGCCCTTTTCCCTGGCAAACAAAACTCCGCTGCCCCGCTTCTGGCTGGCAGATGGCAGGAGCCAATTGGCCCTATCAAAACAGCCCAACTCGGCACTGGTGCCACCTTGGCTCTGGGAACCATCCTGCGCGGCGTGGATTTTCAGGAGCCAGCCGGCCACTCCCAGCCACAGGCGCCCAAACACAAACCACAGCCCTTTTCCCTGGCAAACAAAGCTCACCCGACCCGCTTCTGGCTGGCAGATGGCAGAAGCCAATTTGGCCTATCAAACCAGCCCGACTCGGCACTGGTGCCACCTTGGGTCTGGGAACCCTCCTGCGCGGCGTGGATTTTCAGGAGCCAGCCGGCCACTCCCAGCCACAGGCCCGCGAACACAAACCACGGCCCTTTTCCCTGGCAAAAAAAACTCACCCGCCCCGCTTCTGGCTGGCAGATTGCAGGAGCCACTTGGCTCTGTCAAACCAGCCCCACTCAGCACTGCGGCCACCTTGGGTCTGGGAACCATCCTGGCGGCGTGGATTTTCAGGAGCCAGCCAGCCACTCCCAGCCACAGGCCCTCGAACACAAACCACGGCCCTTTTCCCTGGCAAACAAAACTCACCCGCCCCGCTTCTGGCTGGCAGATTGCAGGAGCGAATTTGCCCTATCAAACCAGCCCTACTCGGCACTGTGGCCACCTTGGGTCTGGGAACCAACCTGGCGGCGTGGATTTTCAGGAGCCAGCCGGCCACTCCCAGCCACAGGCCCCCGAACACAAACCACGGCCCTTTTCCCTGGCAAACAAAACTCAGCTGCCCCGCTTCTGGCTGGCAGATGGCAGGAGCCCCTTGCCTCTATCAAAACAGCCCGACTTGGCACTGGTGCCACCTTGGGTCTGGAAATCATCCTGCGTGTCGTGGATTTTCAGGAGCCAGCCGGCCACTCCTAGCCTCAGGCCCCCGAACACAAACCACAGCCCTTTTCCCTGGCAAACAAATATCACCCGCCCCGCTTATGGCAGGCAGATTGCAGGAGACACTTGGCTCTATCAAAACAGCCCGACTTGGCACTGGTGCCACCTTGGGTCTGGAAATCATCCTGCGTATCGTGGATTTTCAGGAGCCAGCCGGCCACTCCCAGCCACAGGCGCCCAAACACAAACCACGGCCCTTTTCCCTGGCAAACAAAACTCCGCTTCCCCGCTTATGGCTGGCAGATGGCAGGAGACAATTGGCCCTATCAAAACAGCCCGACTCGGCACTGGTGCCACCTTGGCTCTGGGAACCATCGTGCGCGGCGTGGAGTTTCAGGAGCCAGCCGGCCACTCCCAGCCACAGGCCCCGAACACAAACCACAGCCCTTTACCCTGGCATACAAAACTCACCCGACCCGCTTGTGGCTGGCAGATGGCAGGAGCCAATTTGCCCTATCAAACCAGCCCGACTCGGCACTGCGGCCACCTTGGGTCTGGGAACCATCCTGGCGGCATGGATTTTCAGGAGCCAGCCGGCCACTCCCAGCCACAGGCCCCCGAACACAAACCACAGCCCTTTTCCCTGGCACACAAATATCACCCGCCCCGCTTATGGCTGGCAGATTGCAGGAGACACTTGCCTCTATCAAACGAGCCCGACTCGGCACTGGTGCCTACTTGGGTCTGGAAATCATCCTGCGTATCGTGGATTTTCAGGAGCCAGCCGGCCACTCCCAGACACAGGCCCCCGAACACAAACCACGGCCCTTTTCCCTGGCAAACAAAACTCACCCGCCCCGCTTCTGCCTGGCAGATGGCAGGAGCCACTTGCCTCTATCAAAACAGCCCGACTGGGCACTGGTGCCACCTTGCGTCTGGAAATCATGCTGCGTATCGTGGATTTTCAGGAGCCAGCCGACCACTCCCAGCCACAGGCGCCCAAACACAAACCACAGCCCTTTTCCCTGGCAAACAAAGCTCACCCGCCCCGCTTCTGCCTTGCAGATGGCAGGAGCCACTTGGCTCTATCAAACCAGCCCGACTCGGCACTGGTGCCACCTTGGCTCTGGGAACCATCCTGCGCGGCGTGGATTTTCAGGAGCCAGCCGGCCACTCCCAGCCACAGGCCCCCGAACACAAACCATAGCCCTTTTCCCTGGCATACAAAATTCACCCGCCCCGCTTCTGCCTTGCAGATGGCAGGAGCCACTTGGCTCTATCAAACCAGCCCAACTCGGCACTGGTGCCACCTTGGCTCTGGGAACCATCCTGCGCGGCGTGGATTTTCAGGAGCCAGCCGGCCACTCCCAGCCACAGGCCGCCGAACACAAACCACGGCCCTTTTCCCTGGCAAAAAAAACTCACCCGCCCCGCTTCTGCCTGGCAGATTGCAGGAGCCACTTGGCTCTGTCAAACCAGCCCCACTCAGCACTGCGGCCACCTTGGGTCTGGGAACCATCCTGGCGGCGTGGATTTTCAGGAGCCAGCTGGCCACTCCCAGCCACAGGCCCCCGAACACAAACCACGGCCCTTTTCCCTGGCAAACAAAACTCACCCGCCCCGCTTCTGGCTGGCAGATGGCAGGAGCCACTTGCCTCTATCAAAACAGCCCGACTTGGCACTGGTGCCACCTTGGGTCTAGAAATCATCATGCGTATCGTGGATTTTCAGGAGCCAGCCGGCCACTCCCAGCCACAGGCGCCCAAACACAAACCACAGCCCTTTTCCCTGGCAAATAAAACTCACCCGCCCCGCTTCTGGCTGGCAGATTGCAGGAGCCACTTGGCTCTGTCAAACCAGCCCGACTCGGCACTGCGGCCACCTTGGGTCTGGGAACCATCCTGGCGGCATGGATTTTCCGGAGCCAGCCGGCCACTCCCAGCCACAGGCCCCCGAACACAAACCACAGCCCTTTTCCCTGGCACACAAATATCACCCGCCCCGCTTATGGCTGGCAGATTGCAGGAGACACTTGCCTCTATCAAACGAGCCCGACTTGCCACTGGTGCCACCTTGGGTCTGGAAATCATCCTGCGTATCGTGGATTTTCAGGAGCCAGCCGGCCACTCCCAGCCACAGGCCCCCGAACACAAACCACGGCCCGTTTCCCTGGCAAACAAAACTCACCCGCCCCGCTTCTGCCTGGCAGATGGCAGGAGCCAATTTGCCCTATCAAAGCAGCCCGACTCGGCACTGGTGCCACCTTAGCTCTGGGAACCAACCTGCGCGGCGTGGATTTTCAGGAGCCAGCCGGCCACTCCCAGCCACAGGCCCCCGAACACAAACCATAGCCCTTTTCCCTGGCATACAAAATTCACCCGCCCCGCTTCTGCCTTGCAGATGGCAGGAGCCACTTGGCTCTATCAAACCAGCCCAACTCGGCACTGGTGCCACCTTGGGTCTGGGAACCATCCTGCGCGGCGTGGATTTTCAGGAGCCAGCCGGCCACTCCCAGCCACAGGCTCGCGAACACAAACCACGGCCCTTTTCCCTGGCAAAAAAAACTCACCCGCCCCGCTTCTGGCTGGCAGATTGCAGGAGCCACTTGGCTCTGTCAAACCAGCCCCACTCAGCACTGCGGCAAACTTGGGTCTGGGAACCATCCTGGCGGCGTGGATTTTCAGGAGCCAGCCGGCCACTCCCAGACACAGGCCCCCGAACACAAACCACGGCCCTTTTCCCTGGCAAACAAAACTCACCCGCCCCGCTTCTGGCTGGCAGATGGCAGGAGCCCCTTGCCTCTATCAAAACAGCCCGACTTGGCACTGGTGCCACCTTGGGTCTGGAAATCATCCTGCGCGGCGTGGATTTTCAGGAGCCAGCCGGCCACTCCCAGCCACAGGCGCCCAAACACAAACCACAGCCCTTTTCCCTGGCAAACAAAGCTCACCCGCCCCGCTTCTGGCTGGCAGATGGCAGGAGCCAATTTGCCCTATCAAACCAGCCCTACTCCGCACTGGTGCCACCTTGGCTCTGGGAACCCTCCTGCGCGGCGTGGATTTTCAGGAGCCAGCCGGCCACTCCCAGACACAGGCCCCCGAACACAAACCACGGCCCTTTTCCCTGGCACACAAATATCACCCGCCCCGCTTCTGCCTGGCAGATTGCAGGAGACACTTGCTTCTATCCAACGAGCCCCACTTGGCACTGGTGCCTACTTGGGTCTGGAAATCATCCTGCGTATCGTGGATTTTCAGGAGCCAGCCGGCCACTCCCCGACACAGGCCCCCGAACAGAAACTACGGCCCTTTTCCCGGGCAAAAAAAACTCACCCGCCCCGCTTCTGCCTGGCATATTGCAGGAGCGACTTGGCTCTATCAAACCAGCCCGACTCGGCACTGGTGCCACCTTGACTCTGGGAAACATCCTGAGCGGCATGGATTTTCAGGAGCCAGCCGGCCACTCCCAGCCACAGGCGCCCAAACACAAACCACAGCCCTTTTCCCTGGCAAACAAAACTCCGCTGACCCGCTTCTGGCTGGCAGATGGCAGGAGCCAATTGGCCCTATCAAAACAGCCCAACTCGGCACTGGTGCCACCTTGGCTCTGGGAACCATCCTGCGCGGCGTGGATTTTCAGGAGCCAGCCGGCCACTCCCAGCCACAGGCGCCCAAACACAAACCACAGCCCTTTTCCCTGGCAAACAAAGCTCACCCGACCCGCTTCTGGCTGGCAGATGGCAGAAGCCAATTTGGCCTATCAAACCAGCCCGACTCGGCACTGGTGCCACCTTGGCTCTGGGAACCCTCCTGCGCGGCGTGGATTTTCAGGAGCCAGCCGGCCACTCCCAGCCACAGGCCCGCGAACACAAACCACGGCCCTTTTCCCTGGCAAAAAAAACTCACCCGCCCCGCTTCTGGCTGGCAGATTGCAGGAGCCACTTGGCTCTGTCAAACCAGCCCCACTCAGCACTGCGGCCACCTTGGGTCTGGGAACCATCCTGGCGGCGTGGATTTTCAGGAGCCAGCCAGCCACTCCCAGCCACAGGCCCCCGAACACAAACCACGGCCGTTTTCCCTGGCAAACAAAACTCACCCGCCCCGCTTCTGGCTGGCAGATTGCAGGAGCGAATTTGCCCTATCAAACCAGCCCTACTCGGCACTGTGGCCACCTTGGGTCTGGGAACCAACCTGGCGGCGTGGATTTTCAGGAGCCAGCCGGCCACTCCCAGCCACAGGCCCCCGAACACAAACCACGGCCCTTTTCCCTGGCAAACAAAACTCAGCTGCCCCGCTTCTGGCTGGCAGATGGCAGGAGCCCCTTGCCTCTATCAAACCAGCCCGACTTGGCACTGGTGCCACCTTGGGTCTGGAAATCATCCTGCGTGTCGTGGATTTTCAGGAGCCAGCCGGCCACTCCTAGCCTCAGGCCCCCGAACACAAACCACAGCCCTTTTCCCTGGCAAACAAATATCACCCGCCCCGCTTATGGCAGGCAGATTGCAGGAGACACTTGGCTCTATCAAAACAGCCCGACTTGGCACTGGTGCCACCTTGGGTCTGGAAATCATCCTGCGTATCGTGGATTTTCAGGAGCCAGCTGGCCACTCCCAGCCACAGGCCCCCGATCACAAACTACGGCCCGTTTCCCTGGCAAAAAAAACTCACCCGCCCCGCTTCTGGCTGGCATATTGGAGGAGCCACTTGGCTCTATCAAACCAGCCCGACTCGGCACTGGTGCCACCTTGGCTCTGGGAACCATCCTGTGCGGCGTGGATTTTCAGGAGCCAGCCGGCCACTCCCAGCCACAGGCCCCCAAACAAAAACCACGGCCCTTTTCCCTGGCAAATAAAACTCACCCGCCCCGCTTCTGGCTGGCAGATTGCAGGAGCCACTTGGCTCTGTCAAACCAGCCCGACTCGGCACTGAGGCCACCTTGGGTCTGGGAACCATCCTGGCGGCATGGATTTTCAGGAGCCAGCCGGCCACTCCCAGCCACAGGCCCCCGAACACAAACCACAGCCCTTTTCCCTGGCACACAAATATCACCCGCCCCGCTTATGGCTGGCAGATTGCAGGAGACACTTGGCTCTATCAAAACAGCCCGACTTGGCACTGGTGCCACCTTGCGTCTGGAAATCATCCTGCGTATCGTGGATTTTCAGGAGCCAGCTGGCCACTCCCATCCACAGGCCCCCGAACACAAACTACGGCCCTTTTCCCTGGAAGTAAAACTGACCTGCCCATCTTCTGGCTGGCAGATGGCAGGAGCCACTTGGCTCTATCAAACCAGCCCGACTGGGCACTGGTGCCACCTTGGGTCTGGGAACCATCCTGCGCGGCGTGGATTTTCGGGAGCCAGCCGGCCACTCCCAGCCACAGGCGCCCAAACACAAACCACAGCCCTTTTCCCTGGCAAACATAGCTCACCCGCCCCGCTTCTGGCTGGCAGATGGCAGGAGCCAATTTGCCCTATCAAACCAGTCCGACTCGGCACTGGTGCCCCCTTGGCTCTGGGAACCCTCCTGCGCGGCGTGGATTTTCAGGAGCCAGCCAGCCACTCCCAGCCACAGGCCCCCGAACACAAACCACGGCCCTTTTCCCTGGCACACAAATATCACCCGCCCCGCTTATGGCTGGCAGATTGCAGGAGCCACTTGCCTCTATCAAACCAGCCCGACTCGGCACTGGTGCCACCTTGGGTCTGGAAATCATCCTGCGTATCGTGGATTTTCAGGAGCCAGCCGGCCACTCCCAGCCACAGGCCCCCGATCACAAACTACGGCCCGTTTCCCTGGCAAAAAAAACTCACCCGCCCCGCTTCTGCCTGGCAGATGGCAGGAGCCACTTGCCTCTATCAAAACAGCCCGACTGGGCACTGGTGCCACCTTGCGTCTGGAAATCATGCTGCGTATCGTGGATTTTCAGGAGCCAGCCGACCACTCCCAGCCACAGACCCCGAACACAAACCACAGCCCTTTTCCCTGCCACACAAATATCACCCGCCCCGCTTATGGCTGGCAGATTGCAGGAGACACTTGCCTCTATCAAACGAGCCCGACTTGCCACTGGTGCCACCTTGGGTCTGGAAATCATCCTGCGTATCGTGGATTTTGAGGAGCCAGCCGGCCACTCCCAGCCACAGGCCCCCGAACACAAACCACGGCCCGTTTCCCTGGCAAACAAAACTCAACCGCCCCGCTTCTGCCTGGCAGATGGCAGGAGCCACTTGCCTCTATCAAAACAGCCCGACAGGGCACTGGTGCCACCTTGGGTCTGGAAATCATCCTGCGTATCGTGGATTTTCAGGAGCCAGCCGGCCACTCCCAGCCACAGGCGCCCAAACACAAACCACGGCCCTTTTCCCTGGCAAACAAAACTCCGCTTCCCCGCTTATGGCTGGCAGATGGCAGGAGCCACTTGGCTCTATCAAAACAGCCCGACTCGGCACTGGTGCCACCTTGGCTCTGGGAACCATCGTGCGCCGCGTGGAGTTTCAGGAGCCAGCCGGCCACTCCCAGCCACAGGCCCCGAACACAAACCACAGCCCTTTACCCTGGCATACAAAACTCACCCGACCCGCTTCTGGCTGGCAGATGGCAGGAGCCAATTTGCCCTATCAAACCAGCCCGACTCGGCACTGCGGCCACCTTGGGTCTGGGAACCATCCTGGCGGCATGGATTTTCAGGAGCCAGCCGGCCACTCCCAGCCACAGGCCCCCGAACACAAACCACAGCCCTTTTCCCTGGCACACAAATATCACCCGCCCCGCTTATGGCTGGCAGATTGCAGGAGACACTTGCCTCTATCAAACGAGCCCGACTCGGCACTGGTGCCTACTTGGGTCTGGAAATCATCCTGCGTATCGTGGATTTTCAGGAGCCAGCCGGCCACTCCCAGACACAGGCCCCCGAACACAAACCACGGCCCTTTTCCCTGGCAAACAAAACTCACCCGCCCCGCTTCTGCCTGGCAGATGGCAGGAGCCACTTGCCTCTATCAAAACAGCCCGACTGGGCACTGGTGCCACCTTGCGTCTGGAAATCATGCTGCGTATCGTGGATTTTCAGGAGCCAGCCGACCACTCCCAGCCACAGGCGCCCAAACACAAACCACAGCCCTTTTCCCTGGCAAACAAAGCTCACCCGCCCCGCTTCTGCCTTGCAGATGGCAGGAGCCACTTGGCTCTATCAAACCAGCCCGACTCGGCACTGGTGCCACCTTGGCTCTGGGAACCATCCTGCGCGGCGTGGATTTTCAGGAGCCAGCCGGCCACTCCCAGCCACAGGCCCCCGAACACAAACCATAGCCCTTTTCCCTGGCATACAAAATTCACCCGCCCCGCTTCTGCCTTGCAGATGGCAGGAGCCAATTGGCTCTATCAAACCAGCCCAACTCGGCACTGGTGCCACCTTGGCTCTGGGAACCATCCTGCGCGGCGTGGATTTTCAGGAGCCAGCCGGCCACTCCCAGCCACAGGCCGCCGAACACAAACCACGGCCCTTTTCCCTGGCAAAAAAAACTCACCCGCCCCGCTTCTGCCTGGCAGATTGCAGGAGCCACTTGGCTCTGTCAAACCAGCCCCACTCAGCACTGCGGCCACCTTGGGTCTGGGAACCATCCTGGCGGCGTGGATTTTCAGGAGCCAGCTGGCCACTCCCAGCCACAGGCCCCCGAACACAAACCACGGCCCTTTTCCCTGGCAAACAAAACTCACCCGCCCCGCTTCTGCCTTGCAGATGGCAGGAGCCACTTGCCTCTATCAAAACAGCCCGACTTGGCACTGGTGCCACCTTGGGTCTAGAAATCATCATGCGTATCGTGGATTTTCAGGAGCCAGCCGGCCACTCCCAGCCACAGGCGCCCAAACACAAACCACAGCCCTTTTCCCTGGCAAATAAAACTCACCCGCCCCGCTTCTGGCTGGCAGATTGCAGGAGCCACTTGGCTCTGTCAAACCAGCCCGACTCGGCACTGGTGCCACCTTGGCTCTGGGAACCATCCTGGCGGCATGGATTTTCCGGAGCCAGCCGGCCACTCCCAGCCACAGGCCCCCGAACACAAACCACAGCCCTTTTCCCTGGCACACAAATATCACCCGCCCCGATTATGGCTGGCAGATTGCAGGAGACACTTGCCTCTATCAAACGAGCCCGACTTGCCACTGGTGCCACCTTGGGTCTGGAAATCATCCTGCGTATCGTGGATTTTCAGGAGCCAGCCGGCCACTCCCAGCCACAGGCCCCCGAACACAAACCACGGCCCGTTTCCCTGGCAAACAAAACTCACCCGCCCCGCTTCTGCCTGGCAGATGGCAGGAGCCAATTTGCCCTATCAAACCAGCCCGACTCGGCACTGGTGCCACCTTGGCTCTGGGAACCATCCTGCGCGGCGTGGATTTTCAGGAGCCAGCCGGCCACTCCCAGACACAGGCCCCCGAACACAAACCACAGCCCTTTTCCCTGGCATACAAAACTCACCCGCCCCGCTTCTGCCTTGCAGATGGCAGGAGCCACATTGCTCTATCAAACCAGCCAAACTCGGCACTGGTGCCACCTTAGCTCTGGGAACCAACCTGCGCGGCGTGGATTTTCAGGAGCCAGCCGGCCACTCCCAGCCACAGGCCCCCGAACACAAACCATAGCCCTTTTCCCTGGCATACAAAATTCACCCGCCCCGCTTCTGCCTTGCAGATGGCAGGAGCCACTTGGCTCTGTCAAACCAGCCCGACTCGGCACTGCGGCCACCTTGGGTCTGGGAACCATCCTGGGGGCATGGATTTTCAGGAGCCAGCCGGCCACTCCCAGCCACAGGCCCCCGAACACAAACCACAGCCCTTTTCCCTGGCACACAAATATCACCCGCCCCGCTTATGGCTGGCAGATTGCAGGAGCCACTTGGCTCTGTCAAACCAGCCCCACTCAGCACTGCGGCAAACTTGGGTCTGGGAACCATCCTGGCGGCGTGGATTTTCAGGAGCCAGCCGGCCACTCCCAGACACAGGCCCCCGAACACAAACCACGGCCCTTTTCCCTGGCAAACAAAACTCACCCGCCCCGCTTCTGGCTGGCAGATGGCAGGAGCCCCTTGCCTCTATCAAACCAGCCCGACTTGGCACTGGTGCCACCTTGGGTCTGGAAATCATCCTGCGTATCGTGGATTTTCAGGAGCCAGCCGGCCACTCCCAGCCACAGGCGCCCAAACACAAACCACAGCCCTTTTCCCTGGCAAACAAAGCTCACCCGCCCCGCTTCTGGCTGGCAGATGGCAGGAGCCAATTTGCCCTATCAAACCAGCCCTACTCCGCACTGGTGCCACCTTGGCTCTGGGAACCCTCCTGCGCGGCGTGGATTTTCAGGAGCCAGCCGGCCACTCCCAGACACAGGCCCCCGAACACAAACCACGGCCCTTTTCCCTGGCACACAAATATCACCCGCCCCGCTTCTGCCTGGCAGATTGCAGGAGACACTTGCCTCTATCCAACGAGCCCGACTTGGCACTGGTGCCTACTTGGGTCTGGAAATCATCCTGCGTATCGTGGATTTTCAGGAGCCAGCCGGCCACTCCCCGACACAGGCCCCCGAACAGAAACTACGGCCCTTTTCCCGGGCAAAAAAAACTCACCCGCCCCGCTTCTGTCTTGCAGATGGCAGGAGCCACTTGGCTCTATCAAACCAGCCCGACTCGGCACTGGTGCCACCTTGGCTCTGGGAATCATCCTGCGCAGCGTGGATTTTCAGGAGCCAGCCGGCCACTCCCAGCCACAGGCCCCCGAACACAAACCACAGCCCTTTTCCCTGGCATACAAAACTCACCCGCCCCGCTTCTGCCTTGCAGATGGCAGGAGCCACATTGCTCTATCAAACCAGCCCAACTCGGCACTGGTGCCACCTTAGCTCTGGGAACCAACCTGCGGGCCTGGATTTTCAGGAGCCAGCCGGCCACTCCCAGCGACAGGCCCCCGAGCACAAACCATAGCCCTTTTCCCTGGCATACAAAATTCACCCGACCCGCTTCTGCCTTGGAGATGGCAGGAGCCACTTGGCTCTATCAAACCAGCCCAACTCGGCACTGGTGCCACCTTGGGTCTGGGAACCATCCTGCGCGGCGTGGATTTTCAGGAGCCAGCCGGCCACTCCCAGCCACAGGCCCGCGAACACAAACCACGGCCCTTTTCCCTGGCAAAAAAAACTCACCCGCCCCGCTTCTGGCTGGCAGATTGCAGGAGCCACTTGGCTCTGTCAAACCAGCCCCACTCAGCACTGCGGCTACCTTGGGTCTGGGAACCATCCTGGCGGCGTGGATTTTCAGGAGCCAGCCAGCCACTCCCAGCCACAGGCCCCCGAACACAAACCACGGCCCTTTTCCCTGGCAAACAAAACTCACCCGCCCCGCTTCTGGCTGGCAGATTGCAGGAGCGAATTTGCCCTATCAAACCAGCCCTACTCGGCACTGTGGCCACCTTGGGTCTGGGAACCAACCTGGCGGCGTGGATTTTCAGGAGCCAGCCGGCCACTCCCAGACACAGGCCCCCGAACACAAACCACGGCCCTTTTCCCTGGCAAACAAAACTCAGCTGCCCCGCTTCTGGCTGGCAGATGGCAGGAGCCCCTTGCCTCTATCAAAACAGCCCGACTTGGCACTGGTGCCACCTTGGGTCTGGAAATCATCCTGCGTATCGTGGATTTTCAGGAGCCATCTGGCCACTCCCATCCACAGGCCCCCGAACACAAACTACGGCCCTTTTCCCTGGAAGTAAAACTGACCTGCCCATCTTCTGGCTGGCAGATGGCAGGAGCCACTTGGCTCTATCAAACCAGCCCGACTGGGCACTGGTGCCACCTTGGGTCTGGGAACCATCCTGCGCGGCGTGGATTTTCAGGAGCCAGCCGGCCACTCCCAGCCACAGGCGCCCAAACACAAACCACAGCCCTTTTCCCTGGCAAACATAGCTCACCCGCCCCGCTTCTGGCTGGCAGATGGCAGGAGCCAATTTGCCCTATCAAACCAGTCCGACTCGGCACTGGTGCCCCCTTGGCTCTGGGAACCCTCCTGCGCGGCGTGGATTTTCAGGAGCCAGCCGGCCACTCCCAGCCACAGGCCCCCGAACACAAACCACGGCCCTTTTCCCTGGCACACAAATATCACCCGCCCCGCTTATGGCTGGCAGATTGCAGGAGCCACTTGCCTCTATCAAACCAGCCCGACTCGGCACTGGTGCCACCTTGGGTCTGGAAATCATCCTGCGTATCGTGGATTTTCAGGAGCCAGCCGGCCACTCCCAGCCACAGGCCCCCGATCACAAACTATGGCCCGTTTCCCTGGCAAAAAAAACTCACCCGCCTTGCTTCTGCCTGGCAGATGGCAGGAGCCACTTGGCTGTATCAAACCTGCCCGACTCGGCCCTGGTGCCACCTTGGGTCTGGGAACCATCCTCCGCTGCGTGGATTTTCAGGAGCCAGCCGGCCACTCCCAGCCACAGGCCCCCGAACACAAACTACGGTCCTTTTCCCTGGAAGTGAAACTGACCTGCCCATCTTCTGGCTGGCAGATGGCAGGAGCCACTTGGCTCTATCAAACCAGCCCGACTGGGCACTGGTGCCACCTTGGGTCTGGGAACCATCCTGCGCGGCGTGGATTTTCAGGAGCCAGCCGGCCACTCCCAGCCACAGGCGCCCAAACACAAACCACAGCCCTTTCCCCTGGCAAACAAAACTCCGCTGCCCCGCTTATGGCTGGCAGATGGCAGGAGACAATTGGCCCTATCAAACCAGCCCGACTCGGCACTGGTGCCACCTTGGGTCTGGGAACCATCCTGCGCGGCGTGGATTTTCAGGAGCCAGCCGGCCACTCCCAGCCACAGGCCCCCGAACACAAACCACAGCCCTTTTCCCTGGCAAACAAAGCTCACCCGCCCCGCTTCTGGCTGGCAGATGGCAGGAGCCAATTTGCCCTATCAAACCAGCCCGACTCAGCACTGGTGCCACCTTGGCTCTGGGAACCCTCCTGCGGGCCTGGATTTTCAGGAGCCAGCCGGCCACTCCCAGCCACAGGTCCCCGAACACAAACCACGGCCCTTTTCCCTGGCACACAAATATCACCCGCCCCGCTTATGTCTGGCAGATTGCAGGAGCCACTTGCCTCTATCAAACGAGCCCGACTTGGCACTGGTGCCACCTTGGGTCAGGAAATCATCCTGCGTATCGTGGATTTTCAGGAGCCAGCCGGCCACTCCCAGCCATAGGCCCCTGAACACAAACCACGGCCCTTTTCCCTGGCAAACAAAACTCACCCGCCCTGCTTCTGCCTGGCAGATGGCAGGAGCCACTTGGCTCTATCAAACCAGCCCAACTCGGCACTGGTGCCACCTTGGGTCTGGGAACCATCCTGCGCGGTGTGGATTTTCAGGAGCCAGCCGGCCACTCCCAGCCACAGGCCCCCGAACACAAACCACGGCCCTTTTCCCTGGCAAAAAAAACTCACCCGCCCTGCTTCTGCCTGGCAGATGGCAGGAGCCACTTGGCTCTATCAAACCAGCCCAACTCGGCACTGGTGCCACCTTGGGTCTGGGAACCATCCTGCGCGGCGTGGATTTTCAGGAGCCAGCCGGCCACTCCCAGCCACAGGCCCCCGAACACAAACCACGGCCCTTTTCCCTGGCAAAAAAAACTCACCCGCCCCTGTCAACGGAAGGAGACCAGGACATCAGGTTGATCATCACAGGCCCAATTTTATTGATCAGCACAGCGGGTTAAATACAGTTCGTAATTAACTTCATGCATATTGCAAAAGTTGAGCTCAGGATTGGTTAGTTACATATCAGCAGTTACACCTACTTTTACATTCCTATGGTCCTACTTTTGATACTTTCTACATATTCTTAGGAGATATTCAGGACTAATCTCTACTCCCTTTCTCCATGTTGCAGCAAGGCCACTGATTGCAAGCTGCTGACATCTCCTTTCAGCTTGCTGACTGCTGATTTCTCAGCTTGACCAGTGGCAATATGTCAGCATGGCCTTTCTCAGCTAACCAACTATTAATAAAGCTCTCCACATTAAAGCTCTCCACATTTCCCCCGTTTTCTTCTTGTGCAAGGAAATTAGCTTGCCAGGTTTTTGCTATTGTACGGCTGACCATGTTTTGAATGCAATTAAAAACACAAGGCAAAATCAGCAAAAACAGTAAAATTACACCCAGCAGTCCTATAGCATAGATCACAAGGTTTCTTAGCCACGGTCCAAGTCCTAAGCTTTTAAGCCATTCGTCAATTCCTAAACCTTCTTCTTCCTTCAGATTGTGAAGTCCCTGTTGTAGTTCTTTTATCTTACTGTGAATGGACACCGAATGGTCAGACAGATTCATGCAACACATTCCCTCAAATTCTTCACATCCATGTCCTTGTGCTAAAAGCAAAAAATCTATGGCAGCTCTATTTTGCAAAACAGCATGGTTAACACTCTGCACATCTGTGGTTAGCATGTCTAGGATTTGTGATGTCTTGTTCAGTTCACTCTTTGCCCAGCACCCTAATTGTTTTGCTAAATTCATAGCCTTATTGGCAGATCCTCCCGGCAAGATAGTTGAAACAACCACTTGTTTGAATGTGCCCCAAAATTGTGGATCTCCTATCGAGCTGCAGTCTAAGTCATGTACGTCTCTTTCTGTTTGAATTTTGACTCAGCTGCATTAGCAAGGACACATTAGGATGAAACAATGACAGTTTACCCAAATAACAGGGTCCACCCTGTGGTCTAGCTGGTATGCCATTCCACGCCCTGTCTCCGCAAATTAAAAATATTCCCGTGGGTAATTTCATTGGTGCAGTGATTTTTGTGCTGTTACATTTACTGTAATGCTGCGGAGAGATTTCACTCACATTCAGGAATGAATCTAGGGTGGCCCATGTTTCTTGTGGTCGGTTTGAAGACTTAAAGCTAAACCATCCACCAGCTGTAGTGTTAGACAAACTGGCGTTTGTACTGCCAAAAAGGTCCAATTCCTCAGGAGGAGAGTGCAAAGCACAGAATATGCTGCATTTCTTTCCCGTAGAGCTTTCCTTAATTGTACCAACAACTCATACAATCATTTATTATTCACTTCCTTAATTGCTGCTTCCTCTATTCGTTTGACTACTCCTGCAACATACATAGACTCTGTAACCACATTTAAAGGTCCCTGTAAGTTGGATACTGCCCATACTACTGCCAACAATTCCAAAGTTTGTAAACTATCCGCAGGGTCTGCTGTGATGATTTGATGTTTCCATTGTCCTTTTTCTTGCCAAGTGACAGCAGCACGCCTTGACTTCTTTCCTGCATCGGTAAAGGCTGTAATAGCTCCTTCTATAGGGCGTTCTTCTCTCAAGGGTCAAGTAATCCAGTTCCATTCTGTCATCCATTGCAAAACTCTAGGCACTAATTTGCTGGTATCCACTTTTGCAGATGATGTCAATAATGCTTCCTGTAAATCCTTTGAGTTAATCAGGTACCAGTCCAAGGTTTCTTTTTCCATAGGCAGTCTAATGGTAGCAGGTTCTCTACCATCCACTTCAAGAATTCTGAGACGCCCCTTTTTGATTAATGCAGCCAATTGTTCAATTTTTGAACATATTGTTTTCTTATGCTGTAATGGTGGAGACAACCATTCCAACACCTGTATCTCCCCCGTTTTCTCCTGTTGTTGAGAGAGAGCACCAAGCAGGTGGCAAGGGCTATTCCAGATAGTAAGGTCAATAGGGTGGTCGAGTTGTCGACGAGACACGTACCCCTGTTGTACACAGTCACTGATTTGTTGCAAGGCAAGACGATGCTTCTGTGTCAGGCATACAGGAGTAGTAGGGTCAACACCCTTTAATAAAGGCCGCAGGGTTTCTAACAAATGATTCGGTATTCCCACAATAGGCTTTAGCCATTGTAAGTCCCCCAGTAATTTCTGTGCATCATGTAGAGTCTTAATGTCCAGTTGTAACTCCAATTTTTGAGGTATCACTTTTTGATCCATCAAAGTCCATCCCAAATATTTCCAGGGCTTTGTAGTTTGAATTTTCTCTGAAGCAATATCAAGTGAATATGAAGCAAGGGTATTTCTAATAATGTCAATCTGCAAAGAGGAAAATGGTTGTTGCTGTGCAAACAAGATCATGAGCATGCATAAGGCTATCCCCTTTTAGAGGCCATTGCTTAACCATCACCGGTGTATCTGTTTTCCAGGTGAGTGGAATGGGGAAAGTCCAAGCAATGGCAATTACCCCAAAGGGTGCTGATTAGTTAACACCACTCCCAGTTGTGTTAAAATGTCCCTTCCAATTAGGCAGGAGACTGTAGGAGGCAGTTGCACAATTGAAAACACAGCAGATATTTGTTGATCCTCAATGGACACAGACAGAGAAGGCGACCTGCTTGCCAATGTAAATCCTCCTACTCCGGTGAGCATGTTTGCCGATGGGAATAGAGGCCAATGCTGTGGCCATGCCTTTGGAGAAATAATGCTGGTATCTGCTCCTGTATCCAATAATCCATAAATGGTTATGCTTTCATGCCCATAAGTAACTGTGACCTTTTGCTTTGGTCTGTTTTGTAAATCCACAGTTAAAAGTGTAACACCAGTGGAGCCAAAACCTTTTTCATCCCGTGCTTGTTCAGTAAATGGTTGTATTCCAGAGGTCATTTGTGATAGTGGTATCAATTGTGCAATACGTTGTCCTTTTTTAATTTTAATTGGAGGATAGAGGGTGTAAGCCATGATTTGTATTTCCCCTGTAAAGTCTGCATCAATAACTCCAGGCAAAACAAATAATCCCAACATAGTTGTAGAAGAGCGTCCTAATAATAATGCTCCACATGTTTGTCCATTTAATATAAGAGGACCCTTTACTCCAGTTGGTATTTGCTCCCTGTTGTTGCGGGTTGCAGACAAGAGGTGGCTGCGATGTCGCGGCAGCTGGTGCTGGTGTCTCTGATGTCACGGCAGCTACTTGTGTCTGGGCGCGGCCCTCGTGAAACGCGCTCTGCTGACAGTTTCCTGACCGCCGTCTACAAGCTGTGGTGTTGTGGGAGCTGGATCGGCAGTGAGCCACTTCGGAGAGGAGCAAGAGCAGCTAACACCTGATTCTGAGCAGCTAACACCTGATTCTGGGTAGACTCTGCCTGCTTTTGTAACCCCAATCCTAACTCCTTTATAGCATCTACTAGAAATGCCTGCGAAGCAGTTGGCATTAATGCCATTCGCTCTAATGCTTCCTCAATGGTCCAATTTGCTCCCAAAGTAGATAATACCCTTTGGGTTGCTGGATTACTATTTTGCAAAGCACACTGCTTCAATATCGCCCCCTTAAAGTAGTCTGCCACACCGGCCCGGTCTATAGCAGCAGCCGCCCTATCGATAAAATTTCCGAATGATTCTTCTCTATCTTGCTTAATACCCATATAAATTGGTAATCCCCCTGGCTCTTTAACCATATCTATCGCTGCACGCATCAATCTCATAGTCTCTCTAAGCTTATCTGGTCCCAATATCATCTGTGCCTCTGTACGCAGAAATGCTCCTAAGCCCATAAGTTCATCCACTGTCACTCCATGCAATGGATCTCCCGGAGCCCGTTGTACAGCAACTGACTCATTTACTAATGCTTGCCAATGTGCATTAAACAATAATTGTTGATGCTGAGTAAATATTAAACGCACTATCCCTTTTAAATCATTTGGGCATAAAATCTGAGTGTTAAAGAGATAATCTAACATTTGCTTAACAGGTTCACTTTTTACACCAAACTGACTAACTGTAGAACGTAGCTGAGCTAACAACTTCCAATCTAAGGCAGAATATGCTGCCACATTATGCATTAAATTCCCCTGTGCATCATATTGTGGTGTATAAGTAACAGGACATGCAAGACTAGAAGCAATTTCTACGGCTTCACCATCTCCTATTTGCATTGCCTCTTTTGCCAAAGCAGACCAAGCTTCCCTCCTTTGTTTAGCCATTTCCCCCCATAGATCACGGTGTGCCCCTGGGATGGGAGCTGGCTCTTTGGAGGTGCTATGCTGCTGGCATTTTGGTGCAGGCGCCGAGTTTTCGCATTGGGAAGGCAGTAAAGCAGAGGCTGGCTCGCGCGGGGGAAGCGACCCCCCCGCAGCTGCAACCGGAGTTTGCTCAGGCAAAGCCGGCGCGCGCGGGGGAAGGAGCCCCCCTCCCGCCGAAGCTGAAACCGGAGCACGCTCGAGCAGAGCCGGCTCGCGCGGGGGAAGGGGCCCCCCCGCTGGAGCTGTAACCGGAGCCGGCCTGCTCGGGGGTAGCGGCGGAGGCAAAGCCGGCGGCGGAGGCAGAGCTGGCTTGCTCCCCCCACCATCCGACCCGCCTGAAGCCGGCAGTGGAGGCAAAGCTGGCTTGCTTTTACCTCTCCCACCCGGCTCGCCTTCCCCCTCAGACAAGGGAGGCGCAGACGGTTCCGCACTTTCTAAAGGCATGTCCTCAACACCACTATGCTGGGGATTTTTAGGCATAAGTATCTTAGTTACAGAAGGTGCTAAAGGGTCATCCTCACGACCATATCCTATATTCCTCTTATGAGCTTCTGTAGCCCTTTCTGCTGCCTTTCTCTCAGAGACCTGCTGAAGCAATGCATTATACACCACCCGCCATAATTTCCCAAACTTTTTAGCTGATCTATCCCCATCTAACACAGAGTCCATTAACACCTCTCCAAAATTTTTCCACTCTGAAAGCTCATGTACTGTATGTGGGTTAGTAAACATACCTATAGAATGACCATAAGCTAACAACCCCGGTAATTCCTTTTTTAAATCTATCTCTTTTACCCCTCGCTTTTCTAAATATGAAGAGAATAAATCATATGCCGCTTGCCTATCCATACCTATTCAGTGCGCACTGTTTAGCAGCTCCAGGCTCCGGCGACACGTAGGTGGCTTGAGTCACAGATGTGAACCTCAAGGGTGCTTTTTATAAATAATCCAGTCTTTGTAAATAATCCGGCACCGTCCCGCTGCTAGGACCCCCACCCAACTTCCGGACCGTGGCGAGTTCCCTTTTTTCTTTGTAATCCGAGAAAAAAGGACAGGGGTTCAACGTTGCCGCATCGTTGCCCGCAGCGTTGCCCGCATTCTCCACCATTTGTCGACGGAAGGAGACCAGGACATCAGGTTGATCATCACAGGCCCAATTTTATTGATCAGCACAGCGGGTTAAATACAGTTCGTAATTAACTTCATGCATATTGCAAAAGTTGAGCTCAGGATTGGTTAGTTACATATCAGCAGTTACACCTACTTTTACATTCCTATGGTCCTACTTTTGATACTTTCTACATATTCTTAGGAGATATTCAGGACTAATCTCTACTCCCTTTCTCCATGTTGCAGCAAGGCCACTGATTGCAAGCTGCTGACATCTCCTTTCAGCTTGCTGACTGCTGATTTCTCAGCTTGACCAGTGGCAATATGTCAGCATGGCCTTTCTCAGCTAACCAACTATTAATAAAGCTCTCCACATTAAAGCTCTCCACACGCCCCGCTTCTGCCTGGCATATTGCAGGAGCCACTTGGCTCTATCAAACCAGCCCGACTCGGCACTGGTGCCATCTTGGCTCTGGGAACCATCCTGCGCGGCGTGGATTTTCAGGAGCCAGCCGGCCACTCCCAGCCACAGGCGCCCAAACACAAACCACAGCCCTTTTCCCTGGGAAACAAAACTCAGCTGCCCCGCTTCTGGCTGGCAGATGGCAGGACCCAATTGGCCCTATCCAACCAGCCCGACTTGGCACTGGTGCCATCTTGGCTCTGGGAACCATCCTGCGCGGCGTGGATTTTCAGGAGCCAGCCGGCCATTCCCAGCGACAGGCCCCCGAACACAAATCACAGCCCTTTTCCCTGGCAAACAAAGCTCACCCGCCCCGCTTCTGGCTGGCAGATGGCAGGAGCCAATTTGCCCTATCAAACCAGCCCGACTTGGCACTGGTGCCACCTTGGGTCTGGAAATCATCCTGCGTATCGTGGATTTTCAGGAGCCAGCCGGCCACTCCCAGCCACAGGCCCCCGAACACAAACCACAGTCCTTTTCCCTGGCAAACAAAGCTCACCCGCCCCGCTTCTGGCTGGCAGATTGCAGGAGCCAATTGGCCCTATCAAACCAGTCCGACTCGGCACTGGTGCAACCTTGGGTCTGGGAACCATCCTGCGCGGCCTGGATTTTCAGGAGCCAGCCGGTCACTCCCAGACACAGGCCCCCGAACACAAGCCACAGCCCTTTTCCCTGGCATACAAAACTCACCCGCCCCGCTTCTGCCTTGCAGATGGCAGGAGCCACTTTGCTCTTTCAAACCAGCCCGACTCGGCACTGGTGCATCCTTGGCTCTGGGAACCATCCTGCGCGGCGTGGATTTTCAGGAGCCAGCCGGCCACTCCCAGCCACAGGCCCCCGAACACAAACCATAGCCCTTTTCCCTGGCATACAAAATTCACCTGGCCCGCTTCTGGCTGGCAGATGGCAGGAGCCCCTTGCCTCTATCAAAACAGCCCGACTTGGCACTGGTGCCACCTTGGGTCTGGAAATCATCCTGCGTGGCGTGGATTTTCAGGAGCCAGCCGGCCACTCCCAGCCACAGGCCCCCGAACACAAACCACAGCCCTTTTCCCTGTCAAAGAAAGCTCACCCGCCCCGCTTCTGCCTGGCAAATTGCAGGAGCCACTTGGCTCTATCAAAACAGCCTGACTCGGCACTGGTGCCACCTTGGCTCTGGCAACCATCCTGCGCGGCGTGGATTTTCAGGAGCCAACCGGCCACTGCCTGCCACAGGCGCCCAAACACCAACCACAACCCTTTTCCTTGGCAAACAAAACTCAGCTGCCCCGCTTCTGGCTGGCAGATAACAGGAGCCAATTGGCCCTATCAAACCAGCCCGACTCGGCACTGGTGCCACCTTGGGTCTGGGAACCATCCTGCGCGGCGTGGATTTTCAGGAGCCAGCCGGCCACTCCCAGCGACAGGCCCCCGAACACAAACCACAGCCCTTTTCCCTGGCATACAAAATTCACCCGCCCCGCTTCTGCCTTGCAGATGGCAGGAGCCACTTGGCTCTATCAAACCAGCCCGACTGGGCACTGGTGCCACCTTGGGTCTGGGAACCATCCTGCGCGGCGTGGATTTTCAGGAGCCAGCCGGCCACTCCCAGCCACAGGCCCCCAACACAAACTATAGCCCTTTTCCCTGGCATACAAAATTCACCTGGCCCGCTTCTGGCTGGCAGATGGCAGGAGCCCCTTGCCTCTATCAAAACAGCCCGACTTGGCACTGGTGCCACCTTGGGTCTGGAAATCATCCTGCGTGGCGTGGATTTTCAGGAGCCAGCTGGCCACTCCCAGCCACAGGCGCCCAAACACAAACCACGGCCCTTTTCCCTGGAAGTAAAACTGACCTGCCCATCTTCTGCCTGCCAGATGGCAGGAGCCACTTGGCTCTATCAAACCAGCCCGACTCGGCACTGGTGCCACCTTGGCTCTGGGAACCCTCCTGCGCGGCGTGGATTTTCAGGAGCCAGCCGGCCACTCCCAGCCACAGGCCCCCGAACACAAACCACAGTCCTTTTCCCTGGCAAACAAAGCTCACCCGCCCCGCTTCTGGCTGGCAGATGGCAGGAGCCAATTTGCCCTATCAAACCAGCCCGACTTGGCACTGGTGCCACCTTGGGTCTGGAAATCATCCTGCGTATCGTGGATTTTCAGGAGCCAGCCGGCCACTCCCAGCCACAGGCCCCCGAACACAAACTACGGCCCTTTTCCCGGGCAAACAATACTCACCCGCCCCGCTTCTGCCTGGCAGATGACAGGAGCCACTTGGCTCTATCCAACCTGCCCGACTCGGCACTGGTGCCACCTTGGCTCTGGGAACCATCCTGCGCGGCGTGGATTTTCAGGAGTCAGCCGGCCACTCCCAGCCACAGGCCCCCAAACACAAACCACGGTCCTTTTCCCTGGCATACAAAACTCACCCGACCCGCTTCTGCCTGGCAGATGGCAGGAGCCACTTGGCTCTATCAAACCAGCCCGACTTGGCACTGGTGCCACCTTGGGTCTGGGAACCATCCTGCGCGGCGTGGATTTTCAGGAGCCAGCCGGCCACTCCCAGCCACAGGCCCCCGAACACAAACCACGGCCCTTTTCCCTGGCAAACAAAACTCACCCGCCCTGCTTCTGCCTGGCAGATTGCAGGAGCCACTTGGCTCTGTGAAACCAGCCAAAGTCGGCTCTAGTGCCCTGATGGGCCTGGGAACTGTCGGATCTCAAGATCTCAGTCCCGAGGTGCTGAGCCACCGAGACCACCTTGGGGGTCTCGGGAGTCCTGGAATGTTGCCAGAAGTGTCTTGTAGCTGGACTTTAACCCTACACAGGAGACGACAAGGATGAGGGCTTCACCGGGGTGAATGGTGAAGGGATTAGCTAATTAGAGGGTGAGACACAGGGTTTAGGATTTATGTACAGGGGGGTTTAGAGGAGTAAGATGGAGGAATTGGGGTGTGTCCTGTCCTCCTTCTTCTTCCTCTTCTCCTCCATCTTCTTTGGCCATGGTGGCACTCTTGGATTGGTTATTACTGAGAGTGCACCGAGTTATAAGAATAAATGGTATTGGGGAAATATGATAAATATTGTACACGTAACAATGGGTATAAAGATAGGTGGCTGCCCCCGAGGGCAGACAGTGTGCTCATGGCTGACTGCTGAGCAGATCTCTGTTCGGCTGAAAGAACATCTTTTAGATAAACAATTAATAAACATAAAAACAGAAAGAAGAACTGAAGCCTCTTCTCGTCCTTCGATACGCGGGCTGCCCCAAGGCCACCCCGGGCCTTTCCAGGCCCCTCAAACAGCCGAGATAACCGGACAGGAACCATCCTGCGCAGCGGTGATTTTCAGGAGCCAGCCGGCCACTCCCTGCCACAGGCCCCCGAACACAAACCACGGCCCTTTTCCCTGGCAAACAAACATCACCCGTCCCGCTTCAGGCTGGCAGATTGCAGGAGCCACTTGGCTCTATCAAACTAGCCCGACTCGGCACTGGTGCCACCTTGGGTCTGGGAACCATCCTGCGCGGCGTGGATTTTCAGGAGCCAGCCGGCCACTCCCAGCCACTTCCACCTCTGGGTGGAAGTTTCTGGAGAGAAGGGTGCAAGCGCCGAGTGACGGACAGGGCACCAGGGAGGGATTTGTGAAAGGATACCGTAGTCTCCAAGGCAACTGGGAAGGAGGTGGGATAACTGGCAGCAGAAGGGAAGAAGACAACCAGTGCAGAACCATTACATGATAGGGGGAACAGAAAAGTCCAACTTCTAGAGAAACAACACAACATCCCAGGACAGTCCTGGCACTGCAAACATGTTTTCCCTCTGCAGTTTGCAGTTACACTCAAGGGGCATCCCAACTCTTGCTAAGCAAAGCTTGTTTAAAGGATGGCTTTAGTTCCGGCGAGCTTCCAAGGACTCCTCCTTTGAAGTAGCCTATGCAGGGGGACTCTGAAGTGTCCCTGTACCCTCCGAGTTTCAGACCGAGCTGGGAAAACATGTAACCCTCCGCTCACCGTCCCCAAGAGCAGACAAGATGCCGTCCCCCTTTCCCGGAGCTGGGGGATGGAAAGGAGGCTGCAATGGCAGTGATGGGTGGGGTTTGTGGCCGTCCCATTTCCAGCAGTCTCTGCCTTCCCCCACTGGCCTCGCGGGTGCTCTGCAGCTTCTCCCCGTGAGAATACTCTCTGCCCCCGTGCAGAATTCAGGAGTAATGCACAGTGTCTCCCCTTCCCAGAAATCAGGCTGTGTGAGTGTGTTTGCATATGTGCACATGCCAAGTTTTAGCCCAAAGACAGTTTTATAGCTGACTTACAACCCACTGAAATAATTTCATTATGGAAGCAGTGACATAACTTGATAGTAATGCACAGGCACCACTCCAGTGCCGGGGGTTTATAGGGCATTTACGAGGTGCGTGTGCAGGAGGTGACATCCCCAGCACACGCAGAGCTGGCAGTACCTGGCTGGAACCCTTCCAGGGAGGGGCTGGTGGCCCCAGGGTGTCCGACAGCACTGTGGAGGTGGCTCTTCACACAGCAGACCTGGGAAAGGGACAAGGACATGAGTTCAAATAGCTCACGGCAATGGTTGGCAGGAGCTCCTGAGAAATTCTTCTACTTAGTTCTGATGGGCAGCAACAAAACAAATTTGGTGGGTGCAGCTATTGATCATCTTCAGGTGAGCTCAAAGCAGAACTCTTCCTCCAACCCCTGCTGAAGATTATCTGCTCTGTAATGCGGCCCACTGGCCTCAGAGCCTTGTAGCAGTGCGTTTCTGCTGCCACGAGCCATGAAATGAGATGTCCTGGCTGCTGCAGTTGTGTTTGAGGAAGCTGGGACACCTCTGAACAGCCAGGACACTCAGGAGCATCACTGGGGACCAAGTATTATTAGAATGTAAAATTTTATCTGCAGTCATCTTGCATTACTGCTGTTAAGAGGACAAGTCTTCCAATGATTTCCATTGTGATTTCTGAGTGTGCAGAGTCATGGCTAAAGCTGGGCTGGAGACAAGAAAGAGGAGTTTTGGCCAATTGGCCACTAATTCATGTGTGAGTGGTGTTCAGCACCCAGTTTGCTTTGCAGAACCAGTAAAGGTGAAAGGCTATTGTAAACCTGAAAAAACATGTTTGTGCTACAGCACTTGATTCCAAAATTGTCCTAGAAAAGAACAAATACACCTTTGTAAAAAACATTGTGTGGTTTCTGTTGCCCATCCCTCTACTGTGTGAGAAGCTGCTTGGAGAGCAATACTTGTTCAGCTGATGTTCTGAAGGGATTGATTCAGAAGCTATGACAAAAATGCAGAATGGGCAAAAGACCAGCTTCAGTTTATAGAGTCAGGCATCACAAAAGCTGGAAAAGATCTCCAAGGTAAGTGAGTCCAGTCTTTGACCTGGTATCTGCACTTAGCTGATCTGCAGGGATCTCTGGGATGCCATTTTTAGTGAGTTCACCTATGGAGTTTATGGGGTGAGCACAGGAAACAGAGCCCAGATTTGACACATGAACAAAATATGTGGGATTTCCAACTCCCCACAGACCTCGGGTCACCTGTGCAGCTGCTCACCTCTTGCCTGGCACCAGCTGCTGTGAGCACCACAGAGACACAGGATTTTAGCCTCCAAAGACCTCTGTGGTTTGACTCCCTCATCTGTGTGTCACAGGGCCCAGAAGATCAGCTCTCTGCTGCAGGGAGCTGGCAATTCATCTATTTAGCACTTTCCTGGCAGTGCAAGAGGTAAGAATGGGAGACGTGGACAGCAAAGTCCAGCTCCCTCATTTCTGGTAAGATCAGATGAAAATACTGAGGAGTTATTTTAACGTGAGAATAGGGAATAGTTTTAATCTTCAATATGATTTATTTACAACAAATTCTAAGTAGATTAGCTGTACATACACCATGTTTCTTTCCCCAGATGATCATTTATCCACATAACATTGCAAACCAACAATTAGAGCAGCATTCCCCGTGCCCTGAGAATACTCTCTGGTGTTCCCAAGCTCAGGCTGCTCAAGTGAACGATGCATGGGCTGTGCAGCAGCTGAGCGTGGCTGTAACAGCATCGGGGAATTGTGGAGAGTTTTATTAATAGTTGGTTAGCTGAGAAAGGCCATGCTGACATATTGCCGCTGGTTAAGCTAAGAAATCAGCAGTCAGCAAGCTGAAAGGAGATGTCAGCAGTTAGCAATCAGTGGCCTTGCTGCAACATGAAGAGAAAGAGTAGAGATTAGTCCTGAATATCTCCTAAGAATATGTAGAAAGTATCAAAAGTAAGACCATAAGAATGTAAAAGTAAGTGTAACTGCTGATATGTAACTAACCAATCCTGAGCTCAACTTTTGCAATATGCATGAAGTTCATTACGAACTGTATTTAACCCGCCGTACTAATCAATAAAAATTGAGCCTGTGATGATCAACTAATGTCCTAGTCTCCTTCCTTCGACAGGGAATCACGAAGCATCATGCAGGAAGGCCTGGGGCTCCTGTGCCAATGGAGTTTCAGGGCAAAACTTGTAGTAAGCTGGTGTTTTCTTCCTTCCAGTCTTTTCCTCTTGGCTCTTAGATAGTGGCCAGAGGATGAGGTTGGTTGTGGCCTGGTTTATCTGCAGTTGCAAAGCAATGCATCACTCTGCAGAACTGTGAGGGAAGCCTTTGGTGTCTTCCCAGTCTTTAGCTTTCCTCAATTACTCATCTGAGGGTTGTTTAATTGCTAAGTCTCCTACTTTTAGATAATATGGGGAGGCGTGAAGGAATGCTGTTCAGACACAAACTGGTCCCTTCTCAGCTTCAAAGGGCAAATAGAAATTCTCTCCCTGTTCTGTCTCTCGGGCTGCAGTGACACCGATGGCTCTTGCTGAGCTCTTGCCAAGGCTGTAGCCAGGGCTCAGCCCTTTCCCATCTCCTCCTGGGCAGCAGGAGCACTCTGGGACTGGTTGTGAGAGCTGTGTCCTGAGAGGAGTGCAGGCAATGCGTGCAGGAGGAACCTGTGGTGGATTCTGTGCGTCATATTTCAGCAGACATTGACTGCAGCCTGCTCCACAGTGAGACAGTTCCTGGTGTCTGTAACCAGGTACTTGGTCAGATGTTAAGAAGAAATTCCTCCCTGTGAGGGTGGCAGGCCCTGGCACAGGGTGCCCAGAGCAGCTGTGCCTGCCCCTGGATCCCTGGCAGTGCCCAAGGCCAGGATGGACACTGGGGCTTGGAGCAGCCTGGGACAGTGGGAGGTGTCCCTGCCATGGCAGGGGTGGCACTGGGTGGGCTTTGAGGTCCCTCCAGCCCAAACCAGTCTGGGATTCTGTGATTATTCTGTCTTTATTTTCCCTTGTGAAATGATTCCAAGTCTACAGTGGTTTCAATGCCTGAAACCACTCACTGGGGCTGCTCCATCCCTGTGTGCACCTGGAGGAGGAGATGGTGAGCACGCAGCTTACAGTCCTGCTGCCCTTTCTCCCAAAACTATAAACACCAGGCTTTTCTCAAGTTTTCTGTTTTCATTCCACTCTCACCCCTCAAAGTCTTGCCTATTTGTCAATCCTTGAATAAGCCCCATTTCTCTCTGGCATGGTGGGAATGTGCAGGATTTCTGCTGGGTGCCTTGATGCCTATAGGTTTTGGGGTCAATGAGCTTATGCAGAGCTGTGCTCATGCTGGAAGTTAAACCTTGTCTTTAAAGTGTCTGGAAGAGCAGTAAGGAGGATTTTAAGTTCCTCACAGCAGAAGCTGTGTCTACTTGGCACCTACAGCCATTCCAAGGCAGACTGTGAAGTCTCCAGAACAATTTGATGGTGCAGTGTTAAAACAACTTTCTGCCAGTGCTGGTAAACTGCCATGGCTTGGATGAACTACCTATAGCCAAAGAACCACATATGAATTTGCATTTTCAGAGGGAATTTCCTGTGAAGTTTGAATGCGCGTTTTTAGTGACAGCAGCCTATTCAACACTGCCTTGGCTCACCTGAAGCACTCTTGGCTTTCACTGAGTGTCCACGTTCATATGGTGGATGTTGAATTATCAGAGAAGCTGTTCCTTGTTTTCCAAGAAACTGTTCTGAATTCTCCACTAAATGCTAAGCAGAGCTCTGTTGGGCTGCCATTTTTGGTGAGGTTTCAAATGGTTATTTTTGTGCTATGCTGAATTTTAATAATTGCTATAAGTACGCTATTAGTCAAAATGAGGGAGTAAGAAACCCAATTATTAAACTAGACTGCTGTGCCTGGAATCTACAGCTGATATATTAAAGCCCAACTGTCATGCTTAACAATAAACTCAACCCGCTGGCAATACTGGAAGAGAAAATGAACATTATTAATGAGAGAACTGATCATTATTTCTTTTTCCTTCCACCATTAGAACAATATGTTGCAGTATATCAATAAAGAACTATTTACATCATATACACTGCGTGCTTTCAGCAGTGCTTTGCTATCTCCTGCTTTCCCAACACCACTTTTATGGAATTAATGCTTTTTTCCAAGTTTCCTTTGCTGCCTTGGGCTGTGTAAGGCCTGAGGGAGCCAGTACAGGCTGCAAATGTTACTCAAAATGCCCGGTTTGCACCTGAACCCGAGAGGAATGATCCACATCCCCACTGACAGGGACCTATTTGTGAGGACTTTCTGAGCACTCTGAAGCTTCTGATTCAGCTTCTCAGTCAGCACAGCCCCTCCTCCTGCTGCAGGCGAAATCTTGGCATTGTGGAAGAGTAAATGCCCCTCAGGCCCAGTGGGTTGGGAGACAGTTCTCTGCACAGTAAGGCACCTGCCCACCATGAAAGATGTGCTGATATCTCCTGGAAAGGCCCACCTTTGGTGGAGAAGCTTAATGATCAAGACTTTCCAAAAATTATTTCAGAAACATGGTGTCTTTCAGTGATAAATGTTTTTGCAGAGAGGATGGATAGGTTCTGCTTAAGCTGTGCCCTCAGTCACACGTGGGAGCAACGTCACAGGCTGTGCCACCCAACCAAGCCCAGCAGGCCGGGAGGAGAGCCCGGGGCCAGCAGGAAGCTGAGAGAAGGCCCTGCTCTAGAACTGAGGGAGTTCCACCAGAAGCAAACAAAGATGGCAACTTGAAGACATTCCCACTGTGCTCAAAGTTTGTCTGAGAAGACTAAGACGGGAGCTTGTCAAAAATCCCAGGAAATATCAGGGAAAAGGTTTTATGTATGTTGGTTGTGACTAGGTACAAAGCTCCTATGGGAAAAGAGCCTCTGCAGCAGGCTGGCTGGCTGAAGGGGTCTTACCTCTTCTTAGAATAAAGATTACCACTGAAATGCAATTTTAGTTTTTATTTGTATAAGGGGAAAATATTTTCCAGAACTCTAAAACCAGTTTCAAAAATACAGATGTGTTGTGGAAACAGGAACACAACATGTGGGGATTTCTCACTACGAGACATATTTCTAAATATTTCTAAGAATGAAAAGTGATGACAAAATGAGGTCACTTTTCCTGGATTCTGAAACTACTTAGAAAAATCTTTAACAACTATAGGAATTGGGAAGAAATATTTGGGGATGTTTCTCTACAGAAAAATATTTTGAAATATTTCTACAAATTCCTAATTCCTAAAACTGAAAAACTAAGCAAATGGGGTTGCTTTTTCTCAGGAGCCCCATGCTGCTGCCTGCCCCCTGGGCTCCCCCAGCCCTCGGGACCCCGCTGCTGGTCACAGCAGCCCCTGCCTGGCTCCTGCCTGCCCACACCGTGGGCATCCACGGCTGCTCCTGGCCATGGAGCTCAGCCAGTGCTGCTGCCAGCTGGGCTTTGCTGCTGCTGCCACGGGACACTGGCTGTCAGCTCCATCTCTTTATTGCAATAGAAGAAGGGGCCATCAGCTACTCCTGCAGAGGTGGGTCAATGTCTGTGTTGTTTAGAGGGCATGTCCAGGGGTCTCGGGGGCAGAGGACAGGACATGTTGGACTCAGGAGGGGCTGGAGGGTGCTGAGCTGCTCCTGGCCTCTCTTAAAGAACTCAGGAATGGGTTGGAACTGGACAGAGGAAGATGAAAAAAGAGATAAAGTCAGCTTGGGGAGATGCATGGGGAGAGGAGGTGGCAGTAGGGTCTCCAGGGGACTAGGAGGTTTCCCCATGGATGGCTGTTCTGGAGTCTTCAGCTCAGAACTCTTGACAGGGCTGCCCAGGCCCTCTGGGTGTGAGGTGCAGCCGCCTTTCAACTCCTGTCCAGAGGTGAAACTGTGGAAAGAAGAGGTGGCTGAGGCCCCAGGTGCCAGTGGCACACAGGGAGCCTCCTGCACAGCAGGGCCCAGAGCTGGCAAGGCTCCCCAGCACGGCTGGAGCTGCTGGCACAGCTTGGCCCAGCTGCACAGCTGCCCCTCACGGCCCCGGCGAGCAGGGAACGGCTCTGGGCAGGCTCCCTGGCCAGGAGCGGGCCCCAGAGCGCCTCTGCCTTTCAAGGGCAATCTCGTCCCTGCTCTTTCTCCTCCCCACCATGCTTTGCCTCTGCCCTGTGCCTCTGGGGCTGCTCTTGGCCAGGCAGCCACAGTGGGAGCCAGCGCTGGCTGCAGCCCCAGCGGACCCCCCAGGACAAGGCCCAGCAATGAGGAGGCCAATGAAAGCTCTGGGCAGCAGCAGAACCCTCAGCAGAGTTCTTTGGACAATCACGGACTGGCCACACCTACGCTGCAGCCTCACTGGGAATGTTTCCTATGTATAGTAGACTTTCAAAAGAAGCTGTTTGAGGGAAAGGTGAACTAAACTCTCACTGTCTCCTCTTAAGTCCAAATTCGGACAGAGCATAAGATGAAGATAAGCTCCAAAACAAGCAGGCCTGCCAGGAACCCCAGCCAGCAGCCTGTTCCCTGACAGAAACCCCTTCCAAGGCCCTTCTGGGAATCAGGAACATGTGCTGTGGTTCCAGCTGCACCTGTGGGAGCAATGGGGAGCGTCAGCCCGTGCTGAGCTGCACTGCTGAGCTGGCAGCACGGTGGATGCGGGCAGGACGTTCTCCGTTTCCCCCAGAGCTGGGGCCTGCAAGCACCTTACCGCCCCTTGGCACAGGCTGTGCCACCCAACCAAGCCCAGGAGGCCGGGAGAAGAGCCCGGGGCCAGCAGGAAGCTGAGAGAAGGCCCTGCTCTAGAACTGAGGGAGTTCCATCGAAAGCAAACAAAGATGGCAACTTGAAGACATTCCCACTGTGCTCAAAGTTTGTCTGAGAAGACTAAGATGTGAGTTTGTCAAAAATCCCAGGAAATATCAGGGAAAAGGTTTTATGTATGTTGGTTGTGACTGTCGTGGGGGGACGTTATGATGCTTGTATCCCCATTCATCTGTTCTGTGCCTTAAAGACTGTCTCTGAAGAGTGAAAGTTTTGTTTGGGTTTCTCTTATCAGGGACACAGAGATGGGCAGTACATAGGGCTGTTTTCGCTTTTTGCTTTTGGCTTTCTGCTTTGCTTGCTGTCTCGCTGCTCTTGCTTTTGCTTCTGCTTATTAGCTAGTTCTAGTTAAGCAGTCCAAATTCCTTCCTGGACTGTTTCTCCTCTCCTTTTTCTGTGATCATCTCGAACCTGCTCCGGACTGAGACTTGGGAACACCAAGGGTTTGCACCATTTGGCTGCAGCAGCTGCCCCAGCGCCGGAGGGACTAATAGGGCAAGCACCCCCGGAAGAAACTTTCTGATTTTGTCGTCTTTCTCAGAGCGGTGTCATCTGGTATTGTTCATTTTGTGTGCTGGGGGTGCTGTGCCTGTTAAATAAACATGTTCTTTCCATTTCTCTCTGAGAAATTTTTTCCCAAATGGGTTGGGAGGAGGGGCCATGGGGGTTTGCTTTCTGGAGGGGCCCTTCTTTGGAGGTTCTCTACCAAATTTGCCCTAAACTAGGACAAAATATTGGCGCCCAACGTGGTTCCACCCCTTATCCCCATATCATCAGCATACTACCACACATCATGCGTTATTCGTACAAAATTTCCATCTGTTCCCACAAAATTTACAAGCAATACCCATCATGCCTTCATCACATCCCCACAATGGACCACTGAATCCAGGCCCTATATTACAGAGCTGCAGGATTCCCCCCTTTCACTTTACTCCCTTAGGTGAGAACGGTCAGTGCAGGGACCCTGAGATGTGCAGCTCTGTGAGCAAACCCTATTAGCTCTTGATGTTCCTACTGGCAGGAAGAAGTCTGGGCTAAATACCTTGATTTCTGTGTAACCGTGTGTTCAGTGAAAAGTCACATAAGGATGTGGCTAATTAAAAAGGACTCTTCTTCCTGCCTTTACACTCCAAGCTCAGATGTTTCCCCACTGCTCACCCTTGATAATGAACCACTCCTTAATGGGCTTGGATATGCTTAGGGAGACATTCAGAGCAAGGTGGCTCTTAGGGAAGCTGCGTCTGAAAAGGACGTGTGCTGTGTTGCTAACCTTGAACAATCTCATTTCAGTAAAGCCAAAAAAAGAAGAAAGAGAGTGAGACACTGCCTTAAGTGTCTGAAGACAACAACTTCTACAGTATTGCTGCAGATTTGAAAGAGGCCTTTCAAAGAACAAACCAGAATAGATGGTATTTTCTCCGTCTATTCTGGTTTGTTCTTTGAAAGACCTTCAAAGAACAAAACAGAATAGTCGGAGAAAATACCCTGGGACAAAGAGCATGCACAGGACTCTGCCCCAGATGACCATTTGGGACCTTTGCCTGGGGACGACGCAGCTCAGGAGACGAGTTCTTTCAAGTTTTCCTTCTTTGGAGGCACAGAGGAGTTGGGCATCAAAGAAGGTAACAGCAGAACCCTTCTAACAGTGCCATTGCTAAGGAAGAGCTTCTGGCAGGCAATGTAGGGCAATATGGTGTTAAGAAGGCCAGGATCCAGGGGATTTTCAGCAACAGAAGTCAGTAATTAGGCAGAAGCATTTTGATCTTCAGTTCTGCTTGCCAGGGCTGTGGTAGATTAATGAGAGGTACCTCATGCTTGCATCTCAGGAATTCTGAAAGGCATGCTTTGAGAAGGCATTGGGGTTTTTGCTGAGTGGTGAAAAAGCTTGTTCTCATGCCCTGAATTCCTCAAACACGGAAAAAGGTGACACACCAGTCATATCAAGTTTCATACAATCCAACATGGCTTTTAAGGAAATGTGTGTTAATGTAGAGGGAGGAGCAAAGTCCGAGAGCTGGCCCCAAGATCCATGAACATTCTGTTTGTTACTGAATTCGACTCTTGGACCTTTAGAAAAAGGAAAAGTAATGACACATGATCATTGGGGTGTCCTAACCTTAGATAAAATGAGGCCATCTGAAATGAAGATGAAACAACATTACATGGAGTCCCAGTCATGCAGGAGAGAAAAGAAACCCCGTGAAGTTATCCAAAATATTAAAAAACCCAGTGCAACAGCACAAAGCAACGAGCCCCCCAGACTTGTGCTGAACTGAGAAGGTATTCAGCGTCTTCTGAATGCAATGAGAAATGTTTAAGAATACATAAGGGATCCCTGGAACAAAGTGGAAAATACTGGAGCCGAGATGTAGCTTAGAAAACCTGGCAGGGGCAGATTCTGTCCTTCCTAAAATCTCTCTTCTCTACTGTAAGTATTTCACTTGAAAGGAGGAATTTTTCCTGACAAGTAGAGGAATAATCTGGTTTTGGCTTTTTTTCTCTATTGGTGCTGTCATTGCAGAGCCTCACATGCTTGGGACAATAAAGCCGGTAAAAGCCACATGGCAAGAGGATCCACATTTCCAGGACAGCAGTTCTGAGGGTGACGATGAGCCTGAGATGACAGAAATCGAACAGGACCAAGAAATGCAAGTTGCATTTCTCTTTGTTGTCTACTTGGCTGTAGTAGTTGGATGCTGTGGGAATACTAAGAGCAGCACTCAGGGAATGGGAAACTGACATTGCACACCTCTGAGCAATGAAAGTCATCTTGGAAAACCGTTTGTGCTGCACAGAGTCAAAACTCCCAGCAGCCCATTGGATGTGAATGTGAATATGGAAAGAAAGAGTAGAGCCCAAGAAATTAACTGGGTCATTTTGGTTTGACCAACTCCAAACTGAGTTTGGCCAAAAGCCCAAGACACAGTCAGTTTTCTCTTTAAGAGAGGGTTTGTAAAATAAAAAGCTCTATTTGGTTCCTAGGGAATAAAGCTTTTCAATGTACGCCATTTCTCTGAAGCACTACATGTTTAACTTGTGTTCATGGAATTTGATAGTACAATTTAGGATGCTCAAATCCCTTTGTCCTTTTCAAGGTTTCTTTCTTTACCCTGCATAGAAAGTGCTACAGTTTTTTTTTCTTCTCCAAAGATGATGAACGCCTAAGAGGTATGACAGAATTTCTTTACCCTCTTTTATATTTTTTTTTCCTTTTAAACCCTTCCTGTAATTCAGTGAGGAGGAAAAAATGCTGCCTAGCTATCAAAGTTTTCTAGTCAAAATTTGCCACCCTCACTTGTGATCCAAGTTGTGGCAGAATCCCGTGAGGAAGTCCTGGCAAAATAAAGGTCAAGCAGATTTCTGGCTTTCTTTTCTTTCAGACAATTACCGAATAGGAATCTGGATTTTTAGAGTTTACCACAAACTTAGTCACTTGACTAGTCACCTAGACATTTTGGATCCTTTCAGGTATTTAAAGCATCTTAATCTTTTCCCTCTCTTTCTGGTGTTACCGTTAGAAATGAGTGTTCTTGTCAACCACATATGTCCCTGTGGTTCTTTGTCCTAATGAGGACAAGCCTGGGGCTTTCTCTCCTGAATCCAGTGAATTTTGTATTTAGAAACAAAGAAAACAACATCCAAAGCAAATATGCACAGTCCCCAAAACCTGCACAGGCCACCAAAACAACTGCTGGTTAGATTTTGTAGAATAGAGTCTTAAGCTTAAAGGATGTGCCTTCCATGAGATTGATTCGATAACTCTGCTGAAATGCACTGCTGTGTTCACACAGTTCCCGGCCTGCAATCTTCCAGGCAGCCTGATTTACAGGCTGTGTTGAAATGGAGAGCTCAAGCCTCAGCAGGCCTCAGTTCTGGGGGAAGATGTGGCGTGCTGGTGCTGAGCTTCTAATGCAACAGCAGCAATTTCAGTGCAATTCAGATTGCAGCATGGTGAGGAAAAGTGCTGCTGCCTTTGATTGTTCTTAGCACAGCAGGCTGCAGTAGGGAACATTTCTGCTGGAGCCAAGGTGTGGTGGGGGCAGGAGAACAGGAAGGATGTGAAGAATTGATTTCTGATTTTAGTGCTGTGTTGGTCAAGATTGTTAGAAGCAGCAGCACAATCACAAGTGTTTAAGGCTATTAATTGGATGTTTCTTTTGTGCAGAGGATCCACAGTTATTTTGTAGATTTAGTAGAAGCCAGTGAAGAAAAAGAGGGTTAGGAAGACAGATGTAGATTTTTGCTTGAGGTGAGTATGGAACATCTGTTCCCCGGTAAGTCTAGGTGAAAGCTAGGTATGAATGCAGGTATGAATGTGCATGCAAAATTAAGTCAGGACCTCGAGAAGAGCTTCAAATTTGTAATGAACAGGGAAGAGAAGTTTTGTAGTGTAGCGGTGTGTGTTGTGTTGTGTTGTCCAGTCAGGTAAACCACTACATCTTTGTGTGTTACAGGAGCAGCTACTTAAGTGTATATAAGGATAGTGAATGTAGAGACTTCTCCTCAAAGTGGATTTAGGAACTTCTCTGAAGAATTTGTTAGATTTTCATTATTTTCTGGAAAGCCAAAGGAAGCATTAGGATACCCTATAGGAAGTGCAAGCAAACCAATAAAGTTTTTACTGATTAGAAGCGAGTCACGTTTGTTCCTTGAAAGTGTTGCCAAACAAGGTTACTTTGAAAATCCTTTCAAAGGTCTGACAGGGATCAATATCAGCAAAGGCTGTTAGGCCGTGTTTGGGAGCTGGGGCTGAGGCTCTCGTGCCCTGGGGAGCCACGGGAAGGCTCCAGGCCTTGGTGTGCAGCCAGGCCGGGGCCATTGAGCTGCAGCCCATCCCTGGTGGATGCAAGGGCAAGCAGGAATGCCAATGGACCCCAAGGCCGGGCCAGGCCAGGCCAGAGCAGTGCCCCCAGCCCTCCAGGAGCGGATGGGCTCTGCCAAGCCCAGCCTGGGCACTGCCCCCAGGCCAGGGACAGGCGGGTGCTTTGCCCAAGGGCTGGGCCCAGAGCAGCAGAGCTGTCACAGCCCCAGCTGGTTCTGGCCAGCGTGAGGCCCGAGCAGGGCCTGTGGGTGCCCTGGGCACTGCAGGAGCAGCAGAGCAGCAGTTGCCAGGGCCTGGGGAGGCACAGGGCTCAGCCTCTGCACGGTGACACAGCATGTAGGCTGCAGAGGACAGAGCCAATGGCACGCGGCACGAGCAGTTCTGTGGGGCTCTGAGCCTGTAGCAGCATCGGCGCCAAGGCTGCTCTGTCCCTGCCTGGCTGATGGGCAGGGCTGGAGGCCTTGCAGAGCAGGGGCCATTGTGGGCACGGCTGTCCCAGGAGCTGCCCCCTGGCCCAGCTGGGCTCCACTTGGGCAGGAAGGAGGCTCCCAGCCCCGGCATGGCTGAGCAGCTCCTGCCTCCCCCTGCCTCTGCTCTGATCCCCACGCTGCCTGCTGCCACAAGAGCCCCTGGGCCATGCTCTCAGAGGGCTGCTTTGCCCTCACCTGGCTCCCTGGCACCGGGGCCCTCCTGCTTGCTGTCTCACAGGGCAGCTGTCTGTCCTGAGACCCTGTCCCTTGAATGATGTGGTCACTTTGAGGTGCTGATCCTCTCTGTCTATGTGAGCCCTGCTCCTGCCTGCCTTCTGCTCCCATCATTGCACTGAGGAACACTGCAGTGTCCTCTTACTGTTCCTCTGCTGGTTGTGGGGAGAGGCAGGTGAGGCTGCAGCAGCCTCAGAGCCTTGAGGCCCAGAGCCTCGAGGTTTTGTTCATGTTTTAACCTGCATGGATCTCCTTTAAACATAGGTGGAGAAGAAGGAGCAGGCATCTAAAGTTGCTTCAGTCTCTACCACAAAAAGCAATGTGTTTGTACCTACTACCAGCAGAAAACACCAGTTTTCCAACAGCTCATTCCTAAAAATTCGCCTTTCCATGGAACCAGCACAAACACATCAGGGATCAGCATCCATTGGCAAAACGACGACTTCTTTTACTAACTACTTACTACAGAACTACTTAAAACCACAACACTACATTTACTAACTGATGGCTTCCATGGAATCTAAGCACTCAATTCTCTTTATAAGGGGTATTTGAGGGACAACTGAAAAAAATCCCGTGAATAAATTCATAGCACTGGACAAAGGAATACCTGACGGCTTTTTAAGTCTTTAATGTACTAGCAAAACTACACAGCTGAACCATTCTATTGTCAAAACTTTTAGAAGGTTTTTTCACCCTCATGTTTCTCTTGATATAGTTGAGATTATATAAATAATTAGATTCTGTTTCTTTTCAGTTTTCCCATTCATGCCCTGAGTATTTTGGTACACCTTCATTTTCTTTTCAATTCTATGGTTTCCCTCTGGTGTTTTAAATCAGATGTTTTAATATTTTGCTATCTGTGGTGCAGCTTTGTCGATCTACTGAAGAGGGCCAAGCAGTGCCGGTCTGCCGGCAGGTCCCAGAGGTCGCTACTTCGGGCGGCCCGGGGGCAGGAGCGGACCCGGCTCTGCCATGGCAGGGCTTCCCTCAGCTGTCGGCACTGCCAGCCCAGCTCTGCCATGGCCGGGCTCCCCTCAGCTGTCAGCACTGCCAGCCCGGCGCTGCCATGGCAGGGCTTCCCTCAGCTGTCGGCACTGGCCAGCCCTGCTCTGCCATGGCAGGGCTTCCCTCAGCTATCGGCACTGCCAGCCCGGCGCTGCCATGGCCGGGCTTCCCTCAGCTGTCGGCACTGCCAGCCCGGCTCTGCCATGGCAGGGCTTCTCTCAGGAGCTGCCTGTGCCAGTTCGGCTCTGCCAGGGACTCAGGTAAGTGCCACGGCGCACGGCAGCTCTGGCACGGCAGCTCTGGCACTGCAACCTCGCCCAGCAGCCAGCTCTGCGGGCTGGGACCCCGCTGCGGCCGCACGCTTCTCCCAGAGTCCGAGCAGCAGCTGCACACTCCCAACACCGAGCCGGGAATGCGCCCAGGAACAGCGCGGGCTCGGCTCTGGGCACGAACCGCCCCGCCCCTCACACCCCCCCGCCCCTTCCCGCCCTCCGGCCCCGCCGCGCGCCGCCCGCCATGTCATGGCGGCTCCCGCCCACAAGGCGGCGCCCTGAGCCCTCCAATGGCGCTGCCAACCTTCTGGCGCTCTGGAAGGCGCGGGCCTGCACTCGTTGCAAACTGGGCCCTACGTCCCATTGCCTGAAGAAAACATGTCCTGTCGGGCCTGGGCTTTACACCCTTCCAAGCCTGATCAACAGGAAGAGACGTTTAAGTTGTGACACACATAGCAGCCTAAAAGCACAAAGTGATGGCCAGGTGTTAGAAAAGCAAAGTACTTGTTGCTAGAATTGTCTTCCAAGACTCAAGGCTGGGCACGTTTCACTGATCTCAAACCCAGAGGGAAGTTGACAAAGCTTGGGAAGAAGGATGCCCACTGATAGTGGACACAAACGATGCAGAATTTCACTTGTTCTAAAATTTTAAATATTTAATAGCAATAAATTAGTTATAAAAATAAGAATAAAAATTAGAGAAAAAAAATTTGGACAATTAGAGGTAGGACAATAAAGGACAATTTAAAGAGCAAAGAATTACAAATGTCTGGGTTCTCTGCTCTGCCTCAGAAGACAATTTGCTAACACAGGATTAACCCTTCAAAGTAGTAGCCTGTTGCATATTCATATATCTCATACATGATGCCAAAATTTTTTTCAACCAATGGGTGTTTTCTTGTTCTTGCCAACCCCTCCTTCATCTTGTAAATCAATTGTCTTGGTCCCTCAAAGTCTGGTTCTTCCCCATAAGAAGGCAATATTTCTTTTCTCAGAGTTTTAGTGTCTTGTTACTGTTATCTCTCCTTGAGCTATTTAGAAAATGTATCTTACAGCACAGAGTTTCTGTAGCCTAAAACTATATTCACCACACTACTTTAAAAGCTTAGGACAGCACTACAAAAAAGGATTAATACAATATAACTTTCCAACATAACATATATAGTATTAATTTTAATATTTGCGAAAAGCCAATCATATAATATGCATTTTTCACACCTTCTCTGCTCCTTCTTCTTCTCAAAATATATTGTAAACCTGACTTAAAAAACTAGTTAGAGCCACGGTCAGTGCCTTATTCTGAAGACTCACAGCTGACTAACAGGTTTAGTGCCTTACAGCGCAGGTTTGAGGCCCTGGAACTGGAGGGACAGACAAGTGATGAAGTGGGCAAAAGTCCTTCTGCAATCGAGGGGCACCTAGGGCAAGTCAGGCAACACCATGCATGGTGACCACCTCTGCTCCAAGGGAAGGCAGGGTCCTTGCAGGTCTTCCCAAAAGCATCTCAAGGGAAGGTTTCCATCTGCCCTGCCCTGTTTGCTTGACTTCAGCTGAATCTTTCTCTCTCTGAAAGACAGGAAGCTCAACTGTGTTAGGAGAATACTGTGAGCATTGGCAGAGGTGAACAGTCAGGAATCCAGAGGCTTGTGCAACTCTCTTCCATAGAGCTGTATATTTCCTTGTTGTATATTTCCAATAAAGCAGAGCCTAAATGGCAAGTCAGCGACTTGGGGAAATACAGAAAGTCAGACTGGGGAAATACAGCACTGAGACAATAAAGCTGTAACATGCCTTGTTTTGTGAGGGACAAGTAAGACAACAAATGTTCAAACAACAAATACTGAGAAGATGAAGAATAAAAATGAATTTTTCTAAGGCTTTCTAATGTTTATTTTCTTCTCTGCGCCTTTTGAAGATTGCCTATATCCTATTTTCATTGTTTTCTTTTTTCCTGTCTTGAGAATGAATTTTGCATTCTGGATATTTTTAGTCAGACATAAGAAAAGTTCCATATTGTTTGGCAATCATGAAAAGGTAAGTTTAGAGGTAACATCCATTGTCTTTGATAATTGGATCAGTCTAAATTTTAAATACCCTTGTATGTTCTGCTCATATGCAAAGATGCTAGATTGATCTTGGAAGGGCATTAAACCAAGAAACAAGTACTTCAAAACCTCGGGAGGTGGCTGCCATGGTGAGTTCCCTGAGGTGTCACAGCCCCAGCCCCACTCCATGGCCAGTGTCCCTGAGGTGTCACAGCCCCAGCCCCGCTCCATGGCCGATGTCCCTGAGGGCTGACAGCCCCAGGCCCGCTCCATGGCCAGTTTCCCTGAGGTGTCACAGCCCCAGCCCCGCTCCATGGCCGGTGTCCCTGAGGTGTCACAGCCCCAGTCCCGCTCCATGGCCAGTGTCCTTGAGGTGTCACAGCCCCAGCCTCGCTCCATGGCCGGTTTCTCTGTGGGCTGACAGCCCCAGTCCCGCTCCATAGCCAGTGTCCTTGAGGTGTCACGGCCCAAGTCCCGCTCCATGGCTGGTTTCCCTGAGGGCTGATAGTCCCACCCCGCTCCATGGCCAGTTTTCCTCAGGCCGGTGCCACCTCCCACGCGGGGCGGTTTGTGTTGCACAGACCGAGCTGGATGGAGGGAGCTGGTGCAGCCAAATTGAACACGGCATTTAATATCACCCCACTCGTTCTGCCCTTTCATGGCATTTTTTGACAGAGCTGTGCTTATCGAGCTTTGACTTTCTGTGCCCAAGCTCAGCATTCCAGGCAGGCCGTCCTACACATCTGCACCGTGCCCACACCATTCTGGGGGAAAGCAATGCCCCTGCCTTTCAGCCAACTGTTCGTGTCCAAGGTCTGTGTGCACACAGGATAAAGAAGTGACTTGTTTGCACAGACCACTGTTGTTTTCTGCACCTCAGCTGGCATGTGTCAGCTGCACACAGAGACCTCCACCCCGCTTTGTGTCCCAGCTCTGTCACACTGGCAGTGTTTTGCATGTGACACTAGTGCCGCACAGTGTCACACTGGTGGCGTGTGCCACACTGCCACTGCGTTGAGTGTTGCACTGTGCTGTGTGTCATGCTGGCACCGTGTGCTTCCAGACCTTGGAGTCGAAGTTGGTGGGTGTGAAAGATGGTGACAATAGAAAGATGCCAAACAAGAGACCAGTTGCGTCCAGATTCAAAAGCCAGCTCTCTGTTATGTAACAGTGTTTTCTTCTCCTTCTTCACCTGATGTCACTCTGACATGTGCACATCCCAAGACCTTGATGCATGAAGAACCTTTGGAAAACTGATTAGGGCAGCACAGCATTTTAGGAACATTTGTGGGAGCCATCACGAGCCATCTCTTTGCTGAAGACAGGTGCTGTTTTTAACCAGTGTTTGATTACAGCAGGTCTGTTGATATCCATTTTGTGTAATCTAAAAATAGCTTGTTCAGCTAGGGAGTGAGGACATGCTCCCTACAGGTCCAGGGAGCCTGAGGCTATGGCTTTGCTATGTTCAGAAGGCATTTCTCTGCTTAGCTTTAATCCAGCTGGACTGAGTGCAACAGTACCCAAATAGAAACACAGAGTTTGGAGTGCGTTTACAAACTGAGCAAGTGTCCCGGCTTCCCAAGAGGCTTCTAAAGCTTGAAGCAGTCAAATCTGGCCCGAGCCTGGCTGCTATAGCCATTTTACTGTGCCTTTTTGTAGGAATAAAACTTTGTGATGTGACTGAGGAGTGAAAATACCCTTCAAACCAGAACTACAGAATTCAGTTTTATTGGCAACCTGTTTGTACATGCTCTTATTTATTATATACCTCTTGTGTGTTGTTGCAATTCCCAAAAAAGGCACATCCTGTAATTTCTATGTGTGATTCCTGTGATAAGGGACTTGTGACATCTTGGCCAGTTAATTTTTGTAATTGCAGAATAAATTTCCTATTCACCACAAATAAATCACGTTCTAGTGCTGGCTATTTAAGTCTGACTTTCTGCTGAACACTTCCACATGCTGGTTTTGAAGATGATACCTAAAGCTGTTAGAGTTGTTTTATTGATGGACCTGAATTAATTCAACATCCTTATTAATTCAGTCTTTTTAATTATATGTTGGGAATTTTCTCAGGAGCTTGGCCTGCTATTTGGGATCATTCACTTTGCTACCCCGTTATATGATCAAAGTGTATTACTGAATGCCATGGGCCCTTCAGGGCTTGCTCCAACATATCAGTCGTCAGGACATTAAAGTTGGTAATTTTATTAAGTTTCTGGGGTTTGTTCCAAATTCAACATTGCTTTGCATTAGAGTAGGAGCTGAAGAGGTAGGATGTTAGCTTTTCCATTTCATGTCTTAAAGCAGCAGGTATTATTGCAGCACTTTTCCCCAGGCTATGGCACACCTTTGATTTCCAATACAAAGAGTTACTCCTGGGACAGGTGAGACTTTTAGACACTCAAGTACAGTTTTGTCTGTGTTGATTTTAATACACAGATCCCACAAAAAGGAAAACTTTTTCTTATTTAAAAATTGAAAATAATCCCCTGTAAAGGTATTTTAATTGTAAAATCAAGGCTTGCTTTCTTTGAGGAGGGGGCTTAATTTACATTCTGCCTTCAGTTTAGTACCTTTTGAAATTGCCTCACCTTTGTTTCCCTGCTTTCCTTCTTGCAGTGATGACGCACTTGAAAGGGATTTTTATCGGACAATACCCCAGCAGGAATTTGAACCATGTTCTGTTGCTTTGGAAACCAGAAGTTACAGGAGACAAGTTTGCTGGGCTTAGCATGAAATGTTTGTGGACTACAATTTTCCACCCATGCACAGCTCAATTTGAGGGATTTTTAGGATCTTGGACAAACCTGTTACTGTTGTTAGCTTGAGCGGGGATGGCCATCAGGGATAGCAGCTGGGGACAGCTTGCCATGCTGTGCTGCAGCCTGCTGTAACAGGGAGCAGGGCTTACTCTGTGGGCAGGAGCAGGCAGTTTGTGCAGCAGCAGCTCTCCCAGCCAATTGCAGAGTTGCTCAGCGCACTGGAAGCATTTGTGGCACTTCCTCTGCTTTTATTTTTAATATGCTCTTCCCTCCCCACCACATAAGGTGATGTCCTGAAGCTTCCGCTCTGGTTTGTGCAGTAGAACTTGGTTAAACCAAACATTTTCTGTTCAATCATTTAGCTGTGACCTGTTTATGCCAGGAGAAGGTTCTGTATTTTGTTTTCCTTTGCCTTTCTCAAAACCTGTGCTGCAGTGTCAGCTGTGCAGTGCAGCTCAGTGAAACGTCTGAATTTCCACGTACACAGTTTTAAAGAGGACTTAGGACACACTGAAGAAATTTCATTGGCATTTACTGCAGTTTGCCAACATCCATTTTGATTAGTGAGGCTGGAGTAGAGGGGGACAGGAGAGCTGGAGATCTGCATCCAATGCTGCTGAGCTGTGGCTGCACCATCAGAAATGGCTAATGCTGGTGTCAGTGAGGATGCTGGGCTGGAGTGAAGATCCTGCTAGGCAGCCTGGCACCTCAAGGAATTGGAAAGAGGTTGAGCAGTGAATGTAATTCACAAAAACTGAGGACCTGAACTCTGGCCCCACCTTCCAGATATCTAAAACAGCTGGATAATACCACCATGGAAAAAAGGGATCTCTGAATCTCCTCTCTATTACTTTGTGTTTTGGAACAGAGGAAAAGGCAAAGAAATTGTTTAAATTCATTTGCTAAGCAAATGGTTAATTGTTCACCCCTCCTTCCATGTCCAGCCCAACTCCGAAGTTCATTTGACAGTGCAGTGGCAGGCAGGCTCTGCTTTGGTGACAGAGTCCAATGTCCAGTACCAGCAGCTGAGTTCCAGGTAAGACACACGTGGTGTCTCTTTCAAGCCAGGTTCTTAAACTCAGAACCCTTTGTGCTGCTCAGTAACTTGACCTGCTGTGTCTGACAAGTTCCTGAACTTAGCTTTATGGTATTTCATATCCTGCAGACTTGTTTGCATCTGTATTTCAAACATTGCCTTACCCAAAGCCAGAAGCCCTGTTGCTCAGCTGCCAGGCAGGCAGGGAGGCAGGTGAGGACACTGACCTATGGGCACACAACAGGCCATGGCACCCTTGGGGAATGAGGAGTCTCCTTCCCAAAGAATAAGCTCACTGAGAGATTGATTATGTGTGGTGTTCCCAGTGCTTATCTGAAGAAAGGTGGAACCTCTACTTTCTTTAATGGTCACCGTTACATTTGTCCTTTGGTAACTTTTTTCTTTTTTAGAACGGGGAGTATCAGTTGAAAGTTAGTCCTTTGCCCCTTTGATTTTTTAAAAACAAGCGTGCAAATGTTGAACTTATCATTCATTTCTATAAATAGAATATTTGTGGGGGTTTGTTTCACCTGAATGTGAAAAAAACCCACATTGTTTTTGTAAGGCTACGATATTTGTGTTGCCACATCTTGAATCACCAATAATTCCAGATAAAAATAATATTGCTCAGTGGTAAGACAATTAATATGGTCTAATAATGTAAAGTGCTTACCACTAGAACTTCTCTACACATCTTTAAAAAGCCACCCCTGAAAGGGCAAAACAAACACCAAGAAACACTAACCTCCAAAGCCATAATAGGACTAATTTTGGTTTATTTCTGAGTGCACCCTAAGAACACCCCCCACTGCAAGCCACTGAACACTGAGTTCTTTAGCAAGCCAGAGCACTCAATCCCATGCTTAGATATTCCAAAGTATTTGTCTGTGGGAGTTTGTGTCAGATGCAAACGAACTGCACATTACCTAAAAACCAAATTCAAGTGTCTGCAACGTTCTCCCTGCTGGAATCTCCCCAGGAAGGAATTTTTGCCACTCGTGATGCAGTACCTGCTCTACAGTAATTTTCACAAATATGTTCACTCCTACCTGACATGCAGGGTATAAGATCTTATTTTAGTTCCCCTGTGTGTAGAGAGGGCTGTTGGCTTGGGTTTGCATGTGGCACTTGAAGTAATGGCATAGAAACCATCACAGCCTTTTAAATTCCTTCTCTTATCTTGGCTCTCCTCTGTGCTGTCAGTAGAGGTAAATGAAGTGCAGTCATGGTGGGAGGAAAGGGCACAGCACAAAGGGAAGCCATTGATTTCAACATCTTTTTCACAGGCTTCTCACATGAAGTTGTTTCCTCTAGGAATTTCTTCTCAAAGATGCACATGTGCAGTCTCAGTTTTTTCCTAGCCCAGTTTTAGAAAAAGCTTGAATTTGAAGAAAAAAAACCCCAACATCTACAGCCTTTCCAAGAGAGATGATCTAAGCTAAAACAAAGCTGAATTTGATGTGCTGTTGTTTCCCAAAGGCAGCTGTGAGGTTTGATTTTTTTTAGCTTAAAAGAGTGTTTTCTGCCTCAGATCCACATAGATTTTTATCTCCTAGACACCTTCTGCACTCCTCTTCAATACCTTTGCATAAGCAAAGTGACTGATAAATGATGATCCATTTATGCCTCAGTGCAGGTAATTGTGGATGCTTGGGTGCTGCCATGTTCTTTGATTTAACTGGGAACATACCAGGTTCTAAGTATGCATTGTATGTGTTTTGTACTGACAAGAACACGAGGGAGAGAAGAGTATAAAAATAAGCGGTGCAGTCACTGTTTTAAATTCTAAATGAATAAAAAGTTTTGAGGTTAAGTTGGCAGTTAACTTTTTTTTCTGTTTTCAGGTTACAGCTGTTGGAGTTAGTGGGGGAAAATGTGTTGTCATAAGGAATAACCTCATTTATTTTGACAAAAAGCAGTCTTCATGGTGTGAAGGGAATGGTGGGTAGTGAAAAGAGTGTGATTACTCAACCTGTTGGCACCTACCAAATGTGTCAGCATTTTACACCAAAAAAAAAACCCCAAAAATTAGACAATAACAGACAAAAGGCTTCTTAGATTCTGTATGGTAACAAATGCATGTCTGTTTATATAACCTTATTTGAATTCTGGAGGATAAAGTACTTTTTAAAAAAAGTTTTATATTGCAGTAGTGCTTTAAACTTAATTTTAAAGACAATAATTTTTATATAGGAAAGGAGATGTAATAAAAATAGTTTTTATTGAAGCAATATCTAGAGCTCCTAAATTTGTTAGAAGTATAATTTAACAACAAATTTCCAACTTCTCAGTCTGGAAAAGACAAACTGTATGAACACAGAGAGTGGAAAGAGCAGCTCCTCTTCCTGACAGGGTAGAATTGCCCATTCTGTATTTGTGCTCCAAGGCTCCCTTCAATGGTGGGATTTGCTTCAGTCCCATAGAGTAGAGAAAATTACTCATTCTTGAAAACTCCACTATTGATCTGATAGTCTGTTTTAAAGGTCTGTTTTACTTTTTTTCTTCTGGTAGATAATGAACGGAAACTGTAGCAGAGAGCTTTGAAGGAATTGTTTCCTGTATCTGATTTCTGAAAGGATGATCTCTGTATTTGCTCAGGTCCTGCTAAACTTCTCTGCTGTGATGAATCTGCACAGGACTCTTTCAAGCAAGCCATGCTGGTTTGGAAGCCACTGCACCGTGGCAGAACCTGCCGGGAGCATTTTATCTATATTGCAGTTGAATTGACAAATACTTTAGCTTTGTTTCTTTTGGTTTTGTTTTTGTTTTTTTTTTTTTTAATTTTAGATTTTGCAGCTTTATCATTTGAGAGAACAGTGACATTTTATTTTCTAGATAGAAAACTAATTGTGGTAAAGTCACAAATGAAAATCTTTTGTCTTGGGAGAGAGGCAAAGATAAAGTGGCAAAATATAGTGGTTTAAAAAAGCTTTTCTTTCTATTCTTGGAAAGTAATTTGACTTCTTTCCATCTCCCCTGAACTTCCTGTTCTTAATAAATAACCTCCCAACAAATAATGCTTGTCCTTATATCTTTTCAAAATCTTTCTCTGTCTAACATGGGCAGGACGCTGGAATTCTTTTGTTCTGGACTAAGATAAAAGTCTTGGGACATGACAGTGGGAAATAAATTAAGCAATTGTTAGAGGGCTGTTTTGGAGTTTAATAACTGGGCACTGTTATTTTAAGCTTCTGAGTTATAAGAACCAAACAACATTCAAGGGAAGAACTGTCAAATGTGGACACAAAAGTGTCCTGAGGATGAGTGTGAGGGTAGTGAATGTCTGTCTCCCCTGGGCACTTCAGCTGCCCATTGAAATGTGCTTCGAGTTTATTCAGCTGTTGCCATTGCTGATTCTCTTCCTTCACTGAGGATTCGGTCATGGAATGCCCCTGGAACAAAGCAGTGCCTCCACCTCCAGGTCTGGCAGGGCTGCACTTGTCCCAGGCTCTGGCTTCTCCTGCTGTAAACAGAGCACATCAACTCTGCAGCCTTGGCAGCAGGAGTACATTTTAAGAATAACAAATAAAACTGAGGTGTCAGGCTCCTGCAGGCTTTCAGTGGACTTTTGTGCCCAACTGCCCATCTTGGTTTCTCTTTTTACTTTTTTTTTTTTTTTTTAACTTCTTCCTAATCTCTGCTGTTAGAGGGAAAAAAAGAGAGCTATGTGAAATACCAAGCTGTGTTTTGTGTCAGGTACATACAGGCAATGTGTGTATTTGTGATTGTAATACATGTGGAAACTGACCATGGGACAGTTATAAAGATGAATTCTAAGAATATCTGAGGAAAGTAAAGTGTGGAAGAAGACCTCTAAACCTATCCTTTGTTCACAATTAACCTTTATAAGTCTTAAATTGATTTAGAAGCATTTGAATTAAAGCTTTAAGGATGTTCCTGTTGGACAGGAACTTTCTGCTTGTAGCTAAGCCTTAAAGAGTTTTGCAATAATAACGTTTTGAAGTATAATTTTAGAATATTGCTTGTAGAAAGGATCTTTGAAACAATAGCTTTAGAATATATAAAAAGGAAACATGCTTATCTCACACCTTAACAAAACAGTGAAAAGCAGCTTGAGAAAGGAAGATCAACTCAATGATTTATGGTTTTGACCAAGGAAGCTGGACATCACTGTTAAGAGATTTATAGTCCTTGCAATCAAAAGATCCACATCTAGAATCTGGACCACACCATCTGGGAGACTTGTTCCTTCTTTTGGAAACTGAACCACCACCATCTGGGGATACTCCTTTCTGGGATATATCCTGAGAAAAACTAAATCACAATAATGTATAGAAATATCATGTAAAAATTTGGAATAGAAACTGCTGATAAAGCTTAGGAGTACCCCTATAAATACCTGTAACCCTCAACTATCGATGTGCAGTTGGAGGGAAAACTTCCCCCACTGTATCCAGTGCTTTATTGCTCATGCTTTACCATATTAATTAATGAATTGATTGCTGCTTGAATATTGGCCTAGTTAAGCTTCTTATTTATAACACAGTGCTCAGTGGATGCTCGAGGGGTCTCTGTACCTCATTCCCTGGGAATGCTTGGGAGGAGCTGGAGGGGTTGTCCCTGTCCCTGTCACCCCAGGCTGTGGGATCTCAGCACCTCAGGACTGAGGTGCCGAGTCACCGGGACCACCCTTGGGGGGCTCGGGAGTCCTGGAATGTTGCCAGAAGTGTCTGGTGGCTGGACTTTGATCCTACACAGGAGACGACACTTGTATGAGGATAGGAGGATTTCACCGGAGTGAATGGTGAAGGGATAAGTTAATTAGAGAGTGAAACACAGGGTTTAGGATTTCTGTACAGGGGGGTTTAGAGAAGTAAGATGGAGGAATTGGGGCGTGTCCTGTCCTTCTTCTTCTTCTTCTTCTCCTCCATCTTCTGTGGTGATGTTGGCACTTTAGGATTGGTCATTACTAAAAGTGCACTGGTCAATAAGGGTGAAAGGTATTGGGGAAAAATGATAAATATTGTACACGTAACTTTGGGTATAAAGATAGGTGACCGCCCGGAGGGCAGGGGTGTGTGCTCATAGCTGGCTGCTGCGCAGACCTCTGTCGGGCCGAGAGAAAATTTTTTAGATAAACAATTAATAAACACCGAGACCGAGAAAAGAACTGAAGCCTCTTCTCGTCCTTTGAAACGCGGGCTGCCCCAAGGTCACCCCGGGCCTTTCCAGGCCATCCAAACAGCCGAAAACCGGAGCACCTGGCGTCCGCTGGGTGAGCTACCCCCACCAAAACCTTTCGTGGGGGGAGCAGCCTTGAAACCCTGAAGAGCAGAAGAGCCAAGAGGGCAGCTCCGACCTTGGACGAGCTCCCAGGAGAGCACTGATAACTCCTGAGGAGAGAAGCCTGAAGAAAAAAAAAAAAAAAAAAAAAAAAAAAGAGAAGAAGAGAAAAAAAAAAAAAAAAACGGCCAGGAGAGTCTGCAAACCACAGCAGTCACTGAGAATTCCATCTCTCAGCTTCTGCCGAAGACAATTCGTAGCAGAGCAGCCTGGACCGGAACCAGAAAGGCGCCTCTGGGACCATCTCTTGTGACCTGCTGGACGGAGATCGAGACCTCCGGACCGCCCTGACGACAGATTCGGTAAGAAGGTCGAAAAATAAGAACATAGGGGGCACACTTTCCCAGGAACAACGGGAAATTTTGTCCGCCTTACAAGGCGTGACTCAAGCATACACAGAAGGGATCCCAAAGAAAGAATTAAAACAGTTATTGTTATGGGCAAGACTTAACTATTCACTAGCAGAAACGTGCCTGCTATTCGAAGTGGGGTTTTGGCAGGAAATAAACATACATTAATATCTCTTAGCAACAAAAAAGGACGAGACAGCGTTAAAGCTGCTCTCGCCAGCAAGAATCATGTTAGAAGGCATATCGGTGCAATCGAAATGCCGGGAAAAGCAGCGAAAGGCTGCGGCACCCTCAGAAGGAGGGGGGGAGCAAGACTCCAGGAAAAAATTAGCTCTGGCCTTAAGAAGCCAGGGGGAAAGGGCTCTCGAGGAAAGAGGGCAGGAAATAATATTAAAACCCCCGGTCCCAAAACCCAGAAACCCCAGGAAACTCCTAAAGCATCCTGAGACTCCAGAGAGCATGGAGGACTCAGAATCAGAAGGGGGGAAGCAGGGGGGAGAGAAGGGATCGGGGGGGGCGCTTTCTCGCGGCGGCGCGGCGGCGGCGGAGCAGGCGGGGAGCGCGGGTGAAGAGATAACGGGAGACACATGTTCCGGTGTGGCTTTTCTCAGCTCAGGGCCGGGGGTGGCAGCCGTCCCGGCCGGCAGGGATGCAGAAACGCTCGCGGCGGGCGAAACTCGCAAAAACCCGGGGGGGGAATCACATACCAGCGCGGGGGTGTCAGACACGGGCAGCAAAATAGGGGAAATTGCGCAGCCCCAGAAGGCTGCCATGGTGAGACGCAGGAGGCGCGCGGTTGTGACGTCAGACCCGGTGCGCAGATCGGCCCGGATCGCGGAGCGCTCCCGGGGGCCGGCGGGAGGCAGGCTGCATGCACCGGTGGGGGAAGGAGTGAACACAGCGTCAGAGGAGGAGGAGACAGAGTCAGGGGCAGACCGAGGGGAGGAGACCTCGGAGGTGGAACAAGGGGGAGAGAGTGACGTCAGCTCGGGAGAGACAGGGAGCGGCTCGGAGAGCACACGTGCGCAGAGAGTAGTGCGCGGGCGGGGGCGGGCCAGACCCCCTGTGACGTCTCGGGCGAGGAAGGGCCATGCCCGGGATTCCACAACCCGGGGCTTCACCGCCTCTCCAGACTTGGTGCCTTTGGTTAAAACCCTCGGAGTCCAAGACTCACCCCTTCAAGGAAGACGTTCTGGTGTTCAAGCCCCAATTTCAGCTGAATTAAAAGCCAAGCAAACACGGTCTCAAATGAGGTCGCCGGCATGGCAGGTGGCCGGAAGAGGAGCAGTCGAGCTCACTCCGTCATCCGAGCCAGGGAGGCCGGTGACAGCGCCACCTAGTGGCAGGAAGACAGAAGTGCACGACATGCCAGAGCCGTTCGGCGGAGCCACAGCGCCATCTCGTGGCGAGACTGCAACAATGCAGCAATTTTTTCCAACATTATATAAAAAGAAAAGCATTTTAAAGAAGGCAATGTCAACACAACAAAGGGATTATCCATCGACTTCGGGATTTCATGAAGATGATGAAAGCTCAGATGAAGAACAGCTAAAAGGAGAAGATGTCATAAGGATCACAGCATCGGAAGGGGTTCCTACATGGATGCTGTCAGCAGCAGAAGGAGCTAAGAGCTTCTTGCATTCAGTTGACACAGCAAAAAAGAAATATCGACAGGATCCTCGAGCTTCCTTTTTGGATTTGGGAGCGAGGCCAAAAACCTCAAGGTGAGAAATGACACATGATGAATCACCAATGACAGGTGATAACAATGCCATTAATGCCATCCACAATGCCATTATTCATGCAAATCCCAGCAGAACCTCAAGAAGAGGAATTTCAGGAGCCGGTGAAGACAATGGATTGGAAGCGAATTAGAAAAGCATTGGCAAAGGAAAAGCATTTATTTCGGGGATCAGGAGATCTGACAATGCCAGTGACATATGATGCCCAGGGGCAGAATCCAAGGTGGGAAAGGATGGGTCATGAGATACTCAAAGATTTAGGGAAGGCGGCTCAAACTTTTGGGCTGAATTCACAATACTTCAAACAGCTACTAAGAGGGACATTCACTACATATGATCTCACACCATATGATATTCGAAGTATTGTGGCAATGATTCTCACTGACACGCAAAGCCTTGTCTGGGAAAAAAGGTGGAGAAAACATCTTGCTGAATTACAGAACAGATATCAAGGTGGACCAAATGCGAACCTCACAGAAGGGCAGTTAGCAGGAGATCCTCCAGATGACAACCCAGGGGAACAAGCAGCGCGGCTCCCACGAAGAGTGTTAAGTGACATCAAGGAAGCAGCGAGAATGGCAATCATGCAAATCACACCAGCAGGAGCTCCAGAAGTCCCATTCTCTTGCATCAGGCAAGGTCCCACAGAGCCATTCATGTCGTTCATCGATCGACTCACGCAAGCCGTGGATCGACAGTGACGATAGAAGAAGAGAAGAGGCCTCTCTTGGAAAGCTTAGCTTTCGGCAATGCCAACCCGGATTGTCAACGGGTGATTAGCGCCATGCCAGGATGGCCATCCTTGGCAGAGATGGTGGAGGCATGCAGCAAGGTGGGGACACCTCAGCATGTCGCAGCGATTGTGAAGAACGAATTAAGAGAGGAATGGGAAAAACAGTTAAAGGGACATTCAGAAAGGCAAACAGAGGACGAGACACTGGAAAAGATGTTGGAAAAAATACTGCATCAACAGGATGAGAACATCAATAAAGTTCTTGCAACGATGCAGAAAAAGAACGATCCCCCAAGAGGACAGTGCTACAGATGTGGGGAGTTTGGGCACATGAAAAGGAATTGTCCACAAACACATACGCCAGCGCCAGCACAGAAGGCGGAAAGGCCAGTTTGCGCACGGTGCGGAAGAGGAAGACACTCTGTAAAAGAATGTTATTCCCAGACAGACGTGGACGGAAATCTGTTACCGCATCCCGGAAATGCAAAGTGCAGCGTGGGCCAGCGCGCTCAGACACAAGTACTGGAGGTGTCACAAGAGCAGACGGGGCAATCATCAGTGAGCGACAAGCAGACACCCTCAGCAAAACCCTCAGCCGATTCCACAGTGACCCAGACCTCCTCCCACCAGGGGCACAGTGTGCATTGGCAGCTTCAAAATTAGTATGCTTTTTGGATGAAAGTCATGCGGAGATACCAACGGGTATCTGCGGGGACTCATACAAAAAACAAGATTTCTTGATAATTGGACAAGATAAATGCAGTATTCTTGGACTCATTGTCTATCCAACAGTTATCTCAGCGGACAAAAATACAGAGTTAACGGTATTGGCAAGAGCACTTCGTCCACCATTGACCGTACCAGAAAACACTGTGGTTGCGAGAGCCTTCGCATTGCCGCCACACGCAGTTGGACAGGTCATGTCAATCTTCGACGAAGAAGGTTTCCCTATGAAAGAACATGTTGAAGTACATGCAACATGGGTGAAGCACATAGGTCGAGACCGACCCACGCTCACATGCCAATTGACATGTGGGGACGGAACAATAGCAATCAGAGGTATGCTCGACACAGGGGCGGATGTAACGGTAATATCGTACATCTTTTGGCCACGCAGTTGGAGCTTGGTCGCACCATTGGGTTCTCTCTCAGGCATAGGGGGAGCATCTCTGTGTCTGCAAAGTGAAAATTCTGTCGTTGTCACGGGACCAGGAGACAAGACGGCAATCATTCGTCCTTTTATCGTCCAAAAGCCGATCACAGTCTGGGGTCGGGACCTTTTGGCACAATGGGGCGCGAAGATCGAAGTGGATTTGTAGTAGGGGTCACTGCAGCACTCGTCACACTGAAGCTGACATGGAAAACAGATGATCCAGTTTGGGTGGATCAGTGGCCCCTTGAGCGGAAAAAGTTGAGTGCTTTGAGAAACCTGGTCCAAGAACAATTGCAGGCGGGACACATCAAGCCAACAGACAGCCCTTGGAATTCTCCAGTGTTTGTCATCAAGAAAAAACTGTCGGGCAAATGGAGGTTGTTACACAATCTCAGGAAGATCAACAAAGTCATAGAAGACATGGGACCGCTTCAGTTGGGACTTCCATCTGTCTCAATGATTCCCAGAGATTGGCAGCTTGTGGTCATTGACCTCAAGGATTGTTTTTTCAGTATTCCACTCCATCCAGATGACGCTCCGAGATTTGCCTTTTCAGTTCCGAGTATCAACAAGGAAACGCCTCTGCAGCAGTACCATTGGGTCGTTCTCCCACAAGGTTTAAAAAATTCTCCGACGATCTATCAATGGTACGTGGCACGAGCTTTGGCACCAGCGCGGAAGAAATTTCCGAAGGTAAAGATCATTCATTACATGGATGATTTGCTCATTGCAGCATCAACACAACAGGAGCTGCAAGAAGCTCGTGACTGTGTGATCGCAGAGGTGCAAAAGTCAGGTCTGGAAATCAGCATTTCGAAGATTCAAGAGGTTGCACCTTGGAAATATCTAGGGTGGAAAATTTCAGAAAGAACAATAAAACCTCAAAAAATGGAGATCAGCACCAAGATCAGCAATTTGCATGATTTGCAACAGCTTTTGGGAGAAATCAACTGGATGAGGCCGGTTTTGGGAATCACAAACAGCAACATCCCAGCGTTGCTCGATCTTTTGAGAGGAGACACAGACATTCGGTCTCCCAGGACACTCACGCAAGAAGCGAAAAAGGAGTTGGAGAGAGTCGCAGACGCAATACAGAAAAGGCAGGCACATCGATTTGTTCCAACGTTGCCTTTTCAGTTGGCAGTGCTGGGGAAGAAAACACAGTTCCATGGTTTGATCTTCCAATGGGACGAATCGCAAAAGGACTCTTTGATAATCATAGAGTGGATTTTCCTACCACACAGGCCCACAAAAACAATTCTCACAGATTTGGAGATGGCAGCACAGATCATCATAAAGGTGAGAACAAGGTTGCTGACAATGGCAGGAAGAGAATTCTCAGTCATCAGATTACCCTTGAAACAAGACTATTTCGATTGGGCAATGCAGCAATCGAAAGACCTGTTAATCGCGTTGTTAGCGTTCCCAGGAACTTGCACAATCCACTTTCCACAGCATAAAATACTGCAATCGCAAATATGCTCTAAAGCAAAACCAAGAATAAGTGAAGAACCTTTGGACGGGATCACAGTGTTCACAGATGGCTCAGGGAAGACACACAAGTCAGTGATCACATGGAGAGACTCAACGACAGGGGATTGGGAATCTGACGTGAGGATGGTTCAGGGCTCTCCACAAATTGTGGAGTTGGCAGCTGTTGTCCGAGCATTTCAGTTGTTTGAACAACCTCTCAATCTGGTGACAGATTCCGCATATGTTGCGGGTATGGTCAAGAGATTGGAAGGTTCGCTCTTGAAATAAGTCAGCAATGGGGTTTTATACTCCTATCTGACGAGCTTGAAAACACTGCTAGAGAGCAGGGAAAGAGAGTATTTTATCACACACATTAGAGCGCACACGACACTTCCGGGATTTTTAGCGGAAGGAAATGCTCGAGCGGAGAGGCTGGCAATGCCCATTTCGCAAACACTGCCGGACATTTTTGAGCAGGCAAGATTAAGTCATGCGTTCTTTCATCAGAATGCGCAAGCGCTGATGGAGTCCTTTCGTCTCACAAAGAGTCAGGCGAGGGAGATCATTAGTGCTTGTCCAGACTGTCAGTTTGTGCAGCCACCTTCTTCTACCGGAGCTATCAATCCGCGGGGGCTGCAAAGTCTTCAGTTGTGGCAAGCTGATGTCACGAAATATCCATCTTTTGGGAGGCTCAAAAATGTTCATGTTTCTGTGGATACATTCTCAGGTGCAGTCTTTGCTTCAGCACATGCAGGGGAAACAGCAGACCATGCTTGCCGACATTTTCTGCAGGCATTTGCAGCATTAGGTGTGCCTCAGGAGATAAAAACAGATAATGGTCCAACGTATACAGGCAGGGTGCTTGACAAATTCCTGAAAAGATGGGGTGTGAGACACACGTTTGGTATTCCACATTCACCCACAGGTCAGGCGATCATTGAAAGAACACATCACACCCTGAAATCCCTTCTGGACAGACAGAGAAGGGGTGAGCCAGAGGCAACACCTCACATGAAATTAAATAAGGCACTGTATGTGTTGAATTTCCTAAATAGCTCATCCTCGGAACCTAATCCACCAATCGTGAGGCATTTTCTAAACAGCACACAGGCAAAGCTAAGGGAAAATCCTTTAGTTTTGATCAGAAACCCAGAGACAGGACAAATAGAGGGTCCTTTCAAACTAATCACTTGGGGCAAGGGTTTCGCTTGTATCTCCACAGATCGAGGTCTAAAGTGGGTGTCGGCGCGGCACGTGAAGCCATTCCGAACGCGAGAACGCTGATCCAAGAAACAAAGAGACGAGTACTCAGACAGAAGTCGAGACTCAGACTGGAAAGAACGATTCCGAAGAGAAATAAAAAGAAACCAAGGACTTTGGGGGTTTTCATATAACAGCGAAATAGTGAGTTTCATGATGCTTATGTGCATCATTCTTTCATTCATTGCAGTAAGCAATGGAGGAGATTTACCTGTTAACCAGCCAAAGCAAAATGTATGGGAGACTTTAGCTCAGGCAGCGAATTTAGATAGTATTTGCCTGACACATTCAAGGCCAGGAAAACCATTTTCTGCATGCATGGTTGGATTGCCAGTGGACGAATGGCCAGTTCCAGGGCACTCCGCAGTTAACATTTCGCAGGTCATTAGAGATCCTGTGAAAGAGTGGTGTGCTTGGACACATCTACTTCCTGTGGCTTCTACAGAACCTCAGGAATTGGAGATTTTTGGGTCCATGACAATGGAATTCTGCATGCAGTTTGAAGCTCCGAAGGCCACAAAGGCAAAAACTATCGATTTGACTCCCATTCATGAGTTTTATAAGAATGCATCAGCTTGGTGTAAATATACAGAGAAAACTACCAAAGGATCGATCCAAGTCCCAGTGCAATTGCCACGGGGTTTGTTCTTAATTTGCGGGGACAGAATTTGGCACGGCATTCCTGCTAATGCCACGGGAGGTCCATGCAGCATTGGGGAAATTTCAATGCTATCGCCTGATTTGAACATGCTAAGAGAGAAAAGGCACAGAGAAAAAAGATCAATAGAACAATATGCGGCAGATTGCAATGACGAAGTATTTTCTTGGGATAAGAAAACGAGTATTGCTACAGCAATTTTCTCACCTCAAACAGCATCAGGGGTGGCTTTGACTCAGATCGACCGCATGGGTTGCTGGTTGAGCAAACATGCACGGTCTGTGTCTGTCGCATTGGATGACATGTTAAAAGACGTTAGTGGTGTAAGACAGGCGACTCTTCAAAACAGAGCGGCGATCGATTATCTATTGCTCGCTCATGGACATGGGTGTGAAGAGTTTGAAGGGATGTGCTGTATGAATCTCTCAGATCATTCAAGGTCAATTCATGAAAGTATTAAAAATATAAAAGACAGCGTAAATAAGCTTGGCGAGATCACAGGATCATGGATCGATCAGCTGGAAGATTTCTTTGACATCTCTCCCATTTGGAGAGGAATTTTAAGGGTAGGGTTCTATGTTTTAATAGTTCTCCTAGTCCTCATCCTTGTCGTCCCATGCATATTTGCATGTTTAAAACGTGCCATGAATCGGATAGTAAAAGAGGTTTTCTTGGTGCAAACAGAAGGGGGAGATGTGGGATCTCAGCACCTCAGGACTGAGGTGCCGAGTCACCGAGACCACCCTTGGGGGGCTCAGGAGTCCTGGAATGTTGCCAGAAGTGTCTGGTGGCTGGACTTTGATCCTACACAGGAGACGACAATTGTATGAGGATAGGAGGATTTCACCGGAGTGAATGGTGAAGGGATAAGTTAATTAGAGAGTGAAACACAGGGTTTAGGATTTCTGTACAGGGGGGTTTAGAGAAGTAAGATGGAGGAATTGGGGCGTGTCCTGTCCTTCTTCTTCTTCTTCTTCTCCTCCATCTTCTGTGGTGATGTTGGCACTTTAGGATTGGTCATTACTAAAAGTGCACTGGTCAATAAGGGTGAAAGGTATTGGGGAAAAATGATAAATATTGTACACGTAACTTTGGGTATAAAGATAGGTGACCGCCCGGAGGGCAGGGGTGTGTGCTCATAGCTGGCTGCTGAGCAGACCTCTGTCGGGCCAAGAGAAAATTTTTTAGATAAACAATTAATAAACACCGAGACTGAGAAAAGAACTGAAGCCTCTTCTCGTCCTTTGAAACGCGGGCTGCCCCAAGGTCACCCCGGGCCTTTCCAGGCCATCCAAACAGCCGAAAATCAAACACCAGGCCATTCCCCAGGGGTTGTCCCTGTCCCTGTCACCCCAGGCCATTCCCCAGGGGGCCTCCATTTTTCTCATCCCAGGGAATGCCTGGGGGGTCTCCCTCCCTCTCACCCCTGTGCCAGGGGATGCTCGGGGCAGTCTCTGTCCCTCTCAGCCCAGGGAATGCTTGGGGCTCTCTGTCCCCTCGCCCTGGGGGATGCTCGGGGGGTCTCCATCCCTCTGGCCTCAGGCAATGTCTGTGCAGGGCTGGGGACCAGGGGCTCTGTGTCCCTCTCACCACTGAGGGTGCTCGGGGCTGGGGGGGCTCTCCCACCTTCTCACACCTGGGGAGGCCGGGGGGGTCTCTGTCCCTCTCAGCCCTGCTGTGACCCCACCCAAACATCATCGGGGTCAGAGGGACAGAGACACCCCTAAACCCCCAGAAAGGTTGAACCTGGGATTTGGTTTGGGGCTGAGGATTTAGGAAGGGGCTGGAACTGAGGCTGGGATTGGATTTGGGGCTGAGATTTGGATTAGAGCTGGGATTGGGGTTAAGGCTAGACATGGGATTGGCTTTAGGGCTGGGGTTGGGATTTGGTCTGGGTCTAGGGGACTCTGGGACAGGGCTGAGAATAAATACAGAACTGTGAGTGTGTCTAAACATGGAGTGAGATTGAGGCCAGGATCAGGGTCAGGTGTGGGACTGAGCTCACCCAGAGCGGAACAGAAGGGATGTCACTGTGGGATGGTTTGGGGAAAATTATGGTTTGGGGAAAAAAGAAGGTGTGAATGCCTTGGGTTGGGGATTTGTCCCACCCAAGTCCATCTCCAGAAGTCACCTGATGTCAATAAAAATCTCCAAAATCCAAGAGTGAATCAAAAAACGCCACCAGGATTGTCCCATGTCCAGTCTTATCCCTCTGGGGTTCTGGTGGTCCCCCATCTCAGGATCATGAGGATCCCATGGGTCCTGGGGATCCCTCTCTCCAAAGTCCTGCTTAGAGATTCTGGGAGGTTCTGGGTTCCCCCTCTCCAGCCTCCCCTCAATCCAGCTACTTGGGGCTCCTCCCTCTCCCCACCACCCTGTCAGGGTCCGTCCTAGTGGACAGATGACCTGATGGTTCATAGGAATGATCTCAGAGTGCAAAAACCAACATAGTACAAGGGGGTTTGCAGTGATAATCAAATCAAATGCAGTTTTATTGAAATAACCACAGCAAAAATGCGATAGAGGGATTAAGAGAAAGAAAAAGAGAGAGAAAGAAAGAGGAGAGAGAGAGAGAGAGGGGATATAGCTACCGACGCAAAGATGAAGTCCTTCGGTCCAGTCCAGTCGAGGGTTCGCCTGTTGCACTGGGGAGATCTCAAAGGCTCTAGCTAACTCAGAGGATTTTATTACTGAAAATTGTGAGGGTGGGGGGGAAACAGATACAATAGGGAGCAGATGTAACAGGTAGTCTATGTTCTCAGCAGTAAATGAGAGCCATTGTGTTCTCGGTCCAGTGGTCACAACCTGCAGGCAAACATCTCGCTTCGGTCAGCTTGCCTCCCCCACACACCTCCCCCAGGCTGGGGGTTTCAGTCCCAGTCCTTGGAAGGAGCAGAGGGGCCTTTTAGGAGTTTCATGTCTCAGTCCTTAGTGGAGAGGCTTCTTACATCTCCGTCTGTCTGTCACAGTGGTTGTAAAACAGATAAGGGTCTTCTGTGGGAGACCACCTGGAACTCAGGAGAAGTCCAGCCAGGCCGAGAGGTGGGACAGCTTCCAGAGCTGCTATTGTTGCAAACAGGGCATGGTGCCCTCTTCTTAGCATAAGCAAACACACCTGTGAAAACAATAGCTTAACACTGAGCTTTCAGGTCTCAGGGCCCCGTGGCGTGTGACTTTACTCCTTCAGAGCCAGAGATTCTAGATGGTGGGGGGGGAGGGGTCTTCTCTTCAGTGGTCTCCCAAAGATGATTGTGAGGCAGATGAGGAAAAATTCGGACATACTCTTACACACCCTACCCTGGTTTAGGGCAAATTTGGTAGAAAATCCCCAAAAGGGGTTTCCTTTATACAGGAGATTCAAGCAGATTCTTCCCCAGCTGATTTAGTAAAATATTTCCTTGGAGAAAAATGCAAAAAACCTGTTTATTTAGCAGGCAAAGCATTTGCCAGCACAACAAATGAACAATATTAAACAATAAGACCTCTTGCTACTCCAAAAGAGATGACAAACTCAGAAAGTTTCTCTGCGGCCAGTAGCTCGGCTCACTCAGTCTCTTATCAGTCTCTTATCAGTTCCCTCCAGCACAGGAAATGCCCGGCCCAGGCCTGGCCTGGTTGGCCACAGGTGAGAGGTGATGGTGGTGTTCTGGGTGTTCTGTTTCAAGCAATTTTAAACTGCACCAAAGAAAAAGAAAAACAACAGTTGGGGGAACTTCTCTGCCTCAAAGAGCTAACATCTAACAAAAAGTAAAGGAGAGCTCTGTCCTGCCAGAGCTAATGGCTCATGAGCAGCTTCATCATGGAGAGAAGCCCTACAAGTACTGGGAGTGTGGGAAGAGCTTCAGGCAGAGCAGCACCCTGATCAGGCACCAGATGATCCACACTGGGGAATGGTCCTACGAGTGTGGGGACAGTGGGAAAGGCTTCAGCTGCAGATCCGCCCTCGCCATCCACCAACGCATCCACACCAGGGAGAGGCCCTACGAGTGTCTTCAGTGTCAGAGGAGGTTTCAGATCAACTCCGATCTCCTCCGCCACCAGCAGATTCACACCGAGGAGAGGCCCTTCCTCTGCCCGAGGCCCTGCAAATTCCCCGATTGCAGAACAGCTTCCAGCACTGCTCCATCTTCATTCCCCATGGGAGTACCCACATTGAGAAGAGCCCTGGTGATCCATTTTCCCTGTGATCCATGCTGGGAAGACACCTGTCCATTTTCCTGCCCTTGCCAAAGACATGATGTGGGATGGAAGAACACGAGGGTCTGGCCATGGCCCTGTCATTACATTCACCTCAGGTCACTGCAAGGGGCAGGAAAGGGACTTCCTGTCTCTCTCAGTGAGGAGAGGGGTGACCTTTCCAGGCAGGAGGAAATACATTGTCAGGATGAGCCAGTTGTTGACATAGTTTTCTCTGTAAATAATTTTACTTATCCCTTCTGTTATCAATCTTGTTGTTGTTCCTGTTTTTTCCTTATCTCGTTGCTGTTCCCAATAAATTGTTCTTATCCCAGCCCAGGATCTTTGCCTTTTGTGCTTTCCACAAGAGGTGGGAGGGCAGCGAGGGCAGTGAGGTTTTAGTGGGAGCAGGAAATTGGGGAATCCCATTCCTGAACCCCAGCCCGCGGAAACCGGGCATCCCAGCTGGTCCCAGCCCTGGTGGCCATGGCAACAGCCTTTGGAGCGGGTCCCTGGCTGGGGCTGTGGGAACCTCTTCCCTCTGGTGCCCAGGGACAGGAGTGGAGGGAACAGCTGCAGCTGAGTCAGGGCAGGCTCAGGTTGGATGTCAGGAAAAGGTTTTTGTCCAGAGGCTGCTGGGGCCCTGCCTAGGCTCCCCAGGGAAGGGTCCCAGCTCCAGGGCTCTCTGAGCTGCAGCAGCATTTGGACAGTGCTGCCAGGCCCAGGCTGGCATTGTTGGGGTGTCCTGTGTAGGGCCAGCAGTTGGACTGGAGGATCCTGATGGGTCCCTCCCAGCGCAGCCAATTCTGTGGTTCTGGGATCCCATGAGCCTGGGGATGGGACTGCCAATGGTTGCCATGGCAACGAGCTCTGGCTGCAGGCCTGAGCTGGTGTCCATGGCAACCACCCTGGCATGGGGTCTCCATGGAGCTGCTGACGGACTCAGCATAGCAACAGGGGGCTGGTGATGGATGCCATGGGAACTGACCATAGCAACAGGGGGATGGTGATGGTTGCCGTGGAAACTGAACAGAACAACAGGAGGCTGGTGATGGTTGCCTGCTAAGGATCAGATTTGTCACAGGCCCTCAGAGAGGTTCCATGGGAACTTTCAAAAAGTGTCTAGCCTGTTCCAGAGCTGGAATGTCACAGGCAGAGACAGGGGCCCCATGGAGACCTCCCAGGGCTTTCTGGGGATGGTAAAGAGCCTTTTGGTCAGAGGCAGTCACAGCCATTCCATGGTGACATCCCGGGGCACCGATCAGTCACAGGCACTCACGGGGGCTCCACGGTGACATCCCAGGCGTCCCCAGGCTGCCAAAGAGCCGGGATGTCCCAGACACTCACAGGGGTTCCTGTCATGGGCACAGTGGAAGCTTCAGTCAAAGTTTATTACAGAAGTTCCTGTTGGGTCATGAGGTGCAGAAAGGAGCCCCAATAGCCCCCACAGATCCCCAAATACCCCCAAGGATGTCCAGGCTTTCTAAACTCCTTCTGGGAGAGCCACACTGGAGCAGCTGTTTCCAATCGCAGCTGCAGACTTTTCAAGAGTTTTTGTGTAAAGAATTATAAAGTGGGAAATAAACCTTTGTAGAATTTGTCCCACAGGATTAGGGATGGCAAACCAGATATATTTATGTAAATATGTATTATCTATTATTGTAATTATTAGAGAAAATTGTCTAAATCAGAAATATTTAACCATGATTTAAGAGATGTATAATATATTATATAGAGCACTAAGAAATTATTTCAAAGCAACTGTATTAAAGCAACATCTGTAATTGTAATTTCCACAGCAGACAGTCTCAGAGCAATGGAAAACACCTTCTGTGCCCAGCACAGATCCCAAGGTCCTCCCAAACCCTCCCTGCCCCGATTCTGCCCACATTTGCTCTCTGCACACACGAGTCACACACTGAAGTCAGGGGCCCTCTACATTCCCAGATGGAGGAAAAGAGAGAAAGGGGATGAAGAGCTCTCTTGTGCAGAGCCAAGGTCCAAGTGCAGCCCCTGCAGTGGGAACCACAACTCATCAGGTTTGTGTCCTTTGGGCTTAGGGACTGGTGACACTCAGAGGCACAGAAAGGTTTCTTGTCAACAAACACAAGTTGGACATTTGAACAGTTTAATAACCATCACAGCTCTCTGTGATGTCCCTGCAGACTCTGACATGTCCCCCAGCCCCAAGGGATTTCTGTACAGCAACAGTTTTAAACAAGGCATAAGGTAATTCTGTGATAGATAAAAACACAATTAAAATTATATTTATTATATATTTATTTGAACTTCAGAAATATTGGGCAATTTCTTCCAGCTCAAAGCATGAAGCCAGTCTGTTGAGAGGCACTTGACTGACCAGAGAGCATCTAGAGGATGAAATCAGAGAGCAGTAGAAGTACATAGATCCACTTGCTGTAAAAGAAGAGATGTCCTTAGACATGGCCATTTCAACAGAAGAGCTGAAAACACCTGAAGGAAAAGGGAGATGAAGTAATAAACAGAATATTGGTGACACCCGTAGAAGGGAAGATCAGTATTTTTCCTCCTGCCATCAGTACACCTCGAGGAAATTCCTGTTCCTGGTGGGAAAACTCTGCCAATTCTTAAAAGTACTCAAATGACCCAGATAATAAAGATATGTTTGTATGTCATGAAATTAGAGTCTTTCACTAGCAAATTTGCTGATGATACTAAGCTGGGAGCATATGTCGATCTGTTAGGGGGATGGAGGGCTTTGCAGAGGTACTTGGAATGGTTGGATGAATGGGCAGAATCTAAGGGGATGAGGTTCAATAAGTCCAAGTGCCAAGTCCTGCACTTTGGCCACAATAACCCCCTGCAACGATATAAGCTAGGAATGGTGTGGCTGGACAGTGCTCAGGTGGAAGGGACCTGGGGTTGCTGGTTGACTGTTGGCTGAACATGAGCCAGCAGTGTGCCCAGGTGGCCAGGAAGGCCAAAGGCATCCTGGACAGCATCAGGAATAGTGTGGCCAGCAGGAGCAGGGAGGTCATCCTTCCCCTGTACTCAGCATTGGTGAGGCCACAGCTTGAGTGCTGTGTCCAGTTCTGGGCCCCTCAGTTTAGGAGGGACGTTGAGATGCTTGAGCGTGTCCAAAGGAGAGCAACGAGGCTGGTGAGGGGCTTGGAGCACAAGCCGTATGAAGAACAACTGAGGGAGCTGGGGTTGTTCAGCCTGGAGAAAAGGAGACTCAGAGGTGATCTTATCACCCTCTTCAACTTCCTGAAGGGTGGCTGTGATGAGCTGGGGATCAGTCTCTTTCTCTGGGCAACAACAGACAGAACAAGAGGACACAGTCTCAAGCTGCGCCAAGGGAGATACAGGCTAGAATTAGGGAGGAAGTTTTTCACAGAAAGAGTGGTCAAATACTGGAATCATCTACCCAGGGAGGCGATGGAGTCACCATCCCTCGATGTGTGTAAGGGAAGACTGGATGTGGCACTTGGTGCCATGATCTAGTTGAGATGTTAGAACATGGGTTGGACTCGATGATCTTAAAGGTCTCTTCCAACCTAGAAATTCTGTGATTCTGTGAAACTAACAGGTATTAACACCTGTGCCACTTTCCAGGCAGACATCAGTTGTGTGTCCGTGAACAGGTTGTGCCAGTTGTGCCCTGAGGTGCCCAGCTGGGATTGGATCTCTTCAAGAGCACCTGAGGGAAAGCAGAGCACCTTTAGAGCTGCAGGTCCCTGCCAGCCCTGCAGGACTCCTGTCCCATCAACATCTGCTCTGCTCCAGTCTGAAACAGGCCCCAGCATGGTGCTGGGATCATCAGAGAGCTGAGGTGTGTGCTGGAATTCAATGCCCTCCCCATCCTGCAGCAGCCCTGCATTTCCCTCCTGTAGCCCTGGTCTCCAGCACAGCCATGGTGGGTCTTTGGGCTCTGGACTGTTGCTGCAGCCCCCAAGGGCAGCTGAGCTCTGCCTTTGGCACAGTCAGGCCTGGCCAGCAAATGCTCAGCAATTGCTTGTGTGTGCCTGGCCTTGCTGTCAGCCCAGGCAGCAGGTGCGTGGCCCCTTTGTGGCCCTGTGCTGGCCCAGCCACGGTGGCCCAGCCCCTGTGCAGGCCCAGCCCAGGCCAGGAGCATTGCGGCTGGGAACGGCCCCTGTGCCGTGGTACCCACAGCACCCTTGGGGCTCTGTGCCCCATGGCCTCCCTGCTGGGCAGCCTCTGCCAGCTCCTGCAGAGCCCCTGGCACCTGTGGGGCTGCACAGACAGCCCTGCCCTGGGCTCTGCTGGCCTCTGGCAGTGAGGCAGCCAGGGCTGGCCATGGCTGGGAACAGGCTCTGAGCCCTGCAGGAGGATGGAGCTGGGCCACAGCCAAACTCAGCACAGGCCAAAGCTGGGCTCAGCAGCCAGGGCTGCCAGGGTCTGGGCACAGAGGCTGGCGCTGACAAATGTCCTGGGCCCCCTCCCTGCTCTGTCCATGCCACCAAGGGCACAGAGGAGCCTCCTCTCTGGGCCACTTGCCTGTTTGCAATGCCTTGCACAGGCGCTGGCCCTGCCCCACAAGGCCTGGCCTGAGTCCTGCCCCTGCATGCTCAGCCAGGCTGAGATGGACACTGATGGTTTCTGGGCCAGGCTCTCTGAGCCCAGCCCAGCTCCCTGCAAACTGTGCCAGCTGCCCTGAGCTCTGGGCAGCACCAAGGGCCTCTCCCCAGCCCAGCCCAGCCGGCGCTGGCCCCACAGCTCTGCTCAGGCTAGGCTGCTCTGGCCACTGCCCCACGGCCTCAGCCCCTGGCAAGGGCACAGCAGCAGCTGCAGCTGCCACAGGACTCAGCCCCGGCCATGGGGGAAGGTGCTTGGCCAAGGCCAAAGGAGGCTCCCTGGCTGCCCTGCTCCCCTCTGGCTCAGGTGCTGAGAGCTCTGCAGCCCCTGCTGCCATCCCATCTGACCAGGGCAGCACAAGAGCCGTGGCCTTGGGCCCTCAAGAGCTGCTCCTGCTCCACGCCCAAGGCCCATGCCAAAGCTGGGGCAGTCACCAAGCTGTGCCCATTTCTGTTCATTGCTGCTCTGATGGGGATGGATCCTCAGCCACTTGGAGGTTGCTGATGAATTTTACTCCTCCAGAGGCCTCTTCTTTCTGGAGCTCTTCAGTTCAGGAATTCACTGACAAAGGCTCATAAACATTTGTTCAAAATGCCCAAACAAGAAAAGCCCCTGAGAATAATTTAAGTTCTAAATTCTTTTGTGCTTAATTAGACAGATTTCTGAAGTGTATGCAAAGTGAATATACTGTAGTGAAAACAATTAGGAGAGAATTGTTTTATCTTGTTAAGTTCTCTTTTCCTCTTTATAGATTGGTATCAGCAATGTCCAGTTTATACTGACCCCAAGCACCTTCTAATGCTGTCAGAACAGATATGAAAATACACACCTTTTATTGCTATCAATAACACTTTGTCCCTTCCTCTTTCCCACTGTTACAAAAGAATTTCTACATTCTAATTCAATAAACAGCCATGTTGAATTTAGCAGCAATTTTAATTGAGCAGCAATTTTATGTAAAATACTACAATCAAATAAAGTCAAACAGATACAAAAAAATTTCTCAGTGGTTCTGATAAAGCATAAGCAAAACTGATCAATCAGGATATGGGGAGGGTTTCTCTCACCCTCCTGTACAAAAAGCACAGGAATCCAAACACATATTTATATACTGTATGCTAATACAGATTCATTAATATTTTCCCATAAATCTCTTCCTGGTTTTGATTCTTGTAATCTATGTCACTGTACAGCACAGTTCATGCTCCCACTGTTGCTAAGGGGTCTTTTGGCTCTTTGGTGGTCAATCCAATGGAGGCTCCTCCTCATTGTCACTATTCTTTGAACAACCCCACATGTTGCACATGTGCCCCAAGTCGTGTGTTATAGAAGCCGGCATTATATTCCAAAAGAAAGCCTTTTTATTTCATAGGCACCTGAAATCATTTCAATTCTGTTTATTCCAAGGTTGATTCTCTAATTATTACAAGGCCTACTCCGTTTTGGAATGTTACTTATTACAATCTACATCCTGGATCCTATAATCTCATGAACATCTGAAAACATCTGTTTTGTGACGCTAATTACATATTCTTTTCCTCTATTACTTTTTTCTAAAATATCGATATAGTTACAGTTGTTAGCATGAATCATATTCATTTATCACACCACCATTTCCCTCATTCGATCCCTGGCAGTCAGAGCAGCTGAGGAATGGAGTCACATCCAGGGGTGTCCCCAGGGCTCAGGGCTGGGGCCCGGTCAATGAAATCTCTTTATTGCTGATCTGGATGAGGCCATCGAGGGCACCCTCAGTCAGTTTCCAGGTGAGCCCAAGCTGGGTGGGAGTGTGGCTGTGCTGGGGGGGCAGGAAGCTCTGCAGAGGGATCTGGACAGGCTGGAGCCATCTATGGGCCCAAGACAATGGGATGAAGTTAACCAAGGCCAAGGGCTGGGACCTGCCCTGGGCTCACAACCACCCCAAATCCCTGGCTGTGCCCTGCCCCTGATCCAAAAGGCCTGTCCTGTTTTTTCATCTCTTAGACTCTCTGGGACAAGGGAGCTCTGCTCTGGAAATAGAGGGAGGTGCAGGTGCCACCACTGGAGTGGGAACCACAACTCATCGGGTTTGTGTCCTTTGGGGGTCAGGAACTGGTGAGACTCAGAGGCACAGAAAGTTTCTCTTCATGGCCAACAGACCATGGTTGAAAAGGACACAATTTAATAACAATCACGCTCTTCCCTGGGCTATGTGCAACGTACCAGAAGTATCTGGTGAGGGCAGCATCCACAGGTGATTTCCATACTAAAATTAATGTCAGACAAATGTGCTTCTGTGATAGATATAAACACAATTAAGTTCTTGTATCAGGGTGCTCGTCCTGAAGTAGGGGCAAAAGAGCTCCAACAGTTCCTGATTTGCAAAGCTGTCAGTGGTGGGTGGAAAAGGGCGGTCAGGTTCTTTTGGTGCTGAAGAAATGCTGAAACCAGCCTGACTCATTTCAACTCCTCCTGTCCTGGCTGATCTCCCCTCTTTCCCCTTCCACCCATTGGCTTTTGTCTCCCACCAGCCCCCCCTGTGAAGAGCCTGGCTCTGTGTTCTCCATCCCCTCCTCGCTGGCACTGCCAGGCTGGCATGAGGAGCCCCTCAGCCTTCCCTGCTCCGCGCTGGACCAGCCCAGCTCCCTCAGCCTCTGCTCACAGCCCAAGGGCTCCAGCCCCACCTTGGAGGCCCTTCCCAGAGCCTGCTCCAGCTGCCAGACATCTTTCCTGCCCTGGGGAACCCAACCCAGGCCACAGTGACCTGGATAATCCATGTCCTTGATGTCCTGTAGAACATCCTTTGGTGGAGACTGTGGCTCCAGGTGGGCTGGGGGGATCCCGGGGGACAGGGACCCTGCTGGGCATGGACAGCATTGGACTTGTTGGGAGAAACTGTGAGGGGGAGCTGGGGCAGAGTGACCAACCCAGTGACCTGACACAGCCCTGCTGGGATGTCACACAGCCCCTCTGTGATGTCACAGCCTGCTTAGTGAGGTCACAGCCCATTCTCTAATGTCACAGATCTGCTCTCTGATGCCACAATCCCCTCTGTGATGTCACATTGCCATCCTGTAATGTCACAGCAAAATCTGTGATGTCACAGCAAAATCTGTGATGTCGTAGTCTGATCTTTGATGTCGGAGGTCTGTCCTGTGATGTCACAGTCTGCTCTGTGAGGTCATAGCATATTCTCCAATGTCACACAGATGGTCTCTGATGTCACTGCCAACTCTGTGACATCACAGTATGCTCTATGATGTCAGACTTGGAACTGTGATGTCACAGCTGGCTCTGTGATGTCACAGAGGCAGTCTATGATGCCATAGCTGCTTGATGACCTCACACAACCCACTCTGTGATGTCATAGTCTGCTCTGTGATTTCATAATCTTCTCTGTGATATCAGACTGCTGCCCTGTGGTGTCATAGCTGGCTTTGTGATGTCACAGAGGCTGTTCATGTGTCATAGCTGCTCAATGACCTCACATAATGCACTCAGTGGCACTCTTTGACCTCACTCTGGCACTCTGTGATGTCATAACCCACTCTGTGACCTCTTGTTACCAGATGATAAATTGTTTCCACCAGCTGAGCTGACACCTGGAGCTTGTTGTTCACAACCCCAGGCCTATGGAAACCACACAATGCCCATTGTGTGAGAAGGGGAACTGGAAAATTACCAGCCTCAGTGTCCTGCCAGCTCAGCCAGGCCCACGGGAACATTGGGGTCCACGACTACCAGGGAGCATCAGAGAGACCCCCAGAACGGAAGAACGCATGCAAATGGGGAAAGGAAATGTGTTAGTGATTTTGGGGAAATTATTATCATATGTGTGTTTAGTCCAGGACAATCAATGAATATGTGTGCAAAATAGAGAATATAAACAGAAACTCTCCTGTACTCAGCATGCATGGCTTTGGGAGGAGCTATCCCCTGTGCATCCAGCTGAATAAAGAATGCTGCTTCTTAATGCTACACTGGAGTTAAGGAGTTTTCTGTTTTACTGAATTTTTGGTAACACTCCCACTGCCAAGGAAAGCTCTGTCTGCTGCTGTTCACACACAGAGAAGGGCTGGTGGCAGATGTGGGGCTTGGAGGCTGCCTGGGGCACAGTGACCATGAGATAATCAAGTTTTCAATGTTCTGGGAAAGAAGGAGGGGCAGCAACAAAACTTCTGCACTGGAATTAGGAAGGGCAGACTTTGGCCTATTTAGGATGCTGATTTGGGGAGTACCACCAAATCAGGTACTGATTTTTTTAAGGGACCCCTTAAAAAGGAAGGAGTCTAGGAAGGATGAACACATTTCCAGAAAGTAATCTTAACGGGGAAGGAGCAGCCAGTCCCAGCATGCCAAAACATGAGCTAATGAGGAAAATGACTGTCCTGGCTGCCCATGCAGCTTTTGTGGGAACTAGAAGAATAAAGGACTGGCAACACAGGAAGTGTTTAAGGATATTGTTAGGCTATGCAGAAAGAAAATTAGAGAGGTGAAAACTTTAATAGAACTTAACTGGCTGCTTCTGTAAAAGAAAAAAAGTGTTTTTATAAAAAAATTTATAGCAAAAACAGTGAAAAGGAGAATCTCTATTCTTTATTGGATGCAGTGGAGAGTATAACTACAGATAAAGAGGTCACAAGGTCAGCTCCTACACAGAGAACTAAAGTAACTACAGATAAAGAAAAAACTAAGCTAATTTACACCTTGTTTGTCTCAATTTTCAAAAAGAAGACAGCTTGCCCTCAGGACAAGTGCTCCCTTGAGCTGATAAATGGGCACAAGGATCAGAACAGCCCGCTGTAATCCAGGAGGAAGCACTTGGTGACCTGCTGAGCCACTCTGATGCTCACAGGTGTAGGGGATCCATCCCAGGGGGATGAGGGAGCTGTGGATGAGCTCCCCAAGCTGCTCTCCATCATTTACCATCAGTGCTGGCTCAGCAGGGAGGTCCCAGAGCACTGGAGGTGCCAATGTGAGCCCATCCCCAAGAAGGGCCGAAAGGAGGATCTGGGGAACTCCAGGCCTGTCAGCCTGACCTGAGTGCCTGGCAAGGTTATGGAACAGATCACCCTGAGTGCCATCACAGGGCACCCACAGGATGGCCGAGGGATCAGAGCCAGCCAGCGTGGATTCCAATGTCTGCACTGATGATCTGCATGAGGGGATTGAGTCCAGCATCAGCAAATTTGCAGATGACACCAAGCTGGGTGTGAGTGTGGATCTGCTGGAGGGTGGGAGGGCTCTTCAGAGGGCCCTGGACCGGCTGGATCCAGGGCCCAAATCCAACAAGCTGAGGTTTAACAAGTCCAAGTGCCGGGTCCTGCACTTTGGCCACAACAACCCCTGCAGTGCTACAGGCTGGGGACAGAGGGGCTGGAGAGCAGCGAGGCAGAAAGGGACCTGGGGGCACTGATGGACAGCAGGCTGGACAGGAGGCAGCAGTGTGCCCAGGTGGCCAAGAAGGCCAATGGCTCCTGGCCTGGATCAGGAATGGTGTAGCCAGCAGGAGCAGAGCAGGGATTGTTCCCCTGTGCTCAGCAATGCTTGGGCAGCACCTTGAGTGCTGTGTCCAGTTCTGGGCCCCTCAATTTAGGAAGGACATGGAGGGGCTGGAGCGTGTCCAGAGAAGGACAACAAGGCTGGGGAGCGGTCTGGTGCGCGTGGGCGTACACGGCACTGGAATCTGGCTATCTGGTGAGGGGCGAAGGCCGGTGCCCCTGCGCAGCTGAAGCCAGCCCCCCTCGGCGTCTTGGCCTCGGGCTGAGCTGGGTGATAGCTCGGAGCAGCGCGGTGTGAGACGAATTAGGAGGCGACCACTTGCTGGGGGTAAACTGTCGGTTTATTACAGAAGGACCAACAAGGAGGGGAACCTCCCAGCAAATGGCCCCGAGCAGGGGGCGGGAGAGGATTTTAAGGGAAAAGGGGGGAAGAAGGCAGAGAAACCCGGCTAACCAATAGTAATACATATTTGGAGGTACGAAACATAACTGATATACAAAAGTAACCAACTGTTATAAATCATAGGAGGGACTCCGGGGCTACAGCCAACCATAACTCCCAGAGAAAAGAAAATTCTCGAAACCTGGGAGGAGAAAAGGGGTGATTGACTGGGCCCAGGGAGGAGACAACTTTCACTTATAAGGGAGAATATGGGAGGAACAGTTTCATTTCGGCAACTAAGAACAGCAAGGTTTCCATAGCAACCTAACTGAGAGTTAGGGAGCATACTGACAAACTTAAGAACACACCACAGCAGTCTGGAACACAAGTCATGTGAGGAGCGGCTGAGGGAGCTGGGGTTGTTTATCCTGGAAAAGAGGAGGCTCAGTGGAGACAAGTGTCAGGGCAAAGGTTGGACTTGATGTCATCTCCAAGGTCTTTTCCAACCTTGCTGATTCTGGGATTCTCTGAAACCACCCTTGGAGCACTTGCACGATGAGCCCTGGGCCTCCTCTGCAGAAGCTCCAGCAGCCCAGGTCCCTCAGCTTCTCCTGCCAGCCCCAAAGCCCATCCTGTCAGTCCTGCAGAGCCTCTGCAGCTCCTCCTCACTGCCCAGAACAGGGAACCCCAGAGGCAGACACAGCAGCCCAGACGTGCCCCCCTAGCCTGGGGTGCCTCTGGCAAGGGATCAGCACCAGGCACTGCAGGAGCCTGCAGACAATTCCTGCAGCACTTGTAGGATGGTCCTGCTCCCCAAGGGACGTTCCCATGGGGCCAAGTCAGGAACTGCAATGGGGAGTGGGGCCAGAGAGGAAAGGGCAAACAGGGATGGGCTGTTTGCAGAGGAGGGAAGAGGGGTGGGCAGTAGGAAGACATTTGTATCAGGAAGAGGAAAGAAAGCAAAGGTGAAGCCAAGAAAATACTGAGGGCAGTTTGGGGGTGGCTGCCAGAAAGCCCTGGCTCTGAGCAACAGCGTCTGCAGTGGGACAGGAAACTCCCAGCTGATGGGAACAAACTTTCTGGCTGACTGCAGAGGCCAGGACAAAGCTGAGTGGTTTCCCGGGTGTCCCCCAGCCCTTGCTGGCCCCAGGGGCAGATGGCATTTGTGCTCCCTCAGGTTCATGTCCCCACAGCAACAGCATGGGGGTGCTCCCCCTGCTGTGTGCAATGCAAACAGGGGCTGCTGAGCCAGTGCTGCCGTGTCTGTGCCTGCAAGGATGGGGCACCTGTGTGACCTGGGGGAGAGGCCAGGGCTGCAGTGGGGGGATGTTGTTGGCAGCTCCATGAGGACGCTCTGGGACGCTGCCCTGCGCTGTGGAGCGCACTGGGGATAGATCATCGCCTGCTCTGCTGCTCCTTCTCATCTGCCCCAGGGCCCTTGCAGAGCACCAGCTGTTGGTGTCCTCAGCTGCCATGGCAACCCTCAGGACAAAGCAGTGCCAGGGCTGTTCCAGGAACAATTGCAGTGATACTTGTTGGTGACACCAGGTGCCATGGCAACGGCCGCGGGGACCAGTCCTTGGTTTGGTGCCATAGCAACCAATGCCCGGCCCCGTTGTGATGGCTGGTGGCCATGGAAAGCTGCCCTGGCCCTTGCTCAGGGCTGGTGTCAGTGCCCAGAGCCAGAGGGGATCCCTTGCTGAGGGCTGTGCCATGGCCACCTGCCCTGTGCCACGCTGGCCACTCAGGCACCAGGAACCAGCAGCCAACGGCACTGCCAGGGCCAAAGGCCAGGTCAGCCAGACAGAAAGGGGCAGGGCTGGGCACTGTTTCCATGGCAACCGGCACTGGGGGGACACCTGGGTCACCTGGCCTGGCAGTTGCCATGGAAACCCCTGGCGGGAATGAGGGCACAGCCCCTGGCACTGAGACACTGCTGGGCCGGGTGCTGAGCACAGCGCTGAGCGCGCAGAGATGGTTTTGTTCTTGCTGAGCTGCAGCACAGCCAAGGCCTGTCCTGCCCCTCGTCAGCCATGCTGGGGAGGGGCTGGGGCTGAGGGGGAGCTGGGCAGGGGACACAGCCAGGACAGGGGACCCCAGCTGAGCCCGGGCATAGCCCAGACCAGAGAACATCATGGTCAGGGTGTGAAGGGGGGGAACAGGGAGGAAGGGGGGAATTTTGGAGGGAGGGCTTTTGCCTTCCCAGGGAACACATAGGCAGGAGGGGGCCCTGTTTCACCAGTGGGCAAGGTCACTACAAAAGACACAGACACCAGCGTAAGGAATTGTGTCATTTATATCGTGCACAGCTGCCAAGAATTACAAAAGGATAAGCTCAGCAAAGCACATCATCATTAGCAAAGAATGAAAGGAAGATCAGCAATCCATCATAACCCATCATTACATTTTCACGACTACCCCCTTGGTGAAACACTAGAGGTGTTTGTGGCAGACAAATATTCTGGCTGACTATCAAGGTACACCTTACAGACATCAGTAGTACTTTAGTGACACCATTCTTCATTCTTTTTTCTCAATCCCATTCAAATTAGGAACAAGAAGTCTGTTGTCCATTATTGGAATATGAATCCCAATATAACCAGTTAGATGGTGCCTGGGCTAGTTCTGACCCTCGCTGCTGGGCCAAAGGCAGCACTGTGGTGTTTTACCCCAGAGATACCTTGACTGCTGGAGAGTGCAGCGGGGCACAGGTGCAAGTCCAGGCTTGTCAGGACTCCGTTTACCTCAGGAGAGAGAGCTTCTGGCGATGGTGAAGAGAAAATAGGAGTGGATTCTGCTGGAGGGTTGCCAGATGTTTATTCCATGGTTACAGAGATGTCTGCACCGGGGCAACTGCTGCTAACAGAATACCGGCCGCATGGTCTCATTAACCTTATAAGCTCGGGGACAGGGGAAGGGGAGGGGACAGGTGAGTTACCAACAGGTGAGAGGGGCAGGGTCTCAAGGGAGGATGACACTTAGACAGGCCAATGACCTCTGGGCATAGGGGCATCTTTTGAATCTGACTAACCACATGACGCCTTGCTGGAATCTTAAACCTGATTGACAGGGCTCACTCAGCAAGGGGGCGAGGGGGCAGGGAGAGAGGCATAGGCACACCTGGGAAGGGACCCGGAAGTTTAAAACAGGACATTGCAACACACCGCAACAGTCCATGGAGCTGGCACCTTTTTAATTCCAGACTAATTCCCCGAGGCCCTTTGCTGTTCAGCTTTACCATGCTGTCTGTGGCTAACAAGGCTTGGGGGGCCCTTTCCCCTCTGGCTGGAAGGGGCCAGGTCCCAGTCCCTGAGGGGCACCCAGGCTCCTGGATGGAATTCCTCTGCAAGTCCCTCAGTGTCACAGCAGCCTTCACATGGAGCCCTGTGGATCAGAGCATTTCCCAAAGGGGCTCTTGGGGCAAACAGGGAGATCTGGTCTGGCAGGATGTGTTAAACAATATAAACAATATATACATATTGTTTTACACATATGTCTATACACATATATACCCACATATATATGTGAATATATAAATATATATATCAATTATATATATATATATATGTCTTATTATACTATAAATATGTATATAGATATTTATTATATCAATATTTCACTTGTACAAATGCATATCAGCTCAAGATTAAAACCTTCTTCTGTTGCTCCATGTGGGAACATTCCAACAATAATTGTTCCTTCTGAAGGTGCTGTTTCCTATGTACTCTCAACAAATTCATCTTTGTCTGCCCAAACCCACAAGTTCTTTTCCTTTTCCATGTGCAATTTTTGGATGCATTTGAAGCCATCCAGGGGTGCAGCTTCTTTTACCCGACTGCGCCACTGCTCCCACGGGGCTCCGACCTCAGCCCACTCCAGAGCCAGGGAACTCCAGGAAAGGGCTTCCCAGCTGGGAATTTCTGATGGGACTGATTCCTCACATTTACACTGAACAAGTGACATTTTGTTGGGATCTGGCCAGACTGTGCCAGTTTTGTTTTACCAGTGGGCAGGGTCAGCACCAAATTCCTTCAGACTCCAGCTGAAGGAATCAGTGTCATTTCCTGCAGCTCAGAGCAGCAAAGAATCACAAAAGGAGCAGCTCAGCAACGCACCCAACCATCCCCACCAAAGATTGCAGCAGTGATGAACAAAGATCCAGCAGCATTTACCCTCAGCCTTTACCATCCCCCAGACCCACACAGCAGCTGGGGAAGCTGTCACAGCCAAGGGCTGCAGAGCCACTCCTGGGCACTGGCAATTCCTGCAGGTGCCTCCAGCCCCAGGTGAGGCTCCAACCCCACTGGGAGAGGGCCCAGCTCTGACAGTGCTGAATGAACAAACTGACAGCACTGCTAGTGTGGCAACATCTGCTTTCATCCTCCTCTTCAGTTCCTCCCAAAGCCTGGCCAGGGCTCAAGGAGGAACCAAGAGAGCTGACTTTGACCATACAGCCCCAAACAAGGCCAGATGTCAGATTCCATGGCCTTGTCTGGCTTCTAAATACACAAAGGTCAATGCATGTTTCACTAAGGAGTGGCTACATCTATCACAGTGCTAATGACCATGCATATTTAATCAGGGAGCAGATACAAAGATAACCTTTGCTTGGAAGGTTCATCCAGAGACCACCTTTGGCTCAGGGCCTGCTGTCCAGGCCTCACTCAAGGCTGGTGTCCAGGCCTTGGCCCTTCAGGGACATGGTTTAGTGCTGGGCTTGGCACTGCCGGATGAACGGCTGCACTGGGTGAGCTCAGAGGGCTTTTCCAACAGAAAGGATTCTGTGATTCCATGATTCTATCCACTGCATTGAGCTGGGGCTATTTTAGCAGCATTACTTTGCTCCAAAAGTTCCCTCTTGCCCAGTTCCTGTGGCCTGAGGCGTCAGCTCCTTCAGCTCCTGGTGCTGAGCTGCTCATGCTGAACGAGAGGACTTGGAGAGAAGAACACAGTCCATGCAATTCCTTCTGGGACACGGAGAGGGGAGGCTGTGCAAACAGGAGCATTGTTTGCTGTGGCCTCCTCTCTGCCCTTCACGCCTTTCAGCGCTTTGAACCAGCCAAGTGCTTTCTCCAAGAGTGCAATGGAGCAGCTGTTCCTGCTCCCAGGCTTGGCTCTCTCCAGTCTCTGCCCTTGCCTGATTCTGTCCCTCTTGCTGTGCCCTCTGTTCCCCCAGGGCTCGCTGGCTGCTGCCCAGGACTGTGGCACTGGCACAGATCCAGTGCTCCAGAGCCTCCTTTCTGTGCCCTTGGAGCTGCCTGGGCACAGCAGCCTTTTCCATCTGGAAGCTCCCCAAGGACAGGGAGTGCCCAGCTCCATTCCCTGCACAGCCTCCAGGAGCCCAGGGCTGCCATCTCCAGTCCCTGCTGGCACTGGGGGCTCCCAGGTGCCTCAGGCTGCTGCGACACCGCTGCCCACGGGAGGGAAGAGGGGCAGGGGCTGTGCTCAAAGTCAGCTCCATGTGCTGCTGCTGCCGCTGCTGCTGCTGCTGCGGGGTCATTTGTGCAGCCCTGGCCCAGAGTCAGGGATCAGATCCTGCCAGTCTCTTCCAGCCCTGGCTGCTCAGAGTTTGGGCCTTGGAGCCTCAGGTGGCCAAAGGCAGCTGCTGCTGGTCCCTCTGTGTGCCCGAGTTCAGCAGTGCTGCTCCATTAGTCTGTGCCCAGCAACGGGGAAAAGCCTCAGCCCTGCAGGGCCAGGAGCTGCCAGGCTCTCCCTGAGCAGCTCAGCCAGAAGGAAGGGAGCTGCTCCACACGGGAACCAGGAGCAAAGGACACTCATTTTGTAGGACATGTTTTCTATTGAAAGGGAAAAAAAAGGAAAATGTAAGAAAAAACTATATAAAATGTGAAAGATAAAAACAAAACCCAAGTGTGCAGTTAAAAATCTTCTCTAACTTTGAATTAAGAGGCAACTGATCTTTTGAAACAGAACTCAGTAATTTACTTTGTAAATGTGCTGATGGCATGGATGCTTCTTACTAAACCCAGCAGTCTTTTTAAAAAGCTTTTGGGGATTGTTTTCAATATTTTGATTTTAAATTGTGGTTGAAACAAGAGGAAATTGCTTTCTGCCCTTCCAGCTCCAAGCAGGACTGGAAATGGAAACTCTGTCAAAACCCAAATCCTTTAGAAGATGACCTTCCTTCTCAGCCTGGGAATGAGCTGCACATTCCCTTTGAAACTGCCAGGAATTTCTTAGAGACACAAAGTCCCACTTACGGCTTTTTGCTCTGGTCTGGAGGTGCAGAAGGGCAATTCTCCATCCACCAGCTCCAGACTGCACTGCCTCAGGAGCACGGCCCACTTGCCAGCTTTGGCCCACTCGTGGCACTTCTAGAGGAGGAAGAAAGTGCAATTGCACAATTCCAGCCAAAAAGGAATGAAGAGTGGGACAGACAAAACACCCTGTACAGATCCAGGCGTTCAGCTGGGACTGCGGACAGTTTGGGTCCTTGCCAGTTGGATCTGTGTCCCCAGCTGCAATCTCTGGGCCTGCAGCAGAGTCTCACTCACCTGCCAAAGCAGAAAGCTCAGGCGCTGTGCTCGCAACGGGCTCGTCTGATGCAAAGCTGTCAGAGCAATGTGAGGGCAGAGCCAGCCCAGCTGGGCCCAGGGCTGAGCCCAGCAGAGCCCTGGCAGAGCCCAGAGCAGCCTCAGCACCCGCAGAGCCCGGCTGCAAGGAGAGAAAGCAGAAACCACCCGTCAGCTGAGGGCTCCTGTGCCCTTGTGCCAAGGCCTGCGGTGCCCAGGCCATGCTGGCTGTGCCCAGAGCTGTGCCCAGAGCTGCCCATCCCTGCTGCCTTTGGCACAGAGCAGGAAGGCAGGACATGTGCCCAGCCTGCAGCCAGCCACGGCACATCCAGCCCTCAGCAGCTGCCCAGAGCAGGATGCTTCTGTGCTCGCTGCCATCTCCCAAAATCTCTGATCCCACCCTGGCAAGCACATAGGGACTCACTTCATGCCACCCATGGCTGGAAGAAAAGCTGCTCCCAAACCATGGTCTCAGCCTTCTCCAAGGGCACGGCCCATCCACGCCACAGCTGCTCCCAAGCACTTCCCCATCCACACTGGACCACCTCGAATGCTTCCTCTGGAAAAACAAACAACACATTATTGAAAAGAGATTCAAGACAAAAAGGGAAAACAGAAAAACAGTAAAAACTCCCATCTCTGTAAGGGTCTTGAGGAAGGCCCAACCCCTACATAGTAGGGAAAAACCCAGCCATGGCTGAGGGAAGCCCACACTTTCTCTCTTCCCCCTTGCACTGCCCCCCAAAATCACGGTGATCCCAAAGCAAACAAGGGCTGTGGAGCAGCCCAAGCCCTTCCTTGCCTGCACAGCAAAGCAGCTGTGCACAGGTTCTGGAGCCCCACCTCTGCTCCCACCATGGGGTTTGTTTGTGTCGGGCTGGCTGCTCCAGCCCCAGCCCCAGCCCGGGGCACGGTGGGTGCTGGGGGCTGTTGGCAGGGCCAGGAGCCCACTCCCATTTCGTACCCACCCCAGCCCATCCTCCCAGCCCTGCCAAAAGCAGCTGGGCAGCGACTGAAGAATGAGTTGCATCTGCCCCAGCAAAGGGGGAGCCTTTGGTTTCCAGCCAGGCTGGGCCATGCTCAAATCGGGCAGAATTTCCCCAGGTGGGGACTCATTTGCAAATTCCCTGTGGAGTTTGGCTTTGAAGAAGGTGCCAGAATCAAAGTCCATCACCTTCAGCCTCCAGTGGCCAGGCTGAGAAAGAGCTTGTCATCCTTGATGTCACCCTCACTGTCTCCAGCAGCAGTAGCAGCAGCAGCAGCAGCAGCAGCAGCAGCATCCCCACCCGGTACAGCTTCTCCTGGGGCTCCTTCTCCTTCCCTGCGGGCAGACCAGGCTCTCAGGGCTCTGCCCAGGGCCCCAGCTGTCAGGGAACCAGGACAAGCAAAACCAGATGGGATGGATACTCCAGGGACTTGGAGAACCATTCCCAGCAATTGGGAAAATCCTACGTGCTCCATCCACCCATAGATGCGGTCTCCAAATTTGCCCCAAAATTGGGTCCAGCTTTTAGAGGTCATAGAGTCCCAGTGACTTGATGACATTTTTAGCCCAGAAAGCCCTGCAGATGATGGCACACTTCACAATCAGCAGGGGACACAGCCAGGCCAAAGCCCAGACCTCTGCTGGGAGCCTTTCTCCTCAAATACCCTTCAGACAAACCTCCATGCAAGTCACTTGGGAAAGTTTCTTCAAATTATCCATTTGTGGCACATGACTACACAGGCTTATGTGAAAGATTCTAAAGCAGCTGCTGTGGAGTCAAAGAGGCAGCACTAAGAGTCTTTGTCATCTCTTTGTAGCTAAATCCCACTTTGAGGGAGTTGAAGGACTTTGGAATGAGCTAGAAAGCGGACCTCTGAGTTTTTTAGATTATGCCATTGCTTTTTCTTCTCTTCTACAAAGACAGGAAGGGTGAGTTGGCTCACATCTCCACTGCATGGCTCAGAAGGCTGCAAGACGTAGTTACAAGAGCTTTGAAGGATTTATTGGCCAAGAGGACACGGCCAACAAAAAAAGCCGTGTTATTGTGTTATTTGTGTTTTAGAGGCAACCCTTCAATATTTCATCTTATGGACTCATGCTACAGTGTAAGCCTCCTTAGCCAATCATGTTATGACACACAAACCTACAGCACTGCATCTTAAACTTCTTGTTTACAATTGTAACTACTTTTATTTTTTCTAGATCTTGAACTCTAAAACTCTAAACTTTCCTCCACTTCAACATTCCTCCCCGTGTCTCTGCTAGAAACTAGAAATCCTCATTTTCGTTTCGAGCACCTAAGTTTGGAAACCCTTTCCAAGGTCTCCCATCAAATCCTGTGTTTAATTCTAAGCTTTGCTGACAAGACCAAAGGTCTGAGATTTCCCTGCATTTGGGTTTCCAACTACACCAATGCTGTTAGTTCCATAGTGCCCAGGGTCTGTCTTGCAAGTCAGCTCTGGCAGGAACAAGGTGGCTGCAGGGGGGCTGCTTGTGGCCTCTGACAGCCCATTGCTCAGGGCTTGCCAGCGCCTCAGCACCACAGCAGCTCCAGAGCAGCCCCGTCCAGAGGCACCTGGAAGTCCTCAGCAAGGCAGCCAGCAGCACACAGGCAGGAGGACACGGATGGCGCTTCCTGCCTGGCACAGGGCTTGTGGCCATCTCCAGACACCGCTCTGGCAGGGATCCCCGCAGCCCCGGCCCCTGCCCACCCGCTCTGTGGGCAGCACAAAGGCTTCAGCAGAACCAGCAAAAGCCAAGGGGCTTCTGGCCATTTCCCCTTGCCCGCTGCACGCCTGGGCAGCTGGCTGAGCACAAGCACCCTTCTCCCCCTTCAGGGCCTCACCACCCCTCAGCCTGCTGTGTTGCTGAGCACAAGCTTCCTTTTTGCCCTTTCCTGCCTCTTGCACTTCAGACCCTGAACAGCAAAGAAAAGCTCCTGGCAGTCTGTGTATCATCACACATTCTAGAATTATTTATAGTAATCTATAATATATAATAATATATATAATTATAATATATTCTAGAATTTATTTATTTACAATATAAATAAAAAATGGAAAAGAAGAAAAGAAAAATCTTAAAGAAAAGGAAAATTACCCCTGGCTCAGGTTGCCCCAGCAAAGACAGCCTCCCAGATCAGCTCTCCTCCTCAGTCATCTGGCAGAGCAGCAGCCGAGCCCCGACAGGCGAGGCCGAGTCCTCCATGCCCTGTGCAGCTGATCTTGCAGCCTCTGGATGGTGGAATATCGCCCACGCTGTAATGCCCGGAGGACATGCAGTGTTTCAAGTGCCAGCTGTGACACGGCACTGCTCCTGTCCTCCGTCAGGTGTTCCAGGGCTGCAAAAGAGAGGAACAGAGGCACGGTCAGAGCCGGATCTGCAGAGAGCCCAGGAGAGCCCCCTGCCAGAGCCATCCCAGCCGGCTGTTGCCATGGCCAGGAGGGAGCAGGGAGCAAGGGGATCAGCCAGAAGCTGCTGGCCACCAATGGCCCACGTGGCCCTGAAAGCTCCGTGTGCTCTGCCCACGGGAGAAGAGCCCTCTGCAGCCGGGGCAGGGCTTGCAGCTGCCCCCTCCAGCCCCCGCTACCAGCCCGCTGCCCTCACTCACCAGTGCAGATCAGCTGCAGCTCTTGTTGCTGCCCCCTCAGGCGCCGCCCGGCCATGCCTGTGAACACAGAGCCTGTCACGGCCCCAGCGGCACAGCTCCCTGCCAGCGGCGCTGCCGGCGCTGTGGCCACACGGGCTGATGGCCCGGCGGGGCTCAGCCCGGCCCTTGCCGCACGCTGCCGCCCCAGGGCACGGCTGCCAGAGGGCGGCAGCAGCAACGCCCAGGCCGGGCGGGCGGGGCTCCACGGCGCCGGGCCCGGCCCGGCGCTGCCGGGGCAGCAGGCGGGGCTGGGGCCGAGCTGCGGCGGGCCGGGCCGGGGAGGGGAAAGGCACCTCGGGCGCGTGGCTCACCCGTGAACTTCATGGCCGCCTCTCGCAGGGTCTCCTGTGGGCTCTCCACGTAGCTCAGGGCCTGGCGCAAGTGCTCGGCCGCTCGACTTCTGTCCTCTGCCAGCTGGAGAGAACGGCAGGAGGGAAGGGTTGGTGCGAGCTCAGCCCCTGGGCCGGGCACTGCCTGCGCCCAGCCCCGGCCTCCCCTGCCCGCACAGCCCTGAGGCGCGGCCAGCAGCCGCTGGCCAAGGGCTCCCGAGAGGAGAGGGCAGAGGGCCGGCTGCTGCTCGGGGAGCCGCGGTGCCGCCCCGCAGCCCCGCCGGGCCGGGGCTCCATGGGTACCCGGGTCGGACCCACGGGAGCCTGGAGAAGGGCCCGCAGGGCCTCTGGCTGCAGCAGCGGGCACAGCTGTTAGCCCCGCACACTGAGCACCGCCCTCAGGGGCCTTCTCCAGGCTGAGGCTGGGGCTTGCAGGCCCTCCTTACCAGGAACTCAGCGAACTTCCACAGCTTCTTGCTCTTCAGCAGTCTTTCAAGATCTCTCCTCTTCAGGAACTCAGCCACACAAAGCAGTGTTTCCTGAGAAGCCTGGAGAGCAGCCGAGATACGGAGATGGCCCCACAGCCGAGGGCGCAGGACCCACGTCCCTGTGCCAAGGCCTTGAGGAGGCTGCAGCCCGGCAGGCGCCAGGGCAAGAGGCAGCCGAGCCTCCTGCCAGAGGGACAGCAGCAGCCCACGAGTCCTCACCTGTGCCACACGCTCATTCTCATCATGGCAGTGGAAGAAGAGGGGCAGCAGGCTCTTGCGCAGGGATGTCTTCAGGTCCTTTTTTGCCTTTTCCTCTGGATGAGTCACCAATGTTTGGAAGAGCAGTATGGAGATCAGCTGCACCTGGCTATTGTCCTGTATGAAAGGAAGAAAAAAAGACCTCAGCATTGGCTGCATGGAGCTCAGCTTGGCGCAAGCCTGTAAATCCACAGGGCATAAAGTGTCTGGGCAGCACCCAGTGGCTGTGGCTGGGAGCAGTGAGCCTTACGTGGTCAAAGAGTGGCAGGAGCGCCTCAAGCAGCTGCAGTGTGATGGGGCTGGGCAGCAGCCTGTCACTGTCCAAGATGATAGAGTTGAGTAGCATGACTGTCATCATAACTATCTCTCCATCCCACAGGAGCTCCACAAGACTTTCAGTCAGGCTCTGCATGTTTTTGGTCTGTGCAGAACACAAGTTTATGAAATGCCATCCTGCTGCCGCAGGGCCCAGAGGCCAAAGGCCTGTCCTAAAGAACTTGGGCAGCTGAACCGGGAGGCAGGAGAGCTGGGAGCAGCTGCTCCAGCACCCAAAGCCCTGCCAAGCCCAAGTGACTGCATTCCCCAGCTCAGCCTCAGCTGCTGCCCCCTTCTCACCATGCAGGGATCATCAGAGAGCTTGAGAAGGGCCCTGAGCGCCAGGCGACGCCTCTCCCTGCATTCACTCTGCAGCTGCCTTGACAAGATTTGCAGAACTCTGTTAACGCCGCATTCACTCAAGTCCAGCCACTTGAGGACCTGAAAGGCGCAGGGCAGTGACAGGGACCCAGCCGGCAGGAGCCCAGAGCCGCACAGGGCCGGGCCCAGGCAGCAGCACAGGGTGCAGGCACCGTGCCAGGCAGCTGCGGCTCCGAGAGGGCAGAGAGCTGGGAGGCAGCTCAGCCAGGCAGCGCTGGCCATCAGGCTCACCTCCACAAGGAACGCCAGCGCGGGCAGCTCCCAGCGTGGCTCCTGTGTGCTGAGCAGCCGGAGCAGGTAGCGAGCGATCCGGGAACACAAGGGGATGGAGACACAGCACATCCTCCTGGCAGGAGGAAAAGGAACCAGGACTGTGGGCCAGGGGGCCAAACCTCTGCCAGGACTGACACACACAGGTCTGGTCTTTCCCCAGCATCCTGCAAGCGGCCCTGGGCTATTTGGGAGGCAGCTCCTGGTGGGCACCCTCCTCTCCCAGCCTTTTCCAATCTGCTTGGCCATCCCTCAGTGACAAGGCCCTCTGGCCCATGACCTCGGGGACTGTGTGGAGCTCCCTGGGCACAGAGCACAAATATCAGAGTCAGTGGGGAGAAGGGGGTCTCACCTGGCCAGCAGACCCACGGCACAGTGGTGGGTGTCAGCACACAGCAACGTGTCCCAGCCACACCTGCGTTCCATTGCCACCACCACATCCTCGTGCTGCATTCGGCACAGCAGGGACTTCAGAGTCTGCACTGCAAACCTGTGTGCACAGCAAAGCCCAGGTCATGCTGGGAGCACTGGCTCCTGCCCAGGGACGTGGCAGGGACAGGAGGAGTGGGATGGAGCACCTGTTGGGGCTGGTGGCAAGGCCGTGCTCTTCCTGGCATCCCTTCCAGAAGGCATCCACCTCCTCTGCTATCTCTTCTGTGCTGAAGAACACTTGGAAGAGCAGATGCACAAGCAGGCGAGGGAAATACGGCCTCACTACACGTGGGACACAGGGTACCTGGAGGATCTTCCACATCACCACGGTTGCCTGCAAAGGACAAAGCCCCCCGAGACAGCACTCAGTGCCGAGGTGTGTGTGGCAGGGCCCGAGCAGGGCAGGGAGAGGCCCGGAGAGACCTTGGCAGGGGGAGCACGGGGCCTGGTGGGGCTGAAGCTGCCCCTGGGCCAGGTTTCAGGCCAGCGCCTGAGGCAGGGAGATGCAGTGGGGGAAGGAGAATGGAGAGCTCTGGAGAGGCGGCCTTGGGGCCAGCAAAGGCCAGTTGCAGAAACTCACAGTCAGGCCAAAGACACCCGTTTCATCCCCATCAGAGGTACACGTGCTGTGCTCTGGCCAGCTCCCCAGCACATCCAGAAGTATTAGCTGCACTGGCTCTGCAGTCCGGGGCGAGCACATGATGGTCTTCCACATGGTCAAAGCAGCTCTGTGGGGTCAGAGTTCTGTCTCAGGGGGGTCTCAGACAAAGCACTATGGCCTGGGCTGTAGTGGGGAGCTGAGCTGGCTGCCAGCTCTGCCTCTGCCCACTGGCCCTCAGCACACAGGCAGCCCAGCCCTGCGGGGACTGGCCCCTGAGGAGCAGGGAGGGAGTATGGCAGCACACTGGGGACTGGCAAAGGGAGGAGCCAGAGGGCCCTGGAATTCTCTGTGTGTCTGACCACTGCGACAGGCTGTACAGGGTGATGGGCTGCTGAGCCCTGAGCCTTGTGGGCACATGGGCCCCGTACCTGTCACATGATGGGGCCACACGCAGGAGAGCCATCACCACATCTGCGGGCTGTGCCTCTGTCAGATCCAGAAGGGGCCTGTGCAGGTTGTACTCAGGAAACTCACTGTCCACAAGCCACTGGTGGATGTACCTGACCATGGCAGGCACCTGGAGAAGGCAGGCGAGACTTGGAAAGCTGCCAGAGGGAGTCATGTGCCCAGCTGCCCCAGAGAAGTGCTTCCCTTGCCACCACACTGCCATGGCCTCAAGGCTTACAGTGAGCAGCAGGCGTGGCTTGGGAGGCCAAGCAATTGCTGGGAGGATGGGCACCAGGCCACAGGCTGCTTACTTGCTTTGGACTGGAAGGACCTTCCTCCACAAGCATATCCAGCAGGGCAGCACTGCTCTTGGTTTTGAAGATGGGAAGGTATGCTCTGACCACAGTGCCCATAACGCTGGTCTCTTCCTCTTGAATCCTCTTCATGAATTTGCTAGCCATCTGTAGCAGAAGGGCAAGAAGCCGGGGATATTGCATGGAGTGCTCCACACACGGTGCTGGGCTGAGCAGGGACAGCAGGCCCAGGTCAGGGTGGCTGCAGGTACCTGCGCTGTTCTTCGGAAGCGGCCACGGGTGCATTCCTGCTCTTGTGTGTGCTCCAGGGCTGCATCTGGCAAAGAGCGAGCGCAGCCAGAGCTGAGGGGCTGCGGGAGAGGCCGGAGAGCACAGCCCAGCCCTGCGTTCCCCAGGCAGGGAGAGCCCCGGGATGCCCCAGGGGACGGAGCGCGGCCCCTGCGGGGTGTCTGCCTGGCCCCTCTTCCGTCCTGTCCGTGGGCATTTCCCCAGGGGATGGGATGGGATGGGATGGGATGGGATGGGATGGGATGGGATGGGATGGGATGGGATGGGATGGGATGGGATGGGATGGGATGGGATGGGATGGCGCCAAGTTGGCTGCAGGCTCCAGCCCTGCAGCCCAGCTCTGCCACTCACCCTCCTGCGGTGGTTGGAACGGCACCACCTCTTCAGTCTCCTCTACTGGGGCAGCTCCAGGGCCTTCTTCCTCCTCCTCCTCCACCCAGGCCAGCTTGGGCACTCTCGGGGGTCTCTGCTCCATGGCTGTGCCTGGAGCGTGCCCCAGCAGCGATCCCAGCCTGTACCGCTCCTGCAGGGTCTCCTGCGCCGTCCCTGCGGGCGAGACGCGGCGGTCAGCGCTCGGCCCGGGGCCAGCAACGGCCCCCGAGCGCTCCTCACCCGCCCCGGGCTGGCCATGCCCAGGCGTTCCATCTTCGGAACGCGGCACAGGAGGCTCGGGGCCAGCGGCCGCGCTGCCGAGCGGCGGAGCTCGGGCCGGGGAAGCCGCAGCGGAGGCGGCGGGAGCGGCCGCGCCGCGTGTGTGCTCCGCGGACCCCGGGAGGAGCCGGGGCCGGGGCCGGGACTGGACCCTGCGTCGGGTCCGGGGCCGGGTTCGGGCCAGGCGGAGCCGAAGGGCGGCGATGCCGCCCCCGCACCAGGCACTGACGCCCGCCCGGCAGCGCCAACGCCAGTACGGCCAGAGCCGGGCGGAGGCGAGACCGCGGCGGGACGGCCGGGGCCGGGCACGGGGCAGCCCCGCCCGGGGCCGGGGGCGGGCCGGGGGCATGGCCCGGCCCTGCAGGGGAGAGGGAAGCGGGGAGAGGAGAGGGACGCTGGGGAACGGACGCTGAGAGAAGGGTGCCCGACTGCGGAAAAGGGAGAGAAAGAGAATGAAAGAGAGAAAGAGAAAGAAAGAGAGAAAAAGAAGGATTTTTCTAACGTATCTGCTTTTGCTTTTGCTTTCGCTGCTGCTGCCGCCGCTGCCGCCGCTGCCGCCGCTGCCGCCGCTGCAACTGAAGTACCGGGGCCGTTCGTCCCCGTGTCCGTTCCCCGCTCGCCCCACGAGCCCCACGTTCGAGCCCCGCGCGCCCCGGGGACAGCCCCTCCGTCTGCCCAAACACGGGAACTTTGCAGCCTTGAGCCCAGATGCAGAGCCCTGACTCCTGCGCACTGGCACAGCCATCCCCTCGCTCGCTGCTGTGCATTGTCCTTGCTGAGGGTCAAACACTGTCGGGCCAGCTTCCCTTGGGGTAGGATTCTTACCTGACCCGAGCACTGCACTTTCATATCCAGTGTTGCTTTCCTATAAAAACAGGGGAAGGAAAACTGTGTGTGGCTCATGGTATTTTAGAGTGTCTAAAAATCACTAAGTCATCAATCCTAGAGGTGAGGTGCATCTGGAATTACTGGAATGCCACATGGAAAAGGAGAGCATAGAAACAAATAGAGGGAAATATCTTGGATTGTTTCTTTCATTTTCATTTCACTTCTGGAAAGCTGTTTCAGTTTTCCAGGAATCTTCTCCTGTCTGCTCTTCCCAAGAATCTCTCGAGGAGAACGAGGTCAAGCTTCTGTCACAAGATTTGCCATCAGGAAATTATGCTACTGGTGAAATTTTCAGGATGACTGTTTGTGCTGACTTAGGGCAAATTTTGGGAGGAAGTCTCCAAATGGGGTCCATCTAGAAAGCGAATTCAAGCAGCCCCTCACCCTACTAGTTCAGGAAAAGACTGCACTTGAGAAAAGTGAAGAAACCTCCGGTTTATTTAACAAGTAAAGTATTCACAAGCATGAAAAATGAATAATATTAAATAAAGTCTCGGACAGTGCTGAAGAGATGACAAATTCAGAAACTCCTTTTTGTGGGTTGTGGTTGGCTCACTCCGTCTCTTCTAAGTCCCTCTGGAGCTGGAATGCAGCGTCCCAGAGCTCGGGGGGCCACAGGCGTGAGCTGCTGGTGTTTGTCTGGGTTTTCAGTCCAGAGCAGGTTTAAACAGTTCCAAGAAAAAGGAAAGTCACAATCTGAGGAACTTCTCTTCCTAAGCTAGCTAAAACCAAATTGCTAGACCTGGGCTGTGAAGGCACTGGGAAATTTCCACATCTGGCCACTGGTGGTCCAGCAAACACCAGAGCTGGAGGGTGCTGGCGTCAGAACCTGCAAATTTCCAAACTTTGGCTGTCTGTGCCAGCAAATCGCTGGACTTGGGCTGTGCCAGTACAGGAAGTTTTCAGATCTGGGCGCTGGCACTGCCAGCAAACACCAGATCTGGGCGGTGTCATTGCCAGCGACAGAAATCTGCCAGATTTGGGCTCTGCTGGCAATGAGAAATTTCCAAATCTCGTTTCTGGTTACATGAAACACAAGATGTGGGGGCGGTGCCAGACCCAGGAGCAGGAAGCTGCCACAGGTTTTGGATTTCTGTGCAAGCAAATTGCTGCACTTTTGCTGTGCAGAAGAGGGAAATTGCCAGATGTGGGCACTGGCAGGGCCAGTGCACACCAGATCTGGGTGGGGAATGTGCCAGCACCAGGAAATTGCCAGATGTGAACTTTCAGTGCCAGCATATTGCTGGAACGATGCTGTGCAGGAACCTGAACAATTCTGCATCTGGGTGGTGCTGGTGGCACAACTGGGAAGCTGCTGGGTTCTGACTTTCTGTGCCAGAAAATTGCTGCATTTGGGTTGTGCTGGCACTGAGAGATTTCCAGATGCTAATATTCTGTGCCAGCAAACTGCTGGAATGAGGCTGTGCAGGCATCTGAAACATTCCCGATCTGGGTACTGGCGGTGTCAGCAAACGCGAGATCGGGTTGCTGTAGGTACCAGGTCTTTGCTTAGTTTTGGCTTTCTTTGCCAGCAATTTGCTGCACTTGGGCTGTACCAGAATAGGGAAATATCAAGATCTGGGAACTGGCAGTGCCAGCAAACACCACATTTCAGGAAGGACTGGATCTGGACCCATTCCCTCCCTGCCTGCCTCCCTCAACAACGTGGCAGAGTGGCTGGACAGCAGCCAGGCAGAAATGGACCTGCAGGGACTGATGGACAGCAGGCTGGACAGGAGGCAGCAGTGTGCCCAGGTGGCCAAGAAGGCCAATGGCTCCTGGCCTGGATCAGGAATGGTGTGGCCAGCAGGAGCAGAGCAGGGATTGTTCCCCTGTGCTCAGCAATGCTTGGGCAGCACCTTGAGTGCTGTGTCCACTTCTGGGCCCCCCAATTTTGGAAGGACATGGAGGGGCTGGAGTGTGTCCAGAGAAAGGCAACAAGGCTGGAGAGGGGTCTGGAGCATAAGAGCTTTGAGGAGTGGCTGAGGGAGCTGCGGTTGTTTATCCTGGAGAGGAGGAGGCCCAGGGGAGACAAGGCAGTGTCAGGGCACAGGTTGGACTTGATGATCTCTTTGGCTTTGTTCCACCCTTGCTGATTCTGGGGTTCTCTGAAAGCACCCTTGGAGCAGCTGCAGGACGAGCCCTGGGCCTCCTCTTCGGAAGCTCCAGCAGCCCAGGTCCCTCAGCTTCTCCTGCCAGCCCCAAAGCCCATCCTGTCAGTCCTGCAGAGCCTCTGCAGCTCCTCCTCACTGCCCAGAACAGGGAGCCCCAGAGGCAGACACAGCAGCCCAGATGTGCCCCCCTGGCCTGGGGTGCCTCTGGCAAGGGAGCAGCACCAGGCACTGCAGGAGCCTGCAGACAATTGATCTTAAGGCCAAACCTCCTTAGCTCCTTCTGAAAGAGCAGGAACCCTACCCCTAACCTGAACCTGAACCCTCACCCTAACCCTCACCCTAACCCCAACCCTAACTCTAACTGGGGCCGTGTTTCCCTGATTTTCCCCATTTCTCCCCCATGTTTCCCCACCATGTCTCGGATTCCCCCCCGATTTTCCCCCGGGGATCCCCAGCCGTGTCCAGTTCTTTACCCCGATCCTACCCGGCCGTGCCCGGTTCTTTACCCTGATCCCGCCCGGCCGTTCCCAGCCCTCACCCGTTCCTATGCTCGGCCGGCCCTTGGGCTCTCCCTTGCTGGCCCCGGGCGGGTGCGGGAGAGAGAAAATCCAATAAAATGGAACAAAACCAAATCCAACCGTGCGGGGGCTTGGTGGGGTTTGGGGTGCATAGCTGGGATTTGGGGTGTGCGGGTAGGATCTGGGGATCCCTCCCGGGTGGGGTTTGGGGTCAGTTGGGGCCGGTTCGGGGCTCCCGTCGCCAGAGGAGCCGGGCCCGGTCGGAGGAGTCCGCAGGGGATTTGGGGGCAGCTGAGCTGCTTTTGGGGAAACCGGGGGCATTTTGGGGGCCCGGAGATGAATGCTGTGATGACCTGGGGGCATTGTGGGGCTCCCAAGTAGGTTTTCGGGGCACTTGGAGGCATTTGGACAGTCCTGGAGGGATGCTGGGCTGAACTTGTGGCCATCGAAGCTCAGCAAGGAAAGAAAAGGTAAGACAGAAAGACTGAAAGCCAGGCAGAAAGAAATTCCCAATTTTTAACCCCAAAAATGCCGGCTGGAGCCCTAAACACTCCAAGATTTTCTCCCTGCAAGGACCCAAAAATTCCCATTTCCCCCCCTTTTTCAGGCCCTACAAATGCAGGATTTTACCCCAAAAATCCGGAGATCCATCCCTAAAAGATTCAGATTTTGAAGCCCAGAAATGCCGGGCTTGAACCCCAAACAATCCGATTTTGAACCCCAAATCTTCCCCGATTTTTTCCTCTTCCAGGACCCAAAGGTCCCGGCTTGGAACCCCCAGAGTCGCGATTTTCAAGCCCAACATTTCCGGGTTTTCACCCCCAAAATCCCCACCCAGAAGGGGGGGCGGGGTTTGAAGCCCAAAGGCCCCGACTTTTCGGGCCGGAGTTCCGGGAATTCCCCACCAAAATGCCCCGGATGTTTCCCGCCAAAATGCTCGGGGCTTCCGGGCGCTGTAGTGGCGGCAGCGGGGGTTCGGCCCGGCTCAGGTTGGGGGTGTCCGGGTGAGGTTTTGCGGGGAATCGGGGGGATCGGGGGGCTGCCAGGTCGGTTTTGGGGTGAATCGGGGCCGTTTCTGGACTCCCATCGAGCGCGGCCGAAGCGAGCGCGGCATAGGCGGCGGCGGGAGCGCCCGGGCCGGGGTGGAGGCGTCCGGGGGGGATTTTATGGGGATTTGGGGGAATTTGGGGCAACTGGGGGGGATTTTGGGGCTCCGAGGCCGGTTTTGGGGGGCATTTGGGTGGTTTCTGGGCTCTCATAAGCGGCGCTGAGCCAAGCGCGGCAGAGGCGGCGGCAGGAGAGGGGGAGGGGGGGCGCAGCGGCAGGAGTAGCCGGGCCAGGGTAGAGGCGTCCGGGGGGGAATTTGGGGGGAATTGGGGGTGATTTGGGGATAGTAGCCGAGGCTGGAGGGGTCCTGAGGCGATTTTGGGGGGAGTTGAGGCTTTTTTGGGGGAACTGGGGGCGTTTTGGGGCTCCTGGGTGAGGTTTTGGGGGGTTAGTGAGGGGTCGTAGGGGTCCTGGACTGTGATAAACGAATCGACCAAATTTAAGAACCGTACAATTATCTTTTTTATTATGCAAGCAAGATTCAGCGCTGGGCGGCCCGGAGTCTCTGCTCCTCTTAGGCGCGCAGCTTTTCCCCCCACAAGGTTGGCCTTTTATTGTCTTCTTCTCCTGGATTCCTGGATGACGTGGCCTGTCTTCTGCGCTTGCTCCTCCGGTTGCTAGGGGGTCTTTTTTCTGCCTTCTGGTGGTCGTGGGATGAAGGCCCCAAGTCTTCCTCTTTTTTTCCGCTTTCCTTATAAGGCATATCTATAAGTCTAAATCTTACAAGCTAAGCATTTTTGCAAGCTTAATAATTGTTTCCATATGTGTTTCAGAAAGTCTCCTATATCTATGGGATGGAATTTTGTGAAGCAAGCAATTCTAGCAAGGTTAGTAATTGTTACCAGATGTAGCTGTATCTGGTTACCAGAGGGGGGGGTTTGTAACCCAAGCATTTCTTTAAAAGTTTTCCCATACTTGGCCGCGTAGGTGTCCTGCTAAACAAGAGCTATTTAGCTATTGTTTTATAATTTAAATTATCTAGCTATTAATGAAGAAATATATTGTTACTTATTACAATCCCCCATTTCTCTTTTTACCAATTTTGTTCATTAAATCTTTTTAGCTCCTTCCTAAATGGTCTAAGCGCTAAATGGTCTGTTTCATCAGTTAAGCTCTGTGCATTAATTATACCTGCTAATTTCTTTAGTCTTTTCATCATATTCCAATTCATAACAAATTGAACTGCTGACAAAATAAATCCTAGTACAATCAGAATTAAAAGAACGACAATGGGATGGCACAATACTGTTTAGGACACCTGTGGCAGTAGGTGACCATCGGAACAGCGTATCCCACCACCTATGACTGCTATCTTGCTTCACTCTTTCTACTACCTGGTGTATTTTCCCTACATCATGTTGAACAGTTACTAGGGTCTTCTGTCCGCTTTTCCTGATTTTCTCAAGAATTTTGATCAGATCCTGGTGAAACAATAGTTGTCTCACTAGGGTGAAGTTCATCCCAATCGGGGTGGGCATTAACTTGTGAATCAGCGTGTAGTTGGATTGTAATAGGTGGTGAGAGGTAACTGTGGCCTCATAAGTGGTGTCACACCCTGTAATCCTGGTGAAGTTACAAGCACAGAAGTTTGAGTGATTCTTTGTATCCACCATAACATTATCTACTAGCACAAAATCACAGAGAGTCCTAAAACATGTGCACCCATTGCCTATGTATATAAGAACTGTTTTAGAAACCTCGTTAGGGCGAATCTCAAAATGGCAAATGCTTTGCTCTGTGTCCAAACAGATATCTTGAGCTATAATTACATTGCCCTCACAGATGAACCCCAACTGTTCTTGTACAATACAAGATTCCAAGTCAACAGTTTGCCATTTGTCACCAAACTGATGGGCCCATCCTCTATGTTCTGTAGGATAGAGGACAGCTCCGTCATGGTTTATTCCTAATGCAATGACAGGAAAAACTAGATGTACAGAGGCATTTTGTATGGTCAAGACAAAGGCAGTGACTGTATTAGAAATAGGGTTATAGGTAAAATTCACCAGTTTCCACCAGGATTGGAATTCCCTTTCAAATTCAGTGGCATTGTCCCAAATTATTTTCCGAATTTCTGTGGGGAAAGTGCCTTCCTCGCCCTCTCTTATAATTGCAGCAGAGACTGACTGCATCCATAATTGTGCCTGGAAACAGCTGAGGGCTAAGGAGACATTATTTTGTGTGGCACCAAGTGCATCAATCACCAATTTGTGATTTCATTTAGTTCACATTTCATTCATAGTTCACATTTACTCTTTCCCAATTTGGCAAAATGTTTGACAACGTCCACTGGTGTGTCCCCAAAGCCAGTAGAGATGACCTCAGTTGGTGCTGTAATTTGGACAGATCTCTGGCCGTAGCAGCCAGTTTGTTCATTAGTACCTCCGAATCAATGCTATTCAGAATTCCCAGTCCTGTGCCTAGAACACCAGTCACATATCTAAGTTTCCTTGTTTTAAAAGAGCTGCGTTTCCTGAGCCAAGTAGTCCAGCCTTCAAAGGATGTTTGCAAAAACGGAGAACAAGCTGGCTGGATTTCTGAAACATTGGTCTGCATTAGCAGTTCGACCTGTTTGAGAGACCATGCTGGATTGAATAATACTTGTTGTTGACCAGTTTTTCTGATTATATAAGGTCCTATTTTGAAAATTTTTGGGGTGAGTATGACTGGTGGTGTAGGTGGAGTGGTGATAGTGTGAGGTTTAGTATTGGTAGAGTGTGTTTTAGCATCTATTATAAATTTAAAAGAAAGGCCCTGTGTATCTTTTGACCAGAGGCAGACTACCTCTTCCTTGTGAGTTAATGTGAAGTTTTGCCAGCAGTCTCATGCGATTGGGTATGCACAATTTATTTGTTTATCCTCCTGACCCATGGAAACACTGATTGCAATTGCGTTAGTATAGTCACACCCATTAACAATTCAACATCCAATATGAATTTGTTCTCCCACTACTCCTTGAAGCTGCCAGGTTTTCTGCTTCTTCCATTCTTGTCTAGCGTATGGCAGACTGTCATGCAGAACTAATGTTAGTAAACTTAAACCTGTGGTATTTCCCATAGATCCGGTAAATTGCAAAAAGGCCTGAGACCAGTCAGGGATCAGGGTCCATTTCTCTAGGGGGATCATCTTCTCTTTGTACAGCTGATGAGGGTTTCCCCAGGCAGCCAGGAAGCTCAGGATTATAATAATTAAAATAGCTCACCAAGCAGGGCAGGGTCCTAGCAACAAATTTCGTTCACCTTTCGTAATCATACCTCTTTTACCTGGGGCATTCCTGTGCTCCATTCCTCTTCCTGTGGCCCGTTGCTCTCCCCCACTACTCCTTACTTCTCTGCCTCGCCTGCCAGCCCGGGTGTGTTGGTCTGCAGGGATGATTATCTTCTCGGCAGCAGGGGTAGTCTTCAGGGGGTGCGTTATTTGGGCTATCTCCTTAACTCCTGCCCCCACTCCTAAAGACAGGCAGTCAGGTCTCCAGGCAAAGGATCTCTTTGATTTTATGGCAGACTCTCTGCTGTCCCTAGCAAGCTTTACAGGACTTCAGTCCCACACCTACCTAGGGTCCACCCTCTGCCTTTATTCCCTTTCTCCTATTTTCCTAAAGTTAGCTCGTTCTTCCCTACATTCTCTATGTTTTTGTAGTTTATAGACTCGGGAATAGCGGCGAATCAGGCTATTCCACTCATCAGGCTTCACTTGCCACACCAGAGGAACGTGGATTTACTTCTTACACAAGGCAGTTATTATGACTGTCTGGTTTTTTCCTCTGAGCCTTACGGGCGCGTTTCTTATGTATTCGGAAGTAGCGACGTACGGTGCTATCCCAATTTCAGGGTGTGGTGGTTTGACCAGGAAGAAGTGAGAATTCTGAGAAGCTGTGGTCAAACCAATAAATGTTCGGAGTTTAATATTAGCACCTGGTGTGACCAGTAGAGTTTGGACACACCTCCGAGAGTACACAGGAGTTAAAAGCAGAGCTTCAGCCCTGAGAGGCCTCTTGAGACTTCGAGGCGAAGAGGTCAGATCTCCCTCCCCTGTCCAGCCGCTGCTGCTGGGCGGGGGAGGGGCTGCCATGCGGTAGGCCCGGGGCCTGGACAGAGATGGGGGTGAGAAAGCCCTCGAAGATAGAAAAGTAGAAGAGTAGCCCCAAGAAACATCGAGCACACATTTCCCCCCCCCAGGAAGGAGAGAGAGGGAGAGTCGGCGTCTGAATGTGATAGCACCCGGCCCAGGAAGAGAAGGGGGGGGGGGAAGTGCCGGCCAGCCGCAGTGGCAGCACGTGTGGGAGTATCAGCGTTCCCAGACAGACAGAGACTGAAAGTTTTAACCCCTTTCTTTCATGATTGGAGCCTTGCAGAAATGCTAATCCTCCTCGAAGCTGAATAAGAAGAGAGATAAGAGATGAAATGAGACAAAGACCTGGCCCGAAGAATGTAGAAATGATTGAGTAGAGAGAAATGATTTAGAGTAGCCTTTTGGCTAGACTTTTCTTGTGGCCATAGACTCAGTTTGTTCCTGTGACACAGAGACTGCACTTGAGGGAGAAGCAGTGCCTCAGAACCAAGAAGATTCATCGTAGAGACCCCTCGGCCCCAGGGGGTTAGAAAAATATGAGGAAGACAGATGTCCCAAAGCAGAGACTGTGCCTTTTTAGAGTAAGACAAGGCATCCTTAAAAGACAGCCCTAAAAGCAGCTCTAGTCCATGCCCAGTGGTGAGAGAACTTTGCATGGAAGGAAGATGTAACAAGCAGCAAAAGAACTTTTCCGGGCGGTGCCGAGTGACATTAGAAGTACACTTCTTAAAATTTCAACTTCTTCATCGTTCTTTAGCTGTATTTTAAACAGTGGCCTGCTAGGGTAAGTATTGCCAGTCTCGGTCATTTCTTATCATCTAGAGTGGCTGCAAGAGTTTTGTGTACTTTGTCTGCTAACTCTGGGCACTGGCCCTATTTCCAGTGTCCTGATTTCTTACAAGATGCCCATTGATTTGCGTCCAGCTTGGTCTGTGGCTGCTTTGAACCTCTTCTGCCTCTGCTATTTTCGCCCCTGCCTCTGCTTCAACCACGCCTACATCCGTCCTCTCCCTGGTGCTGATCCAGAGCTGCCACCATGGCTGCAGGGAGCTCTTTTTCTTTTTCCCTCTCTTGACTTTCATACACTTTCTACTTTTGATGTAGTGTCTAAAAGCTTGCGTCACTGCTCAGTGTTCTTCGAACACTTCTCAGACTCAGACGGGCTTGGTGCTGTGACCATTTCCCTGGGGTGTTCCAGTTTCTGTTTATTTATCAGTTATCGTAGAATGGTTTGTTTTCATGTACCCCGTATTTTCCCCAATTTGGTTTACCCCTAGGTTCTGCCCTCCCTCAAAGCTGTCCCTCATGCCATTCCCCACTCTTTGTTCCAGCTCCTTCCCTGCCTCTCAAGATAATCCAGCTCTTTATTCCTGAACCTTCCCTGTCACTTTTGCCTTGGACCAATCCCTGACTGCACCACCCCTTTGGAATTCCTCTATTGCTGGAAGCCCCACTGGCCCATGTGACCTACCCTCTCCTCCCATCTGTCCTAATTAGTCCCAAGCAACTGATGGAATCCCCTCGCTCCTCCCCTGCAGATTCCTTATTGCTCAATCGTCTGGATCCACCCCCTGAGTTGTACCCCGATAAAATCCCGTGCACAGAAGTGCTGTCGGCTCTTTGCTGCCGAATCCTTCCCTTGGAATAAACGTTGGCCTGTGGAACCTCACAATCGAGGAGCCTCCTCCTCCTCTTTGGTCTGCTCCGTGCTGCAGTTAGTGGATCCTGAAGCAATGAGCGGTGGCTCACCAGGGTCACCGCGGGCGGGACCCAAGCCTTGGCCGTTCCCCGCTCCTGGCGCAGCGCCACAGTTTTCCCAAGAGCCAGCCCGGGCTCCGCTGGGCTGCGTCAATGGGGAGCCCGTCCCAGTGCCTGACTGTGCTCTGGGTGAAAAACCTTGATCTGATACGGAAATGAAACTTGCCCTGTCCCAGCTCCCTGCCCTTTTCTCCGGTCCTATCACTGGTCCCAGCAGTGACGAGAGCTGCAGCAGCCCCTCTGATTCCTCTCAGGAGGATGTTGAAGACCACAATGACACCCTTTACTGTCCTCCAGGCTGAACAAAGTGGCTTCAGCTGCATCCAGGGCTTCCCCTCCAGGCCACACTCCATCCTTGCAGTCCTCCTTTGCATTCTGGCTAATGGTTTCATATCTTTTGATATTGTACTGCCCAAAAGTGTGCCCGTCTGCTTCCAGCGCTTCTCTTGGCTGCTGCTTCAGGGTGTGGGCACCATCATCAGAGACACAGAAGAGCTTCTCCTCCCAGAGTTGTCCTTATCCTCCGCACTTCCACGTCTCTGCCTTGATGTTCACTGGGGAACTTGCCACTTTGTGGCTGCTCATTGCTATGTTCAGCAGGGACACACTTTTGTTTGGACATGAGCTGCCAGAGCAAGACATGCAGCAACTGAAGCTGAGAAATGCAGAGGCTGGGCAGATTCCATTTTTTCCAGAATGTGGGAAGGAGAGTGAGAAAAGCACAAGGAAATTTCAGACTGTTAACTTTGCAATCTAATTGCCCTGGGAAACTCAGCAATGGATGGTGCTCTGGTGCTCCTACCAATGCCTTCCATGAGAAAAATTCATTTCAGGAAGGAGCAGCTTCATCTGACGGAGACCAAGTGTGCCAGCAGTTGCTCCAGGTGCTCCTGCCATCAGCCCCTGCAGGAAAGAGGCACAGCCCCCAAGGCACGTGGCCTTTGGCTCCTTCTGGCACAGAAAGCCCCCAGGGGCCACAGGTCTCTGGGGCAGGGGACAGGCACCAGCGCTGCCAGGGCTCGGGGGCTGGCAGGTCTGCTTGGCCGGGGACTCTGCCACACCTGCTGATGTCAGCGCTCTCCGGGCCCCAGGCCTTAGAGCAGCATTGGTGCCCGGGCCCACATGTTCCTTGTGCGTGTCACACCGGCAGCTTTAGGACAGCCACCAGCCGGGACGTGTCCCAAGGAGGCCATGCCAGCTTCCCTGCAAGGCCCCGTGCCCTTCCCAGCGCGGCTGCGTCAGCAGCCCTGGGGGCTCCTTCTGCTGCCCTGAGCCCACAGAGCATGGCAGCATTTGCTGATGCTCTGAGCCCTTCTTAAAGATCCTGTCAGCCTTGCTTAGACTCCTGGGGCCAGCCATTCCTTCCAAACTGGGCCCCTTTGGGTGGGCTGGGCGTGGCCCCAGGGCAGGCGGCAGTGTGTGCAAGGGCCCTTGGTGACACGAGGTGACATAGGAGCTGGAGGTGACAAGAGCACGCCACAGTGCTCAGAGCACGCGACGGGACAGGACGGGACAGAGCGGTGCCGTGAGGAGCCCCTGCACAGCGCGCTCATTCGCGTCCCACCCGGAGCTTTTCTGAAGCCTTGTTCCTGCAGCTGAGCTCCAGGCCAGACCACAGGACTTGCTGACCAGTGGTCTCCCTGGGGCTTCTCTTCTGCAGGTGCCCTTGAGGCCATATCATAGTCCTTGTCAGGAGTCCCCTGTCCTTGTGGTAGAGGCCCTTGAGACCGAGTGCAGGACTTGCTGTCCTGTAGCCTTCCTGAGGCTTCTTACTTGAAGGTGCCTTCCAGGCCCCACTGCAGGTCTTGGTGACTTGGAGCTTTTCCAAGGCAACTCTCCTGCAAATAGCCACAAATCCAGGCAGAGACATGGAGCAGAGACATCTGGCAGTGCCTGAGCTGGCCTGGGTGGAGGAGGAGGAAGAAGGCCCTGGAGCTGCCCCGGCACAGCAGACTGAAGAGGTGGTGCCGTTCCAGCCACCGCAAGAGGGTGAGTGGCAGAGCTGGGCCACAGGACTGGTGCCTGCTGCCAGCTTGGACCCCGTGCTGTGCCGTGCTGTGCTATCCCCTGGGGACATGCCCACGGACAGGACGGAAGAGGGGTTGGGTAGAAACCCCGCAGTGGCCGTGCTCCATGCCCTGGGGCATCCCAGGGCTCTCTCTGCCTGGGGATGGCAGGGCTGGGCCGTGTTGTCCGGCCTCTCCCGCAGCCCCTCATCTCTGGCTGCGCTCGCTCTTTGCCAGATGCAGCCCTGGAGCGCACACAAGAGCAGGAGTCCAGCCGTGGCCGCTTCCGCAGAACAGCGCAGGTACCTGCAGCCACCCCCACCTGGGCTGGGCCTGCTGTCCCTGCTCAGCCCAGCACCGTGTGTGTGCAGCACTGCATGCAACATCCCCGGCTTCTTGCCCTTCTCCTACAGCTCGTTTGTGACTTCATCAGGAGCATTCGGCAGGTAAAGAGCAGCACCATGGGCGCTGGGCTTAGAGCCCACTCAGAGCTCCTCAGACATGAGACCAGTGCCGCCCTGCTGGATTTGCTCCTGGAGAAGGGTGTTGCCAGGCCAGAACAAGTAAGCAGCTGGGGCCAGGCTTCAGTTCCCCCATGAGTCCCGTGCCTTCTCCAGCCACGCCTGGTGGTCCCTGGGAGCCTTTGAGGCCATGGCAGTGCGCTGGGAAGGGAAGGACTTTTCTGGGGACCCTGGGGACATTGTTCCCTCTGGCAGCTTTCCAAGTCTCCCCATGCCTTCTCCAGGTGCCCGCCATGGTGAGGTACATTCACCGCTGGCTCATGACCAATGATTCTACCGAGCACAGGCTGGACAAGGCCCTGCTGAATCTCACCGCAGCACACCCAAATGACGCAGTCATGACGCTCCTGCGTGTGGCCCCATCCTGTGACAGGTACGGGGCACACCTGCCCAAAAGGCTCAGGCCTTCCCAGCCCATCAGCCTGTACCACCTGTCCCAGGTGTCTGAGCAACAGAGAGTACCAGGGCCCTCTGGCTGCTGCCTTTCCCAGCCCTGGCACGTCAGCCACCGAGCCTGCTGCCATGCTGCCTTGCTGCCCCTAAGGGCCCTGTCTCCACAGGGCTGGGCTGCCTGGCTGCTGCTGGCCAGGGCCAGTGGGCAGAGGCAGAGCCCATGGTCAGCCTGGGCCCCTAGGGATGCCCAGGCCACAGTGCTGTGTCTGAGACCCCCCCTGAGACAGAGCTCTAACCCTACAGAGCTGCTTTGACCATGTGGAAGACCATCATGTGCTCGCTCAGGACTGCAGAGCTAGTGCAGCTGATACTCCTGGATGTGCTGGGGAGCTGGCCAGAGCACAGCATGTGCACCTCTGATAGGGACAAAACGGGTGTCTTTGGCCTGGCTGTGAGTTTCTGACACTGGCCTTTGCTGGCCCCAAGGCTGCCTCTCCAGCAGCTCTCCATTCTCCTTCCCCCACTGCATCTCCCTGCCTCAGCACTGGCCTGAAACCTGGCCCAGGGGCAGCTTCAGGCCCACCAGGCCCCATGCTCTCCCTGCCAAGGTCTCTCCGGGCCTCTCCCTGCTAAGCTCGGGCCCTGCCACACGGACACCTCGGCACTGAGCGCTGTCTCGGGGGGCTTTGTCCCTTGCAGGCAACCGTGGTGATGTGGAAGATCCTTCAGGAGGCCCCTGTGCCACGTATAGTGGCGCCACATTTCCCCCACCTGTTTGTGTATCTGCTCTTCCAAGTGTTCTTCAGCACAGAAGAGATGCCAGAGGAGGTTGATACCTTCTGGAAGCAATGCCAGGAAGAGCACGGTCTTGCCACCAGCCCCAACAGGTGCTCCATCCCACTCCTCCTGTCCCTGCCACATGGCCTGTGAAGGAGCCAGTACTCCCAGTGTGACCTGGGCTTTGCTGTGCACACAGGTTTGCAGTGCAGACCCTGAAGTCTCTGCTCTGCCTTCTCCAGTGTGAGCAGGTGGTGGTGTCAATGGAAGGCAAGCGTGGCTGGGACACGCTGCTCTGCGTTGATACCCATCACTCTGCCGTGGCTCTGCTGGCCAGGTGAGACACCCCCTTCTCCTCATTGCTCCTGGCATTTGTGTCCTGTGCCCGGGCTGTCCCACACAGTCCCCGTGGCTGTGGGCCAAAGGGACGAGCGACAGCCAAGTAGACTGGAAAAGGCTGAGGAAAGGGGGTGCCCAGGAGCATCTCAAAGGGCCCAGGTCCCCTGGCAGTGGGTGGTGGGGAAGGACAAGAACCATGTGAGTCAGTGCTGGGAGAGGCTTCCCCCCCCGGCTCAAGGTCTTAGTGACATTTTCCACCTTCCAGGGAGATGCGCCATGCATCCAGGCCCTTGTGTAAAAGGATCTTATGCTGCCTCCTTGAGATGCTCAGCAAAGAGATGCCATACTGGGATTTCCTTGCCCTGGCATTCCTTGTGGAGGTGAGCCTGATGGCCAGCGCTGCCTGGCTGAGCTGCCTCCCAGCTCTCTGCCCTCTCATCGCCGCAGCCGCCTGGGACGGTGCCTGTGCCCTGTGCTGCTGCCTGGGCCTAGCCCCGTGCGGCTCCGGGCTCCTGCAGGCTGGCTCCCTGTCACTGCCCTGTGCCTTTCAGGTCCTCGAGTGCCTGGACTTGAGGGAATGCAGGGACAGCATCATGGATCTTGTCTTGTCATGGCACCTGCAGAGGGACCGTGCAGACATTGGCAGCCAGCTGCTCAGGGCCCTCCTCCCGCTCAGGGACCATTCCCCGCTGGTGAGAAGGGGGCAGTGGCTGAAGCCTGTTGGCAGCGTGGGGCTGGGCAATGCAATTGCTTGGCCTTGCCTGGCCTTCGGGCGCTGTGGCAGCTGCTCCCAGCTCTCCTGCCTCCCGCTTCAGCTGCCCCAGTGCTTCAGCACAGGCCTTTGGCCTCTGGGCCCTGCGGCAGCAGGGTGGCCTTTCACAAAGTCGTGTTCCACACAGGCCGAAAGAATGTGGAGCCTGACTGAAAGGCTCGTGGAGCTCCTGCGGCTCAGGATGACCACCATGCTACTGGGCTATCTGTTCCTGGATAATGGTGCCCGCATGCCCAGTCCCATTGCCCTGCATTTGGCTAAGGTGTTCCTGCCACTCTTTGACCATGTAAGGCTCTGTGCCCCCAGCCACGGCTGCCACTGGCCGCTGCCCGGACACTTGGTGCCCTGTGCAGATGCAGGCCTGTGCCAATGTGGGCCAGAACCAGCTGATGCTGAGCTCTTGCTGCCTTCCTGTTCTACAGTGTGATAGCCAGGTGCAGCAGCTCTCTATGATTGTCTTTCACACCTTGATTTCTGCTGTAGAAGAAGAAAGAAAAAAACCCCTGATGACACAAGTATGGCAGAGCCTGCTCCCACTGCTCTTCCACTGCCATGATGAGAATCTGCGTGTGGCACAGGTGAGGACTCGTGGGCTGCTGCTGTCCCCCTGGCAGGGGGCTCGACTGCTTCCTGCCCTGCACCTGCTGGACCGCAGCCTCCTCCAGGCTGCGGCTCCTGTGCCCTGGGCTGTGGGGCCATGTCCGCATCTCTGCTGCTCTCCAGACTTCTCAGGAAACGCTGCTTTGTGCAGTCAAGTTCCTGAAAAGGAAAGATCTTGAAAAAACTGTGAAGAAAGAGAAACTCTGGAAGTTCACTGAGCTCCTGGTAAGAAGGGCCTGCATGCCCCAGCCTCAGCCTGGAGAAGGTCCCTGAGGGCGGTGCTCAGTGTGCGGGGCTGGCTGCTGTGCCCCTGCCCGCTGCTGCAGCCAGAGGTCGGGCGGGCTCTTCTCCAGGCTCCCGTGGCCCCAAGCCGGGTACCCATGGCGGCACCGCGGCTCCCCGAGCAGCAGCCGGCCCTCTGCCCTCTCCTCTCGGGAGCCCTTGGCCAGCGGCTGCTGGCCGCGCCTCAGGGCTGTGCGGGCAGGGGAGGCCGGGGCTGGGCGCAGGCAGTGCCCGGCCCAGGGCCCAGCCGGGCTGGGGCGCTGGCAAGCCCTGGGCAATGGGCTGTCAAAGGCCACAAGCAGCCCCCTGGCAGCCACCTTGATCCTGCCAGAGTTGACTTGCAAGAGGGATCCCGGGCACTGTGGAACTAACAGCATCGGTGTTGTTGGAAACCCAAATGCAGGGAAATCTCAGACCTTTGGTCTTGTCAGCAAAGCTTAGAATTAAACATAGGATTTGGTCTGAGACCTTAGAAAGGGCTTCCAAACTTAGGTGCTAGAAGCAAGAATGCAGATTTCTAGTTTCTAGCAGAGACACGGGGAGGAAAGTTTAGCGTTTTAGTGCTGAAGATCTAGAAAAAATAAAAGTAGTTACAATGGTAAACAAGAAGCTTAGGATGCAGCGCTGTGAGTTTGTGTGTCATGATTGGCTAAGAAAGCTTACACTGTAGCATGAGTCCCTAAGACGAAATATTGAAGGATTGGCTGCAAAACATAAATATTCTTGTTGGCAGTGTCTTCTTGGCCAAGAAATCCTTCAAAGCTCTTGTAACTACAAGTCTTGCGGGCCTTGTGAGCCATGCAGTGCAGATGTGGGCCAAACTCACCCTTCCTGTCTATGTAGAAGAGAAGAAAAAGTAATGGCATAATCTAAAAAACTCAGAGGTCCGCTTTCTAGCTCATTCCAAAGTCCTTCAACTCCCCCAAAGTGGGATTTAGCTACAAAGAGATGACAAAGACTCTTAGTGCTGCCTCTTTGACCCGACAGCAGCTGCTTTAGAATCTTTCACATAAGCCTGTGTAGTCATGTGCCACAAATGGATAATTTGAAGAAACTTTCCCAAGTGACTTGCATGGAGGTTTGTCTGAAGGGTATTTGAGGAGAAAGGCTCCCAGCAGAGGTCTGGGCTTTGGCCTGGCTGTGTCCCCTGCTGATTGTGAAGTGTGCCATCAGCTGCAGGGCTTTCTGGGCTAAAAATATCATCAAGTCACTTGGACTTGCTCTTTTTGGCCTCCAGAAGTTGGACCCAATTTCGAGGCAATTTTGGAGACCTCATCTATGGGTGGATGGAGCACGTAGGATTTTCCCAATTGCTGGGAATGATTCTCCAGGTCCCTGAAATATCCAGGGCCCTGGTAAGTTCCAGCTGCACACATGCCTTGGTAATGAGAAGCAAAGGAACCCAGAATTTTTGTGCTGCCTGTGTCACTGCACCGGGGTCATGGGATGGGAACACGCAGCCCTTGTGCTGGAGCTGAGCTGCTCTGCCCAGCACTGGTGGCCACCATCCCATCTGGTTTTGCTTGTCCTGGTTCCCTGACAGCTGGGGCCCTGGGCAGAGCCCTGAGAGCCTGGTCTGCCCGCAGGGAAGGAGAAGGAGCCCCTGGAGAAGCTGTACCGGGTGGGGATGCTGCTGCTGCTGGAGACAGTGAGGGTGACATCAAGGATGACAAGCTCTTTCTCAGCCTGGCCACTGGAGGCTGAAGGTGATGGACTTTGATTCTGGCACCTTCTTCAAAGCCAAACTCCACAGGGAATTTGCAAATGAGTCCCCACCTGGGGAAATTCTGCCACATTTGGGCATGACCCAGCGTGACAGGGAGCCAAAGGTTCTCCCTTTGCTGGGGCAGATGCAACTCATTCTTCAGTCGCTGCCCAGCTGCTTTTGGCAGGGCTGGGAGGATGGGCTGGGGTGGGTACGAAATGGGAGTGGGCTCCTGGCCCTGCCAACAGCCCCCAGCACCCACCGTGCCCCGGGCTGGGGCTGGGGCTGGAGCAGCCAGCCCGACACAAACAAACCCCATGGTGGGAGCAGAGGTGGGGCTCCAGAACCTGTGCACAGCTGCTTTGCTGTGCAGGCAAGGAAGGGCTTGGGCTGCTCCACAGCCCTTGTTTGCTTTGGGATCACTGTGATTTTGGGGGGCAGTGCAAGGGGGAAGAGAGAAAGTGTGGGCTTCCCTCAGCCATGGCTGGGTTTTTCCCTACTATGTAGGGGTTGGGCCTTCCTCAAGACCCTTACAGAGATGGGAGTTTTTACTGTTTTTCTGTTTTCCCTTTTCGTCTTGAATCTCTTTTCAATAATGTGTTGTTTGTTTTTCCAGAGAAAGTGTTCGAGGTGGTCCAGTGTGGACGGGGAAGTGCTGGGGAGCAGCTGTGGCGTGGATGGGCCGTGCGCTTGGAGAAGGCTGAGACCATGGTTTGGGAGCAGCTTTTCTTCCAGCTGTGGCTGGCGTGAGGTGAGTCCCTGTGTGCTTGCCAGGGTGGGATCAGAGCTTTGAGAGCTGGCAGCGAGCACAGGAGCATCCTGCTCTGGGCAGCTGCTGAGGGCTGGATGTGCCGTGGCTGGCTGCAGGCTGGGCACATGTCCTGCCTTCCTGCTCTGTGCCAAAGGCAGCAGGGATGGGCAGCTCTGGGCACAGCTCTGGGCACAGCCAGCATGGCCTGGCACAAGGGGACAAGAGCCCTCAGCTGACGGGTGGTTTCTGCTTTCTCTCCTTGCAGCCGGGCTCTGCGGGTGCTGAGGCTGCTCTGGGCTCTGCCAGGGCTCTGCTGGGCTCAGCCCTGGGCCCAGCTGGGCTGGCTCTGCCCTCACATTGCTCTGACAGCTTTGCATCAGACGAGCCCGTTGCGAGCACAGCGCCTGAGCTTTCTGCTTTGGCAGGTGAGTGAGACTCTGCTGCAGGCCCAGAGATTGCAGCTGGGGACACAGATCCAACTGGCAAGGACCCAAACTGTCCGCAGTCCCAGCTGAACGCCTGGATCTGTACAGGGTGTTTTGTCTGTCCCACTCTTCATTCCTTTTTGGCTGGAATTGTGCAATTGCACTTTCTTCCTCCTCTAGAAGTGCCATGAGTGGGCCAAAGCTGGCGAGTGGGCCGTGCTCCTGAGGCAGTGCAGTCTGGAGCTGGTGGATGGAGAATTGCCCTTCTGCACCTCCAGACCAGAGCAAAAAGCCGTAAGTGGGACTTTGTGTCTCTATTATATCCCTGACAGTTTCAACAGGAATATGCAGCTCATTCCCAGGCTGAGAAGGAAGGTCATCTTCCTAAGGATTTGGGGTTTGACAGAGTTTCCATTCCCAGTCCTGCTTGGAGCTGGAAGGGCACAAAGGAATTTCCTCTTGCTTCAACCACAATTTCAAATACCAATGTTGGAAACAAAGCCCAAAATCTTTTAAGAGGCTACTGAGGTCACAAAGATGGATCCATGCCATCAGCACATTTACAATGTAAAGAATTGAGTTCTCTTTTGAAAAAGGTCATTTACCTCTTAATGCAAAGAATGTAACCTTGCATTTATGTTTTGTTTTTTTCATTAACTGTATGTTATGTTTTTTCTCTAACACTTAGATTTTACTCTTATTTTTTACAATTTACCTATTTTTCCATTTTTCCTTTTTTTTTCCTTTCAATAGAAAAGATGTCCTATCAAAGGAATGTCCTTTGCTCCTGGTTCCTGTGTGGAGCAGCTCCCTTCCTGCTGGCTGAGCTGCTCAGGCAGAGCCTGGCAGCTCCTGGCCCTGCAGGGCTGAGGCTTTTCCCCGTTGCTGGGCACAGACTGATGGAGCAGCACTGCTGAACTTGGGCACACAGAGGGACCAGCAGCAGCTGCCTTTGGCCACCTGAGGCTCCAAGGCCCAAACTCTGAGCAGCCAGGGCTGGAAGAGACTGGCAGGATCTTGAAGCCCCAAACTGCCCATCCGATCAGCATTTTACTACTGCACAAGAACATAATTTTGTTATCAAAATGCTTAGGTAGAGCCACAGACTGAAAATCAACCCTGAGCAGTCCTATCCCATTCCCATCCCATTAGCTACTCACGCGACCCCTAACACTAGAGCCATATCCCATATCACCGGCGGGTTCTCTCATGTTAGGTACAAGGGGATTCGCCCCCACCCACACTCAGGAATTGCTTATGATGCTGTATGGTAGGTTATTCATTAATCCGGAAGCAATCCTGGAATTACTGATAATGCTGTATGATAGGTTATTCATTAATCCAGAAGCAATCCTGGTGGATCCTTCTGTTTGAAGTTTGGTAAGCAGGGCAAACAATAAAGAGAGATAGGGATAAGGGAATTGTCGAGCTAAGCATGATCAGAGCTAATAATGTCAAACTGACCCTAAGAGCCGTGCCAATGTCAAACTGACCCTAAGAGCCGTGCCAAGCCATGGGAACCAAGCCAAGTACACCGGGAATTGACCATATTAGGATAGGAGTTCAAAAGTTTAAAGAGGAAGACTCATCAGAAGACCCTTGCCCGCAATGAAGGCACGGAAGGACCACCAAGAATAATCCTCAAAATAGATGTCTCCGCCCACACTCTGCCCACACCACGCCTCTTATGAATATGATGTAACCCTGCACCCAAGACTGTATAAAAGCTTGCTTCTGTCATGAGATAGCTAGAAATCCCTTTTGTGAATTCTCCGACGCGTCGTAATAAAATACCTCCTGTCTATGCTGACTTACTTGAGTCTCTTAGGCAGTTATTCTCGCCTTTTGGGGCAAAATTCGACATCAATCTGATCCCTGACTCTGGGCCAGGGCTGCACAAATGACCCCGCAGCAGCAGCAGCAGCAGCAGCAGCAGCAGCACATGGAGCTGACTTTGAGCACAGCCCCTGCCCCTCTTCCCTCCCGTGGGCAGCGGTGTCACAGCAGCCTGAGGCACCTGGGAGCCCCCAGTGCCAGCAGGGACTGGAGATGGCAGCCCTGGGCTCCTGGAGGCTGTGCAAGGAACGGAGCTGGGCACTCCCTGTCCATGGGGAGCTTCCAGATGGAAAAGGCTGCTGTGCCCAGGCAGCTCCAAGGGCACAGAAAGGAGGCTCTGGAGCACTGGATCTGTGCCAGTGCCACAGTCCTGGGCAGCAGCCAGCGAGCCCTGGGGGAACAGAGGGCACAGCAAGAGGGACAGAATCAGGCAAGGGCAGAGACTGGGAAGAGCCAGGCCCAGGAGCAGGAACAGCTGCTTCATTGCACTCTTGGAGAAAGCTCTTGGCTGGTTCAAAGCGCTGAAAGGCGTGAAGGGCAGAGAGGAGGCCACAGCAAACAATGCTCCTGTTTGCACAGCCTCCCCTCTCCGTGTCCCAGAAGGAATTGCATGGACTATGTTCTTCTCTCTGAGTCATCTCGTTCAGCATGAGCAGCTCAGCACCAGGAGCTGAAGGAGCTGACGCCTCAGGCCACAGGAACTGGGCAAGAGGGAACTTTTGGAGCAAAGTAATGCTGCTAAAATAGCCCCAGCTCAATGCAGTGGATAGAATCATGGAATCACAGAATCCTTTCTGTTGGAAAAGCCCTCTGAGCTCACCCAGTGCAGCTGATCACCCAACAGTGCCAAGCCCAGCACTAAACCATGTCCCTGAAGTGTCCACAAGGCCTGGACAACAGCCCTGAGTGAGGCCTGGACCGCAGGCCCTGAGCCAAAGGTGGTCTCTGGATGAACCTTCCAAGCAAAGGTTATCTTTGTATCTGCTCCCTAATGAAATATGCATGGTCATTAGCACTGTGATAGGTGTAGCCACTCCTTAGTGAAACATGTATTGACCTTTGTGTGTTTAGAAGCCAGACAAGGCCATGATATCTGACATCTGGCCTTGTTTGGGGCTGTATGGTCATAGTCACCTCCCTTGGTTCCTCCTTGAGCCCTGGCCACGCTTTGGGAGGAACTGAAGAGGAGGATGAAAGCAGATGTTGCCACACTAGCAGTGCTGTCAGTTTGTTCATTCAGCACTGTCAGAGCTGGGCCCTCTCCCAGTGGGGTTGGAGCCTCACCTGGGGCTGGAGGCACCTGCAGGAATTGCCAGTGCCCAGGAGTGGCTCTGCAGCCCTTGGCTGTGACAGCTTCCCCAGCTGCTGTGTGGGTCTGGGGGATGGTAAAGGCTGAGGGTAAATGCTGCTGGATCTTTGTTCATCACTGCTGCAATCTTTGGTGGGGATGGTTGGGTGCGTTGCTGAGCTGCTCCTTTTGTGATTCTTTGCTGCTCTGAGCTGCAGGAAATGACACTGATTCCTTCAGCTGGAGTCTGAAGGAATTTGGTGCTGACCCTGCCCACTGGTAAAACAAAACTGGCACAGTCTGGCCAGATCCCAACAAAATGTCACTTGTTCAGTGTAAATGTGAGGAATCAGTCCCATCAGAAATTCCCAGCTGGGAAGCCCTTTCCTGGAGTTCCCTGGCTCTGGAGTGGGCTGAGGTCGGAGCCCCGTGGGAGCAGTGGCGCAGTCGGGTAAAAGAAGCTGCACCCCTGGATGGCTTCAAATGCATCCAAAAATTGCACATGGAAAAGGAAAAGAACTTGTGGGTTTGGGCAGACAAAGATGAATTTGTTGAGAGTACATAGGAAACAGCACCTTCAGAAGGAACAATTATTGTTGGAATGCTCCCACATTGAGCAACAGAAAAAGGTTTCAATCTTGAGCTCATATGCACTTGCGCAAGTGACATATCAATATAATAAATAACTATATACAGATTTATAGTATAATAAGGCCTTAATGTATGTTTTTATATATATATTTATTTATTTATATATATATATATATACATGTCTATATCTATATTTCTATATCAATATGTACATATAAAATAATAATAATGTGAAATAGTGCTGACAATACTAATTTGGTAGCTTTGGCTGCTCAGGGATGTAACACTAAATACCCTACAGAACAGGATTGGCCAGGACCCTAATGTCAGTGGTCAACTTTGTGAGATTGTATACAACGGAAAAAGGAGAAAGATATGAAATTGGCTATTTTTACAGGGTGTGTTGATACTGTGATGCGGAGTGCTTTGTCTGTTCCTGTGAAAAATACAGTGATTTTGCCTGCAGGGTTTTTCATGTACCAGACTGTCCACAAGCTGCAGGATTGGTTGAATGGGTGAAGGGGTCGTTAAAAGAGCAGTTGAAAAAAGTGAGGAGATGGGAACCTTTGCCCATGGAGAACCCATCTCCCAGATGTGCTCCGTGCCCTTCACAATGGCCCACTGGGGAAATGGAACCCCCTGGCTGTGCACGGCTGCCCCCAATTTGCAAATCCAACCATGGGCAGTGAGACTTGGGCTGCCTGGGAAATTGTTCTGGCTGTGATGGCCCCTGGCAGGGCCAGCCCAGAGGCTGCAGGGCTGGGCCTTCATGCATTGGAATTCATTAGGATAAATTCAAATCAAATGAAAGCTATCAGTACTGACACCGGAATTCAGATTCCTCCAGGACACTTTGCTTTGGGAACTGCTCCCTTGGAGCTTGGCCTTGCAAAGGGTTCCTGTCATGGCAGGAGGAATTGATGCAGAATATCCAGGAGAAATTACAGTAATTGTTAAACTTTAATGAACAAGATTGGATTATTCAACCCTATGACAGGGTAGCACAATTATTGATCTTGCAATTTTAAGAACAATTGTGAAAAAGGAGATCCAGCTCCAGTCACCACCGTTTGTGGAGATAAAGGGTTTGGATCCAGCAGCCCTAATAATGGAGACAGAATGTGGGTCTGAGGGCCAAAAGGCCCTCCCAAGGCAGCTGAAGGAGCAGCTTCTAGGAAAGACAACTCTGAGTCCTGAAACCTGGGCAGGAACAATGGGAATGTGTCCTTGCAGCCAAGGATTCTGTGTGAGAACAAGTAGATCTGACAGGATATTGTTTTACCCATTCTGCCAGACCAGATCTCCCTGTTTGCCCCAAGGCCCCCTTTGGGAAATGCTCTGATCCACGGGGCTCCATCTGAAGGCTGCTGTGACACTGAGGGACTTGCACAGGAATTCCATCCAGGAGCCTGGGTGCCCCTCAGGGACTGGGACCCGGCCCCTTCCAGCCAGAGGGGAAAGGGCCCCCCAAGCCTTGTTAACAACAGACAGCATGGTAAAGCTGAACAACAAAGGGCCTTGGGGCATTATTCTGGAATTAAAAAGGTGCCAGCTCCATGCACAACAGAATTCTTGTTCCTAATTGGAATGAGATTGAGAAGAAAGAATGAAGAACGGTGTCACTAAAGTACTACTGCTGTCTGTAAGGTGTACCTTGATAGTCAGCCAGAATCTTTGTCTGCCACAAACACCTCTGGTGTTTCACCAAGGGATTGGTCATCAAAATGTAATGATGGGTTATGATGGATTGCTGAGCTTCTTTTGTAATTCTTTGCTAATGATGATGATGTACTTTGCTGAGCTTATTCTTTTGTAAATCTTTGCAGCTGTGCATGATGTAAAAGACACAATTCCTTAAGTTGGTGTCTGTGTCTTTGGTAGTGACCCTGCCCACTGGAGAAACAGGGCCCCCTCTTGCCTATGTGTTCCCTGGGAAGGCAAAAGCCCTCCCTCCAAAATTCCCCCCTTCCTCCCTGTTCCCCCATTCATACCTTGAGCATGATGTGCTCTGGTCTGGGCTATGGCCGCGGTCAGTTGGGGTCCCCTGTCCTGGCTGTGTCCCCTGCCCAGCTCCCCTGCAGCCCCAGCCCCTCCCCAGCGTGGCTGATGAGGGGCAGGACAGGCCTTGGATGTGCTGCAGCTCAGCAAGAACAAAACCATCTCTGCGCACTCAGCCCTGTGCTCAGCACCCGGCCCAGCAGTGTCTCAGTGCCAGGGGCTGTGCCCTCAGTCCCTGAGGGGTTTCCATGGCAACTGCCAGGCCAGGTGACCCAGGTGTCCCCCCAGTGCCGGTTGCCATGGAAACAGTGCCCAGCCCTGCCCCTTTCTGTCTGGCTGACCTGGCCTTTGGCCCTGGCAGTGCCGTTGGCTGCTGGTTCCTGGTGCCTGAGTGGCCAGCGTGGCACAGGGCAGGTGGCCATGGCACAGACCCCAGCAAGGGATCCCCTCTGGCTCTGGGCACTGACACCAGCCCTGAGCAAGGGGCCAGGGCAGCTTTCCATGGCCACCAACCATCGCAACGGGGCCGGGCATTGGTTGCCATGGCACCAAACCAAGAAACTGGTCCCCGTGGCCGTTGCCATGGCACCTGGTGTCGCCAATGAGAGTGTCACTGCAATTGTACCTGGAACAGCCCTGGCACCGCTTTGTCCCAGGGTTGCCATGGCAGCTGAGGGCAGCATGGCTGGTGCTCTGCAAGGGCCCTGGGGCAGACGGGAAGGAGCAGTAGAGCAGGGGCTGATCCATCCCCAGTGCGCTCCACAGCGCAGGGCAGCGTCCCAGAGCGTCCTCATGGAGCTGCCAACAACATCCCCCCACTGCAGCCCTGGCCTCTCCCCCAGGTCACACAGGTGCCCCATCCTTGCAGGCACAGACACGGCAGCACTGGCTCAGCAGCCCCTGTTTGCATTGCACACAGCAGGGGGAGCACCCCCATGCTGTTGCTGTGGGGACATGAACCTGAGGGAGCACAAATGCCATCTGCCCCTGGGGTCAGCAAGGGCTGGGGGACACCCGGGAAACCACTCAGCTTTGTCCTGGCCTCTGCAGTCAGCCAGAAAGTTTGTTCCCATCAGCTGGGAGTTTCCTGTCCCACTGCAGACGCTGTTGCTCAGAGCCAGGGCTTTCTGGCAGCCACCCCCAAACTGCCCTCAGCATTTCCTTGGCTTCACCTTTGCTTTCTTTCCTTTCCTGTTACAAATTTCTTCCTACTGCCCACCCCTGTTCCCTCCCTTGCAAACAGTCCATCCCTGTTTGCCCTTTCCTCTCTGGCCCCACTCCCCATTGCAGTTCCTGACTTGGTCCCATGGGAACGTCCCTTGGGCAGCAGAATCATCCTACAAGTGCTGCAGGAATTGTCTGCAGGCTCCTGCAGTGCCTGGGGCTGCTCCCTTGCCAGAGGCACCCCAGGCCAGGGAGCACATCTGGGCTGCTGTGTCTGCCTCTGGGGCTCCCTGTTCTGGGCAGTGAGGAGGAGCTGCAGAGGCTCTGCAGGACTGACAGGATGGGCTTTGGGGCTGGCAGGAGAAGCTGAGGGACCTGGGCTGCTGGAGCTGCTGAAGAGGAGTTGCAGGGCTCCTCCTGCAACTGCTCCAAGGGTGGTTTCAGAGAATCACAGAATCAACAAGGGTGGAACAGGTCATGGAGATCATCAAGTCCAACCTGTGGCCTGAGCCTTGTTTCCCTAAGCTCCTCTTCTCTAGCTGAGCTGTCCACAACCCCCGCTCACTCTCAGCCACTCCTCACAGCTCTTGTGTTCCCAACCCCTCCCCAGCCTTGTTGCCCTTCTCTGGACACGCTCCAGCCCCTCAGTGTCCTTCCTAAATTGGGGGGCCAGAAGTGGACACAGCATTCAAGGTGCTGCCCAAACAGTGCTGAGCACAGGGGAAGAATCCCTGCCCTGCTCCTGCTGGCCACACCATTCCTGATCCAGGCCAGGAGCCATTGGTCCTCTTGGCCACCTGGGCACACTGCTGGCTCATGTCCAGCCTTCTGTCCATAAGTCCCTGCAGGTCCCTTTCTGCCTGGCTGCTGTCCAGCCGCTCTGTCCCCAGCCTGTAGAGCTGCAGGGGTTGTTGAGCCAAAGTGCAAGACCTGGCACTTGGACTTGTTACACCTTACCTTGTTGGATTTGGGCCCTGGATCCAGCCTGTCCTGGGCCCTGTGCAGAGACCTCCTACCCTCCAGCAGATCCACACTCACACCCAGCTTGGTGTCATCTGCAAATTTGGTGATTTTCTATTCTTTTTCACACATGTGATAATCATGTCTCGAAAATCATTAACATATTTCCCCTCCCCCTATCCCATGTGTTCTTCTGTCCTGGAGGTCTCTCTGTTGGTCCCGGATGGTCATTGGTCGCAATGTTCCTGTGGGCCTGGCTGAGCTGGCAGGACACTGAGGGTGGTGAGTTTCCAGTTCCCCTTCTCGCACAATGGGCACTGTGTGGTTTCCACAGGCCTGGGGTTGTGGAGAACAAGCTCCAGGTGTGAGCTCTGCTGGTGGAGACAATTTATCATCTGGTAACATGAGGTCACAGAGTAGGCTGTGACATCACTGAGTGGTTATGCAAGGTCATTGAGCAGCTATGATGTCATAGGCCATATCTGTGACATCAGAGGCCCAGCTGTGACATCACAGGGCAGACTATGACATCACAAACTCTGGTGTGAAATCAGAGACCAGCTGAGTGACATTAGAGACTGGGCTGTGACATCACAGAGCAGGCTGTGACATCCCAGAGGGGCTGTGTGACATCCCAGTAGGGCTGTGTCAGGTCACTGGGTTGGTCACTCTGCCCCAGCTCCCCCTCTCAGTTTCTCCAAACAAGTCCAATGCTGTTCATGCCCAGCAGGGTCCCTGTCCCCCGGGATCCCCCCGGCCCACCTGGAGCCACAGCCTCCACCAAAGGATGTTCCACAGGATCCACCCCAGAGCCTGACAGGGGACAAGGGACCAGGGCTGTGTGACCAGGACATCAAGGATGGGGATTATCCAGGTCACTGTGGCCTGGTTGGGTTGCCCAGGGCAGGAAAGATGTCTGGCAGCTGGAGCAGGCTCTGGGAAGGGCCTCCGAGGTGGGGCTGGAGCCCTTGGGCTGTGAGCAGAGGCTGAGGGAGCTGGGCTTGTCCAGCCCGGAGCAGGGAAGGCTGAGGGGCTCCTCATGCCAGCCTGGCAGTGCCAGCGAGGAGGGGATGGAGAACACAGAGCCAGGCTCTTCACAGGGGGGGCTGGTGGGAGACAAAAGCCAATGGGTGGAAGAGGAAGAGGGGAAATCAGCCAGGACAGGAGGAGATGAAATGAGTCAGGCTGGTTTCAGCACCAGGGGTCTGAGTAAATGTATAAATGTCCAACCCTCAGCAACTGAGAGAGCTGGACATACTGAAACATGAGTGTATTTGAAAATTTAGTCCCAGGTACAATCTGGCTTGTCAAAGGAATTTATGGACCAAGAATCAAAAAGCAATGGATAAATAGGGTTCTGACAAATTTCTCAGTTCTTGCAACTTTAATTACTACTTAGAATAGCTCACATTGTGTTCTTGGACAGAATCCACTTGAAGTAATATATTCCTCTACTCCATTAGAAATGAGTGACAATGTGCCCCATCCCCAGAGCAGTGGTATGGGAAGGAGGGAACATAACTCTTAAGTTAACCCTTTAAACTTTAATAAGTGGCTGATCATTTTGTAATTTAACTCTAATAATTGAACAGCAAGGAGTTCACTCAGGTGGAATAATGAACAAGGATTAGTAGTTTTATAGTATGTTTTTCCTCCTCTCAGAATCTTCCAGTACATTCCCTCCCTTCCTCCTCATCTCTAAATTGTACATATATGGAAGAATTTTATTTTATTTTGAAACTGATGGGAGCTGTGTTTCAAGATGTGACTTTTGACTATGATATCTCTGAATCAAACTCGAGATTCCCAAGGATGCTTGATTTTAATTCTGAGGGATGCATCCACAGCAGGAATCTACCATGGAGCTGTTGGTCCTAGAAGTATGTAGTACCTTGGAGTGGTGTTTCAGATGCCATTTTGTAATTTAATGGATCAGATTACTTTCTTTTCAAGAAAAATTAAGTTTCTTGTGGGCTCAGTCAACGAGATGGAGCCATTTCAAGAATAAGCCAGACATGACAGTACTGCACATGTATGTGGAAAACACATTTTCCTAAATGATTAGTTTCCCTGTCCAGTCTTACAGGAAAATTAGACTGCTGGAAATCAATTCCTATAATTGAGCTGAAATCCTGCAAGGTAACATTTACTCTGAAGTATAAATTTAATAAAGTTACATATAAAGCATACAATGAATATTGCCAGGACATCTTTAAAATGCTATTCTACATACTTTCTAATGCTGGGAGAAGTTCCTGTGGTCTGTTTTCAGTCCTACATGTATGAAGTATGCTATAAAGCATAGCACAACTGACTATTTCCATCTCATGCAAGAAAAGTTACACAAAGTAGCATTTTTGCTGCATTTCAAAAAGAGGTGCATTGATGCTTAAGGCCAAAGTAGGGGAAATGAGAAGATCTGTGAGTTGATCAAAAAGCTGTAAGGAAACTTTGCTCACAAAGCAGAGGTAAATTCGTAGAAATTTGAGAAAATCCATTTGGGTAATCCCTGGGTTTGAAAGTGTTGGGTTAAAAAGTCAACCTGCAATACTGTGACTCAGAATGGGCAATCAAATCCTGGGATGCCTTCAAGTCACCACTACTTGTGAAAAATCTCCTCAAAATAAAAAATAGCTGAGATTGTCCTGGGATGCTAAGGGAAACCTATTTCCTACTCACATGTGCTCTTCAGATCTTCCATATGGCAGAAATGCAATCCAATCCTATAAATCCAAAGTCTGATGGGCCCATTCTAAAGCTCCTGAAAGACACGGTCCTGTCGAACATCAGACGACATGTCTGTGCTGAGTCACCACAAAAGAAAGCTAAGCCAAGGCTCATGATTCCATGGGTGAACAGAGTTGATTTGCAGAGGAGTTGCGTGCACTTTATTCCCCCTCCCATCTAGGATTTTGTTCCGCTTTCAAGATGCTTCCTGGGTCTGCCTCAAGATTTTGACAAAGGGAGTGACTGCATCTCATTTGTACTGGGATGTGGCTATCCAAATTTCTTCAGGGAATCTTAAAGGGAGCATGGAGCTTGAGCAAACATCTGTCCCACTGCAGCTTTGGATTGTTACAAAGGGGCCTCTTTTGGGCTCGACATCTGCAGGCCATTGCAGAGCAGCGGGCTGCAGGCCACTGCCAGAGCTCCAACACAACAACAGTGTGGCAGCCCAAGAATCAGTGCACATCTCTTTGGGATGTTCTGAGACTTTCAGTTGCCAGAGAAACAGCAAGCAGGACCAGAGGAGCTTTCCGTCAAGACCTAAGCCAGCGTCTCCATGACACAAAGGGAGGACAGCCTCCAAAGGGAGTCAGAGCAAAGGCCAGCATGCGCCCACGTGCTCAAGAAAAGACTGCAGCCTAAAATACTCACGGAAATTTATTATCTTTTCTTCCTTTTCCCTCTAAATGACATTGAAGAAGTGAGACTTTTCAGAACCAGCTTCAATGCTACCTAGAAGAAGCAGACTTGCTTTCAGGCAAAGCTTTTGGGACCACAAGGCATGTTTGCTTGGATTCCTTGGATGTCACTTGGCTTGGCGCATCTTCTGAGTTCCCCTGGGATGCCTTGAGCACTGCCTTATGGACTGGGAGGACATTTTCTGCTGCTTTATGAGTGAGGAGAACTTGCCAGGCTTTTCTTTCACATCAACTGTACAGAAGATTGGCTTGCTGGGCACAAGAAAGCCACAGAGCAGCTGCTATTGCAAGGTCAAGGCAGCGGTGCCATGTCACAGTGCTGTCAGCACAGCGTTGTCCCGGTGCGCGCAAGACCTGCTTGTCCAGAGAGGCTCTTGCGCTCGCTCCATGCAGGAGGATCCTTGTGCTCAAGGAGTTCTCAGCACACAGCCTGCACCCACAGAGGAGTCTGGGCTTTCCCTTGGGTGGCGTTCAGTGTGCAAACCCGCACAGCGCTGCCAAAATGATCGGGCAGGTCTGTGCCGCGGTTTGCACTGTCTTTTCTCTTGTCTATTCTGGCTACTACCTGACCCAGCTGACTCGTAAGTGAAGGTTTCTCCTGGCGCTGGCATCACCCGGCTTTTGCTTCACTCTGCTCCTTATGCCACACCAGTGACCCAGTTTATTTGGGAACAAAATGGCCATGAACATGCCGCTGCTTTGGTCAATGTCCTGCCAGCAGCATCAGCTAAAAAGGAGGCATCTCTATACAGGGTGGCGGGTGCAGAATATTTGCCATGCAACCTGCAGCGCTTGCCTTCCCTCCCCGAGAGAGTGCGCGGCAGCAGAGTCTGTCATTTCCTCTGCTTGCTGCTTCAAGCAAGAGAAGCTGCAAATTACAGACTCTGCGGGGAGATCCTCAGAAGTACTTCTAGTAACTCAGTGGTTCTCTCCAGGAGTGAAGGAGAGCACCTTTTGCTCCAAATTCTGCCCCTTAGAGGCCTTGGCTGTGTGATTTGACCCTTTGATGGTGTGCCAAGACTGCGATTCCCTTGGCTATGCAGCACAAAGCCCAGTGCAGGGTGGGTTTGTTGCTGAGCCCAGCAGCTGTTCCTGGGCTGATTCAGCAGGGAGCTGCCACAGGGAAGGGGCCCTTTGTGGAAGCTTTGCTGGGCTATCATCTTCAGCCAAGGGATGGGAATTAGGGCATGCCATTTAAAAGAATATCTATCTAAAATGCAGGAACAAGAAGAGGAAAATGCTGCTTGAGCTGGTAGGCACAACAGAAGCTCAGAGTGTTGAAGAGCAAGGGGCATTTCCACACCATGTTTCTATTTCTCTCTTGGCAAAAGAAGCCCAAATGTAGACAGAGCCTACTATAGCGCCCTTGTTGTCCTCTTGCTTGCTGTAGGAAAGAGCTGTTGCTCTGGGAGGCATGCTGGGAAAGGGAAATGCTCTGTGTTGAAACTGCCTTGTGCTGTACAAGTGACCAGCACAGGCACTTTTCTGAAGGCCTCTTGTTCCTTTTCCCTTGCTCACTGCAGGTCACCTGACACATGGATGGAGGCAAGCCTGTCCTTTGGTGAGTGCCAAAGGAAGCTGTGACATTGCTGGCGTGTGAGAAATGTGCGGCAATTCTGCCAGCTCGGCCTGTTGCAGTCAAGTGTGGAGTGCCAGCGTGGGAGGCTGAAAGAAAGGCAAACTGCCCGGTGGCATCAGCAGCAGCAAAGGGAGCACTGGCTGTTTGCTGATTTCCAGGGAAGAGCCTTTCAAGAGATGAAAGGCAAATGGGACAGCCCCAAGGCATCTTGCTGCTTCTAGGCAGCAGGGAAGCTCAAATGCACAGCAAGATGGAGTAGCACCTCATTCAGCCAACTTCCTTGGGTTTTCATGCCTCAGGGTCCCACTTGGATCACAGTCTATGATTTCCCCTTCTTCTGGATCCTTTCCCAGCTCAATAGAAAGCAGCTCCTAAGGGACTGGCTTTTGCCCATCTCTCTCACTTCTGTCTGTCTGCAGGGCTCAACAGCAGGGTCAGCAGCTCCTCTGGCTGCCTCTGTCATTGAGGAAGAGGCTGAAGAGGAGCAAAGGAACATCAAGCCTCCAGCTGCTGTCCCTCCACAGCCTGAACGTGCAGAGCCAGTAAGTGGCAGCTGAACTTGCCACTGCCTTTGGTGCAGGGCCAGGCTTCCCCTTTTGGAGCAGCCCTTGTTGCTGGTGGCTGAAGATGCTGGCAGCTGTGTGCCTGCTGTGATGTAGTGCTGCTTCAGGACAGCCAGGCAGCCCTGGCCAATGGGTTCTGAAGTTGGACATTTAAGCTGGGATGCTGAGAGGACCCAAGAATGTCTCTTGGCATCACACAGGAGGCAGCATTCAATGATTCTCAGTGTAGGAGTCAGCCCCTTGTGTGCGTTGTCAGTGCAGGCTGCCTGTGGTCAGCAGACAGAGCGGCCCAAAGATGCAGTTGACAGCCTTGCAGGGGACCTGGGAGACACTGACCCCTGGAAGGGACCTGCTGTGTCCATGGACTAATTAGCTTCAGGCTGTGCTTCACTTCCAGCCGCTCAGAGCAGAGTTTGGAGAGGAGAATCCTTGGCAGCCCTACATTGTAAAGGGCAGGTGGGTCTGGGCAGGGCTGGAAGGCATCTCTGAAGGGCCACTCCCTAAAGACTGCCATGGAGAGGGGAAATCCGTGAAACACATCACAGAAGGGACATGCTGCGGGCTTCTGAGCAGACCATTGGATGCCAGCTCCAGGCTGATTTCATTGGCCAGGGAAAGGAGGAGGAGGAAAGCAACGAGGCTCTAGGGCCCTGCTCTGATCTCCTTGGTTCTTGGCAGCTCCATGGCTACCTTGTTGCCAGTGTCTTGCAGAAAAGCTGCAAACACGGAACATGGAGGTGGCCGTGAGGGGCTGGATCCAAGCAGCCTTTGGGCTTTTCCCAGAGTTGCCTTTGAGAAGGAGACATGGGAAATGCCCCAGCTGGAGAGGCCTGGCGGTGGCTGACAGCACCTTGCCAAGGCCTTGCTTTGGCCGTGCGCTGCGGGGAACGTGTGCCAGCCACACTTCTGACAGGCAATCCTTCCTTGTCCCAGCTCAACACAGGCTCTGCAATTCAACCTGGTGCCGCTGGAGCAGCGTGGCCTGCAGCAGCCAGCTCGCCCCCCCACTGCTGGCACTGCCTGCAGCAGCGCAGCCCAGCAGCCCGAGATGAGGCAGGAGCAGGGCCTGAGGACACTGAGTAAGTCGGGTGCATTTCTTGTCTGCCAGAGCAGTGTGTTGTGTGCGAGTCTGGGTGTAGGCTGCGCCAGAAGCTGCCCCTCGGTCTCAGAGGAATTTAGGCCTCTTTGCAGAACCTGTTGTTGTGCTTTGAGGCAGCGCGGCAGCGCTCAGGGAGTTCCTGCTGCCTGTGAGGGTGGCTGGGCCTGGCTTGGCTCTACCTGGGCTGCCTTCTGTGCCAAAGACAAAAGCAGAGATTGTTTCTGCTTGAGCAGAAGGCTGGCACCTAGCAAGTGACTAGGCCCCAGGGAGCTCTCTGGCCCCAGCTGTTTTCGGGCTCCCGTTCTTACTCCTCCTCTGTCTCAGACACTTTGTGCCCCTGGCAGTGGACCCGCCAGTGATAGTAGGTGTGACTGCAGAGGCTGCAAAGGTCATGGTTACCTCTTAGGGCCCCCTTCTTAAGGGCTCCTCATTTTGGCTTATGGCATGGGATGGTGTGCTTGAATGAAATCAAGGCCTTCTTGGGAAGGCCACATGATGAAAGGTGGAGAAGATGGCCCTCCCACTTGCTGGTCTCAGCGGCTGGAAGCCAAGGGACCACAAAGGGCCAAGAGCTGCTGGCAGCGGGGCTGCCTTTGGGAGGCTCTTGGCAGCGGCATCTCTGTGTGCGAGTGAGGGCCCTGCACTGCTTTTGTCTTTCAGGGAGCATTGTGAATGTGGGCCAGCCAACGAGCGAATACACGGCATTTGAAGAACTGGGACAAGGGTAAGCATGGCGTCGGCTCCTTTTGTAAAAGTGTGGGCCAGGTCTTTGGCTGGTGCAATATAAGTGTGAAGTCAGGCAAGCTTTAATCATGGTCAGGCTCTGGCTTGACCTCCTGTCGTCTGCCTGGACTGCTTGGTCCAAGCAATTCGAAGGCCTCATCAAAGACAAATTGATGCTGGCATTGTCTTGCTTGCAGCAATGAGGAGCAGGAGCTAGGAAACCCCCTGCCCCTGCAGCTTTCTGGCCTGAAAGAGCACCTTGCCATTCAAGAAATGTCAGATTCTCAAGGAGAGTCTTCTGACTCTAATTTTTCTCACTTTTTTGACACACACATGCATGCACACCCACACAAGGAGGAGAGTTCCCCTTAGGTTTGGAAATGACCTGGCTGGGCGTGAGCCTTGGAGGTTTCCAGCGGCTCTTGGTCTTCATGCTGCATCTTAGTGTTCCCTTGGGCAGGCTGCCCCACATGGCAGAGGGCTTGTGGGCTGACGTGCTGTTGGCCGAAGAGACGCCACAGCCAGGCATTTTCTAAGGAAGGCGTGCAGGCAGCCTGGGGAGATCTGCTGCCTAGGCTTGATTCCAGTGCCAAGGGCTAAAGGGCTCTTTCTGCTGCTTTTGTCTTTCCAGGGAGTTTGGAGCTGTTTATAAAGCCCTTGGCACCAGCAGCAGACAACAGGTAAAGTGCCAACAGCCCCATGCCATTTTGCAGCTCTGGAGCGCTGTCCCCACTACTGTGAGCTCTGCCTGGAGGTTTGGGTGGCAGCTCCATGTCTGTAGCAGAGGCTGTTCCTCTGAAGTACAGTCTAGACTCAGGGGGCAGAATGCATTTGAGATGGCCTTTGGTGCTTCTGCTAAGCTCTGCTGTCTAGTGACAAGGCACTTTGGCCCTGCCCGCTGCCTCATTGCACCAGCACTCGCTCCATGCGCCTTGTGATCTCGAGCAGGGTGCGTCTTCTCAAGGGAACGGTGGCCAATGTCATTTCAGGTGGCAATCAAGATCCTGTCACTTGAGGAGGGGATGTCCGAGGAGCTGGCTGCCAATGAAATCCTGGCCATGAGGGACAACAGGAGTCCCAATATCGTTATCTATTCAGACAGGTTGGCGTGTTCTCATGTCAATGTAGCTTTAGCTAGTGCAAGCCCCGAGAGACGATGCCCCTTTCATCACTGGCAGAGAAGGGAGCTGGTGATGATTTCTCTGCTGGTCTCCAGAGCATGGGAGGAGGTAGAGCTGGTGTTCAATAATCTCTTGTGGCACACGCAGCTTGGAGAGCAGTTGCAAAAACCTGGCTCAGGCCCTGGGGTGACTGAGGCTGTGCCCATTGCTGTCTCTCCATGCCGTGGTTTTCTTCTTTCAGCTACCTGGTGGATGCGGAGCTCTGGCTGGCCATGGAGTTCATGGACAGTGGCACCTTGTTTAATGTGCTCAGGGCAGTGTACCTGGAGGAAGGACAGATAGGCGCTGTCTATCGGGAGGTGAGGGATCCCACTTGTGCTTCCCCGAGCCTGCCCAGCTTGCCAGCTGGAGGTTAAGGAGAGCCGAGATTTCTTGCTCTCACCTTTCTTTTGCTGCTGCTGCTGCTGCTGCTGTCACGACACACAGGAGAAGAAAGAGCATGGGATGTGAACTGCCTGCTGCTGTTCCCGCACTCCTCAGGCTCTGTTCTTGCACTCTTCCATCCTGTCTGTCCTCTGGCACTGGTGCTCGCTCACTCGCTTGGTTTCACTTGCTTCCTCTTCTCAGCTTTGCCTGGCAATGTTTTCCTGGAGCCTGTCTGTCTGTCCTACATTACTTGCTACTGGAAGGCAGCCTGCAGGTGGCAGAATTTCAAGCTAAGGGCAAAGAGCTTTCCTCAGCCTCAAAGGATAGCATTGCAGCCCCGATGGTGATGGATCTGGAACAGCTCTAATGTTGTGGTGTGTTTTTAGCTTCCGGATCCCTTCCTCAGGTGTGCCAATATTCCCTTCTCCCTTCCCCCTCGCCCCTTGCTGAGTGTGCCCTGTCAATCAGGTTTAACATTCCAGCAAGGCGTCATGTGGTTGGTCATGCTCCTCAGGCCTGGGGGACATTGGACCGTATAGGTGTCCCTAGTCCCTTGAGAGCCTGCCCCTTCACCTGGTTGGTAGCTCACCTGTCCCCTCCCCTTCCCCTGTCCCTGAGCTTAAAAGGCTAATCAGACCATGCGGCCGGTATTCTGTTGGAGCAGTTGCCCCAGTTCAGACCTCTGTAACCATGGAATACACATCTGGAAACCCTCCAGCGGAATCCTCTCCTTTTTCTCTTCACCATCGCCAGAAGCTCTCTCTCCTGAGGTAAACGGAGTTCCTGACAAGCCTGGACTTGTTTAGTGCCCTGCTGCAATCTCCAGCAGCCAAGGTATCTCTGGGGTGAATTACACCACAGTGCCACCTTTGGCCCAGCAGCCAAGGTCAGACTGGCCCAGGCACCATCTAACTGGTAATATTGGGATTCTTATTCCAATATACTGGCGTCCCTGGGTGGGCAAAGCAACTCCGCAGCCCGAGAACAGACTCGCAGTACCTCAGAGAAGCTTTTGGCAGCCGTGCATCCAGCTGGGAGGGCTTTGGTTGCATTGCCCTCAGCTAGAGACTTTGGGAATATTGCCAGAGCCAGAAGAAGTTTCATGGACTGTTCGGCGCCTCTGGAAAGCCCAGCTCCATTGTGGTGAGGAGATTTTCCAGAGGAAGAAGAGGGTAGCCTCTCTTGCCCAGAGAGAGGTCCTTTTCCAGTGAGGAGACCTGCCTGTACCCCGCCACCTACAGCTTCCATTTCACGTGAGTATCTCTGCTTTCGGTAGAGCAGAAGCTCAAAAACAGACTCGGCCGTGAGTTCTGTTCCTTTTTACCTTTGCATTTTTGGCTGCACAGCCCCACAGACGGGAGCGTTCTAGCTTTAGCTTTCTGCCGCGTGTTTCACTGTCTTTTGGAATTCGTGTCGGAGCGGGATCACTCTCTGCCCTTCACCCCGGCTCGGCAGCGTACTCGGCTCTCTACACGTGGTCGGGAGACTCTCTCTTTCTCTGTGCGGGGGAGGGGGGGCTCTCGGCTCTCTGCTCCGCGGAGGACTCTCTTTTTCTCTCTGTGCGGGGGAGGGGGGGGCTCTCTTTCCACGTGGCCGGGGGATCTCTCGCGGTGCGGGGTGGGGAGTGCTCTTTGCACATGCGGCACAGGGGCCCCGGTTTCGGCTTGCCATGTGGAGTGGCTGCTGTCTCTGCTCCGCGGCGGGGCTGCATTCCACAGTGGCAGAGGCTTTGTTTCTGCCTCGGTTCGGCAGGGCGTGCCCTGCTGCTGCTGCCTGGGAATTTTAAAAGCAGTATATACAGCTGCATTGTGAAGCTTTTGTCTGCTCGTTATCGCTTTCTATCTGTGGTTTTTTTAGAAATTGGTAGCTGATTTTAGCTTTGTTTTTAGTCAGGTGGGATTAAGTACTTTGCTTTTTACATCTAACATGTGTTCCAAACTTAGTATTGAACAAAAAGGAGTGTATTATAATATTGTTAGCATTTTAGTCAAGAGTAATGTGAAGTTTTCTAAAGGAAAATTGAAACAGTTTATAAGATGGCTTTTCCTGCAGTTCCCAAACATTTCCCCTGAAGAAATCCACAATATTCAATTCTGGGATAAAGTTGGGAATGAATTGATAACCTTAGGACAATCTGGCAAATCACCCTCAGCTAAATTTTTGTTCTGGAGTTTACAAATCTGAACAGCATTGCTCAAACAAAAGGAAATGGAGAAAAAGCCAAATGTAAAGCCATGTACCTCTGTTCTCCCTGTTTCTCCCTCTCCTAGCTCAAAAACCCCTGTGTCCCCTGCTCTGAAACCCAGAGCACGTGTTAGCTTTCCGGAGAGCAGTGATGTCCAAAATGGCCCCCAGTCCCTAGGGGGTCCGCAAAATGGTGGATGCCATGTGGCATCTTCCCAAACCTGGTCTTCTTCTTCCCAAAATCCTCTTAAGCATTCCAAAATTCCATCCCCATCCCCCTCTCCTCCTGTTCCATGTGACACCTTCCCCCCTCCCCCCGCCTTTCCTGTAGTACCCTCGGCTCCCCCAATCTACTCCTCCCAGGGGGCGTCTGCTGACGTGATGTCACCAGGCATCCCCGCCCCCTGCCAGCCCCTTGTCCCCGCCCCTTGTTCCCACAGTTTCCCTGCCCCTTGCTGGCTCCCTGTTCCCACCCCCTCCCCGGGTTCCCACGGTGGGGACACACCCACTGCCTGTCCCCAAACCTGTAGCTGTGATCCCAATGCTTCTGATTCCAGGGATACAGAGCAGGGGATGGCAGACCCAATGCATAATCCCATGTTGTCACTACCTCCTGTTACGTTTCAGCCTGCAGCTCAAGCCAGGGCAGTCCCAACTGCTAATTGGAGCTCTTTTGGATGACAATTGATTAAAGAGATCTGTAAATCTCATAAAGAATATGGTCCACACAGTCCATATTTCCGTGGTCTTTTAAATTCTGAATTGAGTAGGACTGTGGTGATCCCACATGATTTAAAACAGCTCTTTTCCTGCCTCATGACCTCCACGGAATTCAAATTATGGGAATTAGCATGGAAACAACTGCTAAAAGATGCTCGCCCAGGCTTGCATGCTGATCCAAACACAGCGAAAGACAACAGTGGTAACCCTATCACCATTGAGCACGTCTGTGGTGAGGGCCAATGATCTTTACCCTCAATCCAAGCTACTGCAATTCCTGCAGAAACACTCAAAAAAGTAAAAGAAGCAGCTGAAAAAGCATTCTTTTCCCTCCAACCTGAGGGGCCTTTTGAGCCCTATAGTAAAAATAAACAGCTACCATCAGAGCCTTTTTTGAAATTTGTAGAAAGGCTAACTAGAGCCATTAAAATACAAGTTACAAAAATGAATGCTAGGGAAGCGATTTTAGAAGAAATGGCATTTACAAATGGAAATGAACAGTGTTGAGCAGCAATCCTGAGCCTTCCTATAGAACCTCCCCCTACACTAAAAGATATGCTTCTAGTCTGTAACAGGAAAGTGCCTCTGATGAGTGTGGCTGAAGACACCAAACCAAAACTGCTGCCAAGACCACCTCAGCATGTCGCCGTTGCCAGCCCTGCACCTTTTCCCTCAGCACAGCAGTACCCTGGGCAGCAGCGGAGACCGGCAATTGTTGAGCCCACAAAACCATGCCTGCTTTGTAACAACCTTGGGCACCGGAGTAACCAGTGCCCCCTGAAAAGGCAATTTGATGAATTCAGAAATAGCAGGGGAGGAGAACTGCAAGCCCTCCCTGGGGGTCAACAACAACAGAAAAACTGAAAATAAAGCGCCAGACTGCCAGGCGTGCAGACATAAAAAGAGCAGGCCAAGAGAATAAGGGTAGCAAAACAAATCAAGCGCGCGGTAATATTAATTTTTGTGTAAGTGAAGCAGGTGCTTCAAAGACCAAGTCTGCTAGTCCACTGTTGAAAGTGAAACAAAATAACCTTTGTTATGATTTAGGTGATCCTGTATTAACCACATCTTCGGTCAATGAGCCTTACAGGTTGCAGCTGACAGAGTCACTCCACCTGAAGGACACTGACTGGCATTTTGTCTCTGTCAATCTTGAACAGAAGGGTACTTGGAACCGAATTCATTGTAAGTACATCGTCACTGGGGACACCAAACACAGGCCACAAGAGATCGAGATTGCTCCGGGAATGACAACATCAGATCCTGAGCAATTCGTTCTCGGCCTGCACTGTTTCCACCCACCCCTGTTTCTTCCCAAGGGACAAATTGTTGCACAAGCTATCCCTGTGCCATCTTTACCTGAAAGTACTGAAAAACAACGGCCCACAGTTGCCTGGGTCAAAGCTATTGGGAAAGACAAACCCAAATTGTGGTGCAATGTCAGTGGGGGTGGGGAGTCAAAACGCATTGAGATGCTTGTAGACACAGGTGCAGACTGCACAGTGATTCCAGTACAAGACTGGCCAGCACATTGGCCTTTACAAAATGTTGCCAGTCACCTTCGAGGTGTAGGAGGTCTGCAATTGGCAAAACAATCCAAAAGCATTGTTCAAATTGAGGGACCAAACGGACAATTGGCAAATATCTGCCCATTTGTGTTAGATTATTCGGAACCTTTGTTAGGGAGACATTTAATGGCCCAGTGGGGTGTCACAGTTGATATTCCAGACTCTCCACAGCATTTTTGTGCAGCAGTCATTGAACAACAGCACCCCACCCAAAAACTGAAGTGGAAAACAGACAAACCAGTTGATGTGAAACAGTGGCCGCTCAGTAAACAAAAAATGAAGGTGCTTGAGGAACTAGTAGAAGAGCAACTAAAAAAGGGCCACATTGTGGAGATCATGTCCCCATGGAACTCTCCAGTGTTTGTCATCCAAAAAGCTGACAAAAAGAGATGGCGAACTTCTTCACGACCTTCGAAAAATTAATAATGTAATTGAAGATATGGGTTCTCCCCAACCTGGTATGCCATCCCCAACAATGCCCCCAAGATTGGAAATTAGCTGTTATTGATATTAAAGACTGTTTTTTCAAATCCCCTTGCACCCTGACGATGCACCGCGTTTTGCATTCTCCGTCCTTTCCACCAACATGGAATCCCCTATGAAAAGGTACCATTGGACAGTTTATCGTCAGGGCTTCAAGGTCTCTCCAGCTATCTGCCAGTGGTATGTCTCTTCCCTGCTTTCCCCAGTACGTGCAGCCACAGAGAAGGCCATCATCTATCATTATATGGATGATACCCTTGTGTGTGCCCCCAATGATGATTTACTCACACATGCACTTGGCCTAACGATTGATGCATTGATTGTTGCAGGGTTCGAGCTCCAGGAAAAGAAAATTCAAAAGATGCCACCTTGGAAATATTTGGGTTTAGAAACTGGAAATAGGACCATTGTTCCTCAAAAACTAGAAATCAATCCAGAGATCAAGACCCTTGCGGATGTCCACAAGTTGTGTGGGTCTTTTAATTGGGTAAGACCATGGCTCGGTCTGACTAATGAAGACCTTGCCCCTCTTTTCAATTTATTGATAGGGGGAGAGGACCCAGGTACTCCTAGGTCTATTACCCCAGAGGCACGGAAAGCTCTAGAAAAGGTTCAGATTGCAATGTCCACAAGACAGGCCGACCAATGCCGGCCTGACCTGCCATTCAAATTTATCATCCTAGGTAAGTTGCCACACCTCCATGGCATTATTTTCCAGTGGGAGGAAAAACAAACACCTAAGGCAAAGGACACACCAAAAAAGGACCAGGACCAGAGGGACTCTCTCTTGATCATAGAATGGGTTTTCCTCAGTCACAAAAGGTCCAAGAGACTGACAAAGCCTCACGAGCTGTTAGCAGAACTGATCTGGAAAGCAGGGACCCGGATCAGGGAGTTAGCAGGATGTGATTTTAAGTGCATTCACATTCCAGTTGAGTTAAAATCAGGTCAAAATACTATGAAAATACTGGAACAACTGTTTCAAGAAAATGAAGTGTTGCAGTTTGCTCTGGATTCCTACTCAGGACAAATTTTGGTAGCGCGGCCCGCTCACAAATTGTTTGAACAAGATGTTCAATTTACTTTAAAATTGAGAAGTGCTCTAAGTAGGAGACCTTTAAAAAGGGCTCTGACTGTCTTTACAGATGTGTCCGGGAGGTCCCACAAGTCCGTTATGACTTGGAAGGGTCCTCAAACCCAGCAGTGGGAGACGGACATTGCTGAGGTGGAAGGTTCACCTCAGGTTGCTGAATTGGCTGCAGTCATTAGGGCTTTTGAAAGGTTCTCAGAACCATTTAATCTGATTACGGATTCTGCATATGTGGCAGGAGTAGTATCCAGGGCAGATCAAGCAATACTGCAAGAAGTGTCTAACATCGCACTTTTCAAATTGCTCTCAAAACTGGTAAAGTTAGTCTTTCACCAAGAGCAACCATTTTATGTGATGCATGTCAGGTCACACACTGACTTGCCAGGGTTTATCGCTGAAGTTAACAGAAGAGCAGATGCTCTTGCTGCACCTGCAGAGATGGCCACTCTCCCAAATGTTTTTGAACAGGCAAAAATCAGCCACCAGCTTTTCCACCAAAATGCACCTGGCCTGGTTCGTCAGTTTAACATCACTCGAGAACAGGCCAAAGCGATTGTGGACACATGCCCAAATTGCCAACAACATGCACTCCCTACCATGAGTGCAGGAGCAAACCCAAGGGAGTTGAACAGTTGTGACCTGTGGCAAACAGATGTAACACATGTACAATCACTCAGAAGGCAGAAATATGTTCATGTCAGTGTAGATACCTTTTCTGGAGCGGTCTATGCCTCTGCCCACACAGGAGAATTATCCTCCAATGCCATAAAGCACCTCCTACAGGCTTTTTCTTTCATGGGCATCCCCAAGGAGTTGAAAACTGATAATGGGCCCACTTAAAAATGCAAGGAATTCAAGAGCTTCCTGCAACAATGGGGAGTAGAGCACAAAACTTGCATCCCCTACTCTCCTACAGGTCAAGCCGTAGTAGAAAGGACTCACCATGATATCAAAAGAGTCCTGGGCCAGCAACAACAGGTCCTGATAGTAGAACCTCTCCACATCCGATTGTCCTGGGCACTGTTCACAATCAATTTTCTGAACTATTCATTTGACAGCCTAAATCCACCCATCCTATGCCACTTTGGGGGGAGCAGTCAGATGTCAGTGAAAGAAAGGCCTCCAGTCAGTAAAGGACCCTGAGACTTGGAAGAAAGTGGGACCTTACAAATTGGTTACATGGGGACAGGATACGCTTGTGTGTCCACCCCTCTGGTTTAAAGTGGGTTCCTTCCAAATGGGTAAGGCCCTACATCTCCAAGATCTCAGGGCAGTCTACCGAAGCACCCCAAGTTGCTAATGCTGCCTGGAGAAGGAAACGCCTCACGTGTTCCCTGGAAGAAATTCCATGTACACCTTCTGTCTGAAATAGTTTGTAATATATTTCTGTCTTAAGTTTGCTTTTACCAGTTTAGATCCCGCTGTTCGTGTGCAGTCTTAATACACCATGACACCGAGTCTGCTCCTCATCCTGCTCACGATCATTCCACCAGTGATCTCCTGGATAGTCCCTCAGCCCAAAGCAAATGTATGAACCACCTTGGCCAAAGCCCTTGGACAAGATCACATTTGTCTCTCCACAGCAACAGCCTCTGACCCCTTGTCAACTTGCCTGGTGGGAGTTCCTTTTAAATCCACAGAATTCCTAAACGAAACTTGGAATGCTTTAAATGAACTTAACTCACTTGCACCTCCTCCTGGTCGCTGCCCTGCTGAAAATCTTTTACTGTTTTGGCAGGAGTGGGCAAGACAGTTACCAGTGCCAAAAAGGGAGCCACAAGAACTCCATCTCCTGGGCTCCATGAATGCAACTTTTTCCATTCACTTTAAATTCAATTCTCAGTTACCTTATTATGAAGCTAAACAAAACACCTATCCAGACCATAGCAACCCACACTACACAGACAAAAACTGGTGCAAAAATTCAGTCCTAGTCATGCACTGATCAGGTGGTGATTATAAGCCCTGTGAACTCCCAAAAGGTGTGTTTTTAATAAGTGGAGACAGAGCATGGGCAGGTCTCCCCCCTCATCTGCTCAGAGGTCTATGCACCTTTGGCAAGCTGAGCCTGTTCACCCCAAATTGAACAAATTTAATGCATTGGCAAATTAAAAACAACACACATTGGCTATCAAAAAAGGTGACCTAAGGCAATTGGACCCATACTGTAATTTGGAAATTGTTCACTGGTCCAGACTTAAGGCCACCGCAATCCTTCTGCCGTGGATCTTGGCAGCAAAAAGCAGGGAGAATTAGGCCGATTGGAATGTTGGGTTGCAAAACAAGCAAACCTCACTTCTACTGCCCTGAGTGACCTCTTATCAGATGAGGAAATTACCAGGCAAGCCACCATTTAAAGCAGGGTGGCCATAAGCTATCTGCTCCTTCTGTACAACCATTGCTGTGAATAATTTGAAGGTCTCTGCTGCCTCAACTTGTCATCAAAAGCAGAGAACATCCATGCCACGATCAACAAAATGAAAACCATGGTGAACAAAATCAAGAGAGAAACAGATGACTGGTGGAGTGGACTTTTCAAGAGCTGAGGACTCTTGGGCTGGTTAGGATCTATTCTGAAAACTGTGTTTTTAGTACTGTTTATTCTAGTTATTGTTATTGTAGTTGTTAGCATTGTTTTTGGGCTAATCAAGCACATGGTTTACAAGTTAAATTCAATCTCATCTTCCTCTCCTGAAGTCTACTATTTGGAAGCCCCTAGTGCTTCAATGGATGACCTGTAAGCCTCAGTAGAAAACACTGACCCTCCTGAAGAGAAGGAACCAATTTACCAGCCATGGTCTGGTGAGCATTCTGCCCCCCAAACCCAGTCCTCTTCATTTTAAACAAAAAAAGGGGGAGATGTTGCAGTGTGATTTTAAGGTTTACCCCAGAACCCAGGTCCCTCCCCTGAAGATTCCCTCCCAGGTATGTCAATCATCCTTCCTTTCCCCACCCTGACCCCTGCCGAGCACTGTTTGTCAATTCTGGCATTCCAGAAGGGCGTTGACTGATTGGCAGGTTCAAAGGATGCCCTCTACCCCCAGGAAGCATTGAGCCATCCAGGTGTCCTTTGTCCCTTAAGACCTCCTCGCATGTGCCTGGTTGGTGGGCTTCCTATCCCTTCCCTCCCCCTCTCCCCCCAGGTAAAAGGGAGAGCAACCATACACTCTGAGAGTTCTGTTGCAGCTCTTGCTGGATTCAGAGGCCTGTGGCCCAGAATAAAGGCTCTGGATTGAAACCCTCCATCAGAACCGACTCCTTCCTTCACCATTTCCTTAAAGCCTCTCTGTCAGAGGCAAACCTGAGGAGCAGACCCTCTTATGTGAGGAAGCTCCATCCTGCCACCACCGGAGCCCCAGCATACCTAGACTTGCCTCCATATGCCCAGCCTCAACACAGAGCTAGCCAAAAGTGTCTCTGGGGTGAAACACCACAGCGGCTGCTATTTGATTCAGTAACAATCAGTTCATGATAAGCAGCAGAACAAGCTGCACACAGAGCCTGGACAGGCATAGTCAGCCAAGGATTTGGTGCTTGGTCATTGAGACTGGGAAAGAAGCAGTCTCAGCCATGGTGTGGGTGCAGGGACACAGTGCCTGGAGAGGCACAGTCCGCCCAGGAATGCGGTCTGGGACACAGAGTCTGGGAGAAGGATATTTAGCCCAGGAATCTGTGCTGGGACACGGAGCCTGGAGAGGCACAGTCAGCCCAGGAATGGGTGCTGGGATCCAGAGCCTTGAGAGGCACAGTCAGGCCAGGAATGGGTGCAGGGACACAGAACCTGGAAAGGCACAATCAGCGCAAGAATGGGTGCTGGGACACAGAGCCTGGAGAGGCACAGTCAGCCATGGATTTGGGGCTGGGTCACAGAGACTGGGAAATCGGCACTGTCAGCCCTGGTGTGGGTGCAGGGACACAGAGCCTGGACTGGCACCGTGAGTGCAGGAATGGACGCTGGGACACAGAACCAGGGAGAGAGGCACAGTCAGCCCAGGAATGGGTGCTGGGACACAGAGCCTGCAGATGCACTGTCAGCCCAATAATGGCTGCTGGGACACAAAATCTGGAGAGGCATAGCCAGCCCACAAATTTGTGCTGGGACACATACCCTGGAGAAGGATATTTTGCCCAGGAATCTGTGCTGGGACCCAGAGTCCGGAGAGGCACAGTGTGCGACGCAATTGGTGCTGGGAAACAGTGCCTGGAGAGGCACAGTCAGCCCAGGAATGGATGCTGGGACACAGCCTGGAGAGGTTCAGTCAGCCCAGGAATGGGTGCTGGGCCACAGAGCCTGCAGATCCACAGTCAGACCAATAATGGGTACTGGGACACAGAGCCAGGATAGGCAAATTCAGCTCAGGAATTTGTGCTTATACACAGAGCCTGGCAGAGGCACCGTCAGCCCAGGAATGGCTGCTGGGGCACAGAGCCTGCAGATGCACAGTCAGCCCAATAATGGGTGCTGGGACACAGAGCCAGGATAGGCAAAATCAACTCAGGAATTGGTGCTGGGACACAGAGCCTGGCAGAGGCACAGTCAGCCCAGGAATTGGTGCTGGGGCACAGAGCCTGGGAGAGCGGCACAGTCAGCCCAGGTGTGGGTGCTGTGACACAGAGCCTCGCAGAGGCACTGTCAGCCGTGGAATGGGTGCTGGGACACAGAGCTGGGAGAGGCACCGTCAGCCGTGGAATGGGTTGGAGCTGTCAAACCAGACTGAGATGGCACTGGTGCCACCCTTTGTCTGGCTACAATACTGTGTATCGTGGAATTAGAGGCAGCATGACACTCTGGCCACAGCCCCCAAATACAGATCAGGGCACATTACCGTGAAAAACAACACTCACCTGCCCCGCTTCTGGATGGCTGATTTCAGGAGGCCCTTCTCACTGTCAAAGCATCCCTGCCTGGAACTCGTGCCCATTTGAGCCTGGGAAAACTCCTGTGTATAGTGGAATTTCAGGAGCCAAACTGCCACTCCTGGCCGAAGGCCCCAAAGCACAAAGCAGGGCACATTACCGTGGCAAACACAAGTCACCTGACCTGGTTCCGGATGGCAGATTGCATGAGCCACTTGGCACTGTTAAACCAGCCTGACTTGGCACTGCTTCCTGGTTGGGTCTGGGAACCATCCTGCGTATTGTGGAATTTCTGGAGCCACCAGGCCACTCCCGGCCACAGCTACTTTAATACAAACCTTGGCCCTTTTCCCTGGTGAAGAAAACTCACCTGCCTCACATCTGAATGGCCGATTGCAGGAGGAACATGGCACTGTCAAACCAGCCCAACATGGCACTAGTTCCCACTTGGGTCTTGGAACCATCCTCTGTATCGTGGAGTTTCAGGAGCCTGCCGGCCCCTCCCGGCCGCAGGCCCTCAAACACAAGCCAGGGCACATTACCCAGAGGAACAAAACTCACAGGCCTCGCTTTTGGATGGCAGATTGCAGGAGCCACTTGCTACTGTCTATCCTGCCCGACTCAGCACTGGTGCGAGATTGGGTTTGGGACCCATCTTGTGGATCATGGTGTTTCAGGACCAACCAGGCTACTCCCAGCCACAGGCCCCTGAACACAAACCTCGGCCCTTTTCCCTGGCAAACAAAACTCACCTGCCCCACTTCTGGATGGTAGACTGTAGTCGGCACATGGCACTGTCATATCTGCCCGACTTTCAAGAGGTGCCTGCTTGGGTATGGGAACCAGCCTGCGTATCATGGAATTTCAGGAGCCAGTAGGCCACATCCTACCCAGGCCTCAAAACACAATGCTGGGCACATTACCCTGGCAAAGAAAACTCACCTGCCCCGCTTCTGGATGGCAGATTGCGGGAGCCACTTGCCACTGTCAAACCAGCTCGACTTTGCATAGGTGCGAGATTGGGTCAGGAAAACATCCCATGGATCGTGGAATTGCAGGAGCCACCAGGCCACTCTCGGCCACAGGCCCCCAAAAACAAACCACTGCCCTTTTCCCGGCCAAAAAAACCTCAACTGACCCACTTCTGTATGGCAGATTGCAGGAGCAACTTGTCAATACCAAACCAGCCCAACATAGCACTGGTGCCACCTTGGGTCTGGGAACCATCCTGCGGATAGCGGAACTTCATGAGCCACTAGGCTACTCCCGACAACATGCCCCCTGAAGGAAAACCTCTGCCCTTTTCCCTGGTAAAGAAAACTCACCTGCACCGCTTCCAGATGGCAGATTGCAGGAGTCACTTGGCACTGTCAAACCAGCCTAACTTTCTAGACATGCCACCATGGGTCTGGGAACCATCCTGCGTATTGTGGAATTTCAAAAGCCAGCCGGCCACTCTTGGCCACAGGCCCCTGAACACAAACCTCTGACTTTTTCCCTGGTGAAGAAAATTCACCTGCACCGCTACTGGATGGAAGATTGAAGGAGCCACTTGCCAATGTATGAACCAGCCCGTGTGTGCACTCTTCCCACCTTGGGTCTGGGAACCATCCTGCCTATCGTGGAGTTTCAGGAGCCAGCTGGCCACTCTCAGCCACAGGCCCCAAAGCAGAAAACTCGGCCCTTGTCCTGGTTTCGCAAAACTCACCTGCCCCGCTTCTAGATGGCAGATTGCAGGAACTACATGGCAATGTGAAAGCAGCCCAACTTTCAAGAGTTGCCAGCTTGGGTCTCGGAACCATCCTGTGTATTGTGGAATTTCAGGAGCCAGCCGGCCACGCTTGGCAACAGACCCCTGAACACAAACCTCGGAATTTTTCCCTGGTGAAGAAAATTCACCTGACCCGCTTCTGGATGGCAGACTGCAGGAGGCACATGGCACTGTCTAACCAGCCCGACTTGGCGCTGGTGCCAGCTTGGGTCTGGGAGCCATTCTGGGTATCGTGGAATTTCAGTAGCCAGCCGGCCAATCTTGTCTGCAGGCATCCAAACACAAAGCAGGGCACACGACTGTGACAAACAAAACTCACCTGCCCCGCTTCTGGATGGCAGATTGCAGGAGCCACTTGGCGCTGTCAAACCAGCATGATTTGGCATTGGTGCCAGTATGGCTCTGGAAAACATCCTGAGGATCGTAGAATTTCAGGAGCCACCAGGCCACTCTCGGCCACAGAGCCCCAAACACAATTCTTGGTCCTTGTCCCAGGAAAACAAAACTCACCTGTCCCACTTCTGGATGGCAGATTGCAGGAAGCACATGGCACTGTCAAACGTGTCTGACTTGGAACTGGTACCACCTTGGGAATGGGAACCACCTTTTTTATCATGGAATTTAAGGAGCCACCAGGCCACTTCCTTCCGCAGGCCACCAAGCACAATGCTAGGCACATTACCCAGGCAAAGAAAACTCATCTGGCCCGGTTCTGGATGGCAGATTGCAGAAGCCACTTGGCACTGTAAAACCAGCCTGACTTTTAGGAGGTGCCAGCTTGGGTCTGGGAACCATTCTGGGTATGGTGCAATTTCCGGAGCCAGCCAGCCACTCTCGGCTGCAGGCCTCCAAACATAAAGCAGGGCACATGCATGTGACGAACAAAACTCACCTGCCCTGCTTCTAGATGGCAGATTGCAAGACGTGCTTCGCACTGTCAAACCAGTCTGGCTTGGCACTGGTGGATACTTGGGTCTGGGAACCATCCTGCGTATAGTGGAATTTCAGGAGCCAGCAGCCCACTCTCGGCCACAAGCCCCCGAACACAAACCTCGGGCCTTTTCCCGGGCACACAAAACTCACCTGCACCACCTCTGGATGGCAGATTGCAGGAGCTTACATGGCAATGTGAAAGCAGCCCAACTTTCAAGATTTGCCAGCTTGGGTCTGGGAACCATCCTGCGTATTGTGGAATTTCAGGAGCCAGCCGTCCACTCTTGGCCACAGGCCTCCAATCGCAAATCAGTGCACTTTACCCTGAGAAACAAAACTCACCTGACCTGCTTCTGGATGGCAGATTGCCGGAGGCACATGGCACTGTCAAACAAGCCCGACTTGGCACTGGTACCAGCTTGGGTCTGGGAACCATCCTGCGTATCGTGTATTTTCTGGAGCCACCAGGCTACTCTGGCCAAAAGCCTCCAATCACAAAGCAGGGCACATTACCCTGAGAAACAAAACTCACCTGCCCCGCTTCTGGATGGCAGATTGGAGGAGTCACTTGGCACTGTCAATGCAGCCCAACTTTCAAGAATTGCCAGCTTGGGTCTGGGAACCATCCTGCGTTTTGTGGAATTTCAGGAGCCAGCCGGCCACTCTTGGCCACAGGCCCCTGAACACAAACCTCCGACTTTTTCCCTGGTGAAGAAAACTCATCTGCCCCACTACTGGATTGTCCTGTTCTCGGCTGTTTTTGATGGCCCAGAAAGGCTCGGGATAGCCTTGGGAGCAGCCCGCACTCCAAAGGACGAAAGGAATCTTCAGGGTTTTTCAGTCTTTAGAGTTTATTAATTTTTTATCTACAATATCTTTTCTCAGCCTGACAGAGGTCCGCAGAGCACGTCAGCCATGAGCACACTGCGTGCCCTCGGGGCGGTCAGTTATCTTTATACCCAAAACTACGTATAAGATATTTACCTTTTCCCCCCAGTACCTTTCACCCTTATTGACAAGTGCACTTTTAGTAAGAACCAATCTCAAAGTGCCACCACCACCACAGAAGATGGAAGACAAGAAGAAGAAGAAGAAGGACAGGACATGCCCCAATTCCTCCATCTTGTCTCCATAACACCCCCCTGTATCGAAATTCTAAACCCTGTGTTTCACACCATAATAATCAATCTCTTCACCATTTATCCCCTGTGATTCTCCCATCCTCATACAGCTGATGTTTCCTGTGCTGGGTCAAAGTCCAACCACCAGAGACTTTTGGCCACATTCCAGGACCTCCGAGCCCCCCAAGGGTTATCTCAGTGTCTCTGCACATCAGGACTGCTGTGCTGAGATTCACACTGGATGGCAGATTGCAGATGCCACTTGCCACTGTCTGAACCAGCCCAAGTTGGCACTCTTCCCACCTTGGGTCTGGGAACATTCCTGCGGATCGTGGAATTTCAGGAGCCACCAGGCCACTCTCGGACACAGGCCCCAAACACAAACCTCGTCCCTTTTCCCAGGCACACAAAACTCACCTGCACCACCTCTGGATGGCAGATTGCAGGAGAAACATGGCAATGTCAAAGAAGCCCGACTTTCAAGAGTTGCCAGCTTGAGTCTGGGAAACAGCCTGCAGATCGTGGAATTTCAGGAACCAGCCGGCCACTCTTGGCCACTGGCCCCTGAACACAAACCTCGTACTTTTTCCCTGGTGAAGAAAATTCACCTGCCCCACTACTGGATGGCAGATTGAAGGAGCCACTTGCCACTGTCTGAACCAGCCCGAGTTGGCACACTTCCCACCTTGGGTCTAGGAACCATCCTGCAGATTGAGGAATTTCAGGAGCCACCAGGGCACTCCCTGCCGCACGGCACCAAACAGAATGCTGGCACATTACCCTAGCAAAGAAAACTCACATGCCCCGCTTCTGGATGGCAGACTGCAGGAGGCACATGGCACTATCAAACCAGCCCAACTTGGCGCTGGTGCCAGCTTGGGTCTGGGAACCATTCTGGGTATCATGGAATTTCAGGAGCCAGCCGGCCAATCTTGGCCGCAGGCCTACAAAATCAAAGCAGGGCACATTACCCTGAGAAACAAAATTCACCTGCACCGCTTCTGGATGGCAGATTGCAGGAGTCACTTGGCATTTTCAAAGCAGCCCAACTGTCAAGAGTTGCCAGCTTGGGTCTGGGAACCATCCTGCGTTTTGTTGAATTTAGGGAGCCAGCCGGCCACTCTTGGCCACAGGCCCCTGAACACAAACCTCTGACTTTTTCCCTGGTGAAGAAAACTCATCTGCCCCACTACTGGATGGCAGGTTGCAGGAGCCACTTGCCACTGTCTGAACCAGCCCGAGTTGGCACTCTTCCCACCTTGGGTCTGGGAACCATCCTGCGTATAGTGGAATTTCAGGAGCCACCAGGCCACTCTCAGCCACAGGCTCCCAAACACAAACCTCGGCCCTTTTCCCGGGCATACAAAACTCACCTCCACCGCTTCTGGATGGCAGATTGCAGGAGAAACATGGCACTGTCAAACCAGCACGACTTGGCACTGGTGCCAGCTTGGGTCTGGGAACCATTCCGAGTATGGTGCAATTTCCAGAGCCAGTCAGCCACTCTGGGCTGCAGGTCTCCAAACACAAAGCAGGGCACATGCATGTGACGAACAAAACTCACCTGACCCGCTTCTGGATGGCAGATTGCCGGAGGCACTTGCCACTGTCAAACCAGCCCAACTTGGCACTGGTTCCACCTTGGGTCTGGGAACCATCCTGTGTATCATGGAATTTCAGGAGCCACCAGGCCACTCTTGGCCACAGGCCCCTGAACACAAACCTCGGCCCTTTTCCCTGGTGCACAAAACTCACCTGCTTGCTTCTGGATGGCAGATTGCAGGAGTCACTTGGCACTGTCAAAGCAGCCCAACTTTCAAGATTTGCCAGCTTGGGTCTGGGAACCATGCTGCGTATTGTGGAATTTCAGGAGCCAGCCGGCCACCCTTGGTCACAGGCCCCTGAACACAAACCTCGGACATTTTCCCTGGTAAAGAAAATTCCCCTGCCCCACTTCTGGATGGCTGATCGTAGGAGCCACTTGGCACTGTCAAACCAGTCTGGCTTTGCACTGGTGGCAGCTTGGGTCTGGGAAACATCCTGCCTATCGCAGAATTTCAGGAGCCAGGTGGCCACTCTCGTCTGCAGGCCTCCAAACACAAAGCAGGGCACATGATTGTGACGAACAAAACTCACCTGCCCTGCTTCTGGAATGCAGATTGCAGGAGCCACTTGGCACTGTACAACCAGTCTGACTTGGCACTTGTGCCACCTTGGGTCTGGGAACCATCCTGTGTATCATGGAATTTCAGGAGCTACCAAGCCACTCTTGGCCATAGGCCCCCGAACACAAACCTCGGCCCTTTTCCCAGGTACACAAAATTCACCTGCCCCGCTTCTGGATGGCAGATTGCAGGAGTCACTTGGCACTTTCAAAACAGTCTGGCTTGGCACTGCTGGCAGCTTGGGTCTGGGAACCATCCTGCCTATCGTGGAATTTCAGGAGCCACCAGGCCACTCCTGGCAGCAGGCCCCGGAACACAAACCTTGGCCCTTTTCCCTGGCAAACAAAATTCCCCTGCCCCGCTTCTAGACGGCAGAGTGCAGGAGGCTCAAGGCACTGTCAAACCTGCTCGAATTGGCATGGGTGCCACCTTGGGTCTGGGAACCATCCTGCATATCCTGGAATTTCAGGAGCCAGACGGCCACTCCTGGCCACAGGCCCCCGAACACAAACCTCAGCACTTTTCCCTGGCAAAAATATTTACCTGCCGTGCTTCTAGATGGCAGATTGCAGGAGCCACTTGGTACTGTCAAACCAGCCTGACCTTCAAGTGATGCCAGCTTGGGTCTGGGAACCATCCTGTGTATCGTGGAATTTCTGGAGCCAACCAGCCACTTCCGACTTCAGACCCTGAACAAAAACCAGCGCACTTTTCCCTGGCACGCAAAACTCACCTGCCCTGCTTCTGGTTGGCAGATTGCAGGAGACACTTGGAACATTAAAACCAACCTGACTTGGCATGGGTGTCAGCTTGGGTCTCAGAACCATCCTGTGTATCGTGGAATTTCAGGACACACCAGGCCACTCCCTGCCCCAGGTCACCAAACACAATCCTGGGCACATAACCCTGACAAACAAAACTCACCTGACCCGCTTCTGGATGGCAGATTGCAGGAGCCACTTGGCACTATCAAATCAGCCCGACTTGGCTTGGGTGCCACCTTGGGTCTGGGAACTATCCTGCATATTGTGGATTTTCAGGAGCCAGCTGCCTACTCTCATCCACATGACCCCAAAAAAAATTCTCAGTCCTTTGTCCTGGTAAACAAAACTCACCTGCCCCTTTTCTTGATGGCAGATTGCAGGGGCCACTTGGCACTTTCACACCAGCCCAAGTTGTAACTGGTGCCAGCTTGGGTCTGGGAACCATCCTGCGTATTGCGGAATTTCAGGAGCCAGCCGGCCACTCCGGCCACAGGCCCCCGAATGAAAACCTCTGTCCTATTCCCTGGGAAACAAAAACTCACCATCCCCGGTTCTTCATGGCAGATTGCAGGAGTCACTTGGCACTGCCAAACGAGCGCAGCTTGCAACTGGTGCCAGCTTGGGTCTGGGAACCATCCTGCATATGGTTGAATTCCAGGACTCAGCCGGCCACTCCAGCCACAGGCCCCCAGACAGAAATGCTGGCCCATTTTCACAGGCAAATAAAACTCACCTGTCCCAGATCTTGATGGCAGATTGCAGGAGCCACTTGGCACTGTAAAACCAGCCTGACTTTGCACTGGTGCCAGCTTGGGTCTGGGAACCATCCTATGCATTATGGAATTTAAGGACCCAGTCGGCCACTTGTGGCATAGACGCCAAATCAAAACCTCAAACCTTTTCCCTGGCAAACAAAACTCACCCTCCCCAGTTCTTGATGGTAGATTACAGGAGCCACTTGGCACTCTCACCCAGGATGACTTGGCACGTGTGCCAGCTTGGGTCTGGGAACCATCCTGCGTATTGTGGAATTCGAGGAGCCTGCCAGTCACTCAGGCAGTAGGCCCCCGAATAAAAGCCTCGCTCCAGTTTCCTGGCAAACAAAACTCACAAAAACTGGTTCGTGATGGCAGACTGCAGGAGTAACTTCGCACTGTCAAACCAGCATTTAATCTGAGAATGGCCATCTTGGGTCTGGGAACCATCCTGCCTTTCACAGAATTTCAGGAGTCAGGCACTCGGGCCACAAGCCCACAGTCACGAACTTCTCCCCGTGTTCCTGGCAACCTAAACTCACCCGCCCCAATTTTCATGGCAGATTGCAGTAGAAACTTGGCACTGTCAAACCAGCCCGAGTTGGCACTTGTGCCAGCTTGAGTCTGGGAATCGTCCTGCCTATCACAGAAATTCAGAAGCCAGCCAACCTTCCAGCTATAGGCCCCCAAACATAAACCTCGGCCCTTTCTCCAGGGAAATAAAACTCATCTGCCCCAGTTCTTGATGGTCGATTGCAGGAGCCACTTGGCAATGTTAGCGTTCAAAAACACATAATCACGGAGGGAGTATATGCGGGGTTTTTGTTTTTAGAGCTCTGGGAATCAGGGTATTACCCAAATCTGATTCCGACCATACATCCGAAATGATCATGTATTTATACTCTATCGTTATATAACTTCCAAGTTAATTATTAAACTTATGTTGTTCTATCATATACATAGATTTAGCCCCCCTCTGAATTTCCAACATAGTTTCTCATTATTCTTCTTATGGTTATGTAATATTTATATTTAATTACTAAACAATCATCACATCTAACAATTATGTAATTTTTCATACTGCTTACGCAGGTGCAGTTAATCGGGGAAAACACAAAGCTTGACATTTTGGATTCTGTCTTTAACTTTTTTCAGGGTTCCACTATTATTCTCCCCCTTGAAAGAATTTTTATGGGGGCCTGAATATATGTATTTTTATGGAGAGAGTCCCTGTAAAGATCTATGTATTGTAAGATATATGTGTGGGTCCTAGTTACTCCAAACGAGCTACAGCAGCAAAGTTCTTAGTTGGGCAGCAGCTGTAGCTCGTGAAGGTAACTGGAATAAATAGGGGTGGGTCAAGAGCCCAGGAGGAGCCCCTGAGAAGACACATGAAGTACTGTGCTGCAGAGAAGAACAGCTTGCTACAGTATGGGACTTGAGAAATATGAATACAGCAAGAATACAACACATTTTCACTTCACTATAGGTGTAAATGTTTTCACTTGATACAGTCCTTTATTCCTCAATTCGTACTTGGTTCTTCAAATCCAGGGTTGATGTAAACATTGTCGTGGATGCTATTACGAACTGGAGAACCAGAAGATGGTGGGCGTGGATCTTGTGTGTTGGAGAATTTTGCTCAGAAATGGCTTAAAAGGCAGCTGTGAGGAGCAAATTCTCACAGCCTGTTTCTGTAAACAACCAGGTTCTCAGGGTTCTCAGACAGTTTTCTCATAACAGGTAAACATTCTATCTTTGTCTGTTTTGGGAAAGTAAATGTGAGTTTTGAGAACCACTCATATCAGGGTGAGAACACAAACCACAAGTATTGAAAACAAAAGGAGGGCTTAGAGTTTGGTCTGTAGCCTATGATGAGCTCAGATTTTGCAATATGTATGAGCTTAATTAACACGGTTATAAAAAGTGACTGATTGAATCAATAAAATTGGAGTCGATGCTGATCAACAAGGATGAGTCGTCTCCCTTCACTTCAACATAATGGTGACACCCGATCGTGATACAGCAATGCACCACGAAGGAGCGAAGAAACGGGTCAGGTCCTAAGCAGCGGGACGGCAGAAACACGATAAAAGGGATAAAAAAGAAGCTGACACATGTCGTGCCTCGGGTGATTGTAAAGGTGAGCCCGACAGATACGTGCTGCACGAGGCCTTGAAGAGGCTGCAACCAGCGCTGGCAAAATTAGGTATGACAAGGCAAGCAGCATATTTACAAAAACGGCAGGTTAAGGGGATGGATTGGCAAAAAGATTTAACAGGACTTTAGATTTACGGCTACAGTAAAGGGGTTTTCCTTGACCCCCATACTGTAATAAGTAACAATATATTTGTTCATTAATAGCTAGATAATTTATATTATAATACAATACCTAAATAGCTCTTGTTTGAGCAGGATAGCCATGTGGCCGTATGGAAAAACTTTTAAGGAATTGCTTGCGTTACAAACCCCCCCTCTGGTAACCAGATACAGCTACATTTGGTAACAATTACTAATCTTGCTAAGAATTGCTTGGTCTGCAAAAATTCCATCCCATAGATATAGGAGACTTTCTGAAACACATATGGTAACAATTATTAACATTGAAAAAATGCTGAGCTATTGTAATAAAAATCCTAATATTACCAGTTAGATGGTGCCTGGGCCAGTTCTGACCCTCGCTGCTGGGCCAAAGGCGGCACTGTGGTGTAATTCACTCCAGAGATACCTTGGCTACTGGAGATTGCAGCAGGGCACTAAACAAGTCCAGGCTTGTCAGGAACTCCGTTTACCTCAGGAGAGAGAGCTTCTGGCAATGGTGAAGAGAAAAAGGAGAGGATTCCGCTGGAGAGTTGTCCAGATGTTTATTCCATGGTTACAGAGGTCTGAACTGGGGCAACTGCTCCAACAGAATACCGGCCGCATGGTCTGATTAGCCTTTTAAGCTCAGGGACAGGGGAAGGGGAGGGGACAGGTGAGCTACCAACCAGGTGAAAGGGGCAGGGTCTCAAGGGACTACGGACACCTAGACAGGCCAATGACCTCTGGGCATAGGGGAGCATCGTTTGAATTTGACCAACCACACGACGCCTTGCTGGGATGTTACAGGGCACACTCAGCAAGGGGCGAGGGGGAAGGGAGAAGGGAATATTGGCACACCTGAGGAAGGGACCCGGAAGCTAAAAACATACCACAACATCTCCCCCTAGTTTTGTTTAAAAAGAAGAAGACTGTGTTTATGGTGCAGAATGATTGCCAAACCATGGTTGGTAAATCGGTTCTTCTACAGGAGGGTCAGTGTTTTCCACTGAGGCCTCCAGGTCATCCACTGGAGCACTGAGGGCTTCCAAATGGTAGACCTCAGGAGGGGGAGATGAGCTTGAAATTAACTTGAGAACCATGCGTTTGATTAGTCCAAAAACAATGCTAAAAACTACAATAACTATAACTAAAATAAACAGCACTAAAAACACAGTTTTCAGAATAGATCCCAACCAGCCCGTGAGTCCCCAGCCTTTGAACAGTCCATTCAGCCAGTTGTCAGTTTCTCTGTTGATGTCCGAGAACCTTTGCCAAGGTAGTCCATACATGGTTTGGGCTGCGGTACTATGTAGGAGATCGCAGGCGGGATGATAACGAGTAGGACGAGAAGCAGGCTCGGTCTCATGGCGTCTCGAGGCTACGCACGAACAGTGGGATCTAAACTGGTACAAGGAACTTGAGACAAACATATATTACAAACTATTCCAGATAGGAGGCTTAAATGGAATTTCCTCCAGAGAACGCGTGCAGCGTTTTCTTCTCCAGGCAGCGTGAGCAACCTGGGGTGTTTCTGCAGATTTCTCTGAGACTTTGGGAACATAGGGCTTTACCCATTTGGAAGGAACCCACCTTAAACCAGAGGGGGTGGACGCACCAGCGTATCCACGTCCCCAAGTAACCAATTTGTAAGGTCCCACCATTTTCCAAGTCTCAGGGTCCTTTACTAAAACCAGAAGTTTTTCTTTCATCAACCTGTGACTGCTCCCCCCAAAGTGGCGTAGGATGGGTGGGTTCAGGCTGTCAAAAGAACAATTCAGAAAATTGATTGTGAATAGTGCCCTGGTTAACCAGATGTGGGGAGGTTCTACTATCAGGACCTGTTGTTGCTGGTCCAGGACCCTTTTAATATCACGGTGAGTTCTTTCTACAATGGCTTGACCTGTAGGGGAGTAGGGGATGCCAGTTTTGTGCTCTACTCCCCATTGCTGCAGGAAGCTCCCGAATTCCTTGGATTTATAAGCAGGCCCATTATCAGTTTTCAGCTCCTTGGGGATGCCCATGAAAGAAAAAGCCTGTAGGAGGTGCTTAATAGCATCAATAGATGATTCTCCTGTGAGGGCAGAAACATAGACCGCTCCAGAAAAGGTATCTACACTGACATGAACATATTTCTGCCTTCCGAGTGATTGTACATGTGTTACATCTGTTTGCCACAGTTCACAACTGTTCAGTCCCCTTGGGTTTGCTCCCGTACTCACTGTAGTGAGTGCATGTTGTTGGCAATTTGGGCACGTGGCCACAATCGCTTTGGCCTGTTCTCGAGTGATGTTAAACTGACGAACCAGGCCAGGTGCATTTTGGTGGAAAAGCTGGTGGCTGATTTTTGCCTGTTCAAAAACATTTGGGAGAGTGGCCATCACTGCAGGGGCAGCAAGAGCATCTGCTCTTCTGTTGCCTTCAGCGATAAACCCTGGCAAGTCAGTGTGTGACCTGACATGCATCACATAAAATGGTTGCTCTTGGTGAAAGACTAACTTTACCAGTTTTGAGAGCAATTTGAAAAGTGCGATGTTAGACACTTCTTGCAGTATCGCTTGATCTGCTCTGGATACTACTCCTGCCACGTATGCAGAGTCTGTAATCAGATTAAATGGTTCTAAGAACCTTTCAAAAGCCCTAACAACCGCAGCCAATTCAGCAACCTGAGGTGAACCTTCCACCTCAGCAATGTCCGTCTCCCACTGCTGGGTTTGAGGATCCTTCCAAGTCATAACGTGGGACCTCCCGGACGCATCTGTAAAGACAGTTAGAGCCCTTTTTAAAGGTCTCCTACTTAGAGCACTTCTCAATTTTAAAGTAAATTGAACATCTTGTTCAAACAATTTGTGAGCGGGCCGCGCTACCGAAATTTGTCCTGAGTAGGAATCCAGAGCAAACTGCAACACTTCATTTTCTTGAAACAATTGTTCCAGTATTTTCATAGTATTTTGACCTGATTTTAACTCAACTGGAATGTGAATGCACTTAAAATCACATCCTACTAACTCCCTGATCCGGGTCCTTGCTTTCCAGATCAGTTCTGCTACCAGCTCCTGATGCTTTGTCAGTCTCTTGGACCTTTTTTGACTGAGGAAAACCCATTCTATGATCAAGAGAGAGTCCCTCTGGTCCCGGTCCTATTTTGGTGTGTCCTTTGCCTTAGGTGTTTGTTTTTCTTCCCACTGGAAAATAATTCCATGGAGGTGTGGCAACTTACCTAGGATGATAAATTTGAATGGCAGGTCAGGCCGGCATTGGTCGGCCTGTCTTGTGGACATTGCAATCTGAACCTTTTCTAGAGCTTTCCGTGCCTCTGGGGTAATAGACCTAGGAGCACCTGGGTCCTCTCCCCCTTTTAATAAATTGAAAAGAGGGGCAAGGTCTTCATTAGTCAGACCAAGCCATGGCCTTACCCAATTAAAAGACCCACACAACTTGTGGACATCCGCAAGGGTCTTGATCTCTGGATTGATTTCTAGTTTTTGAGGAACAATGGTCCTATTTCCAATTTCTAAGCCCAAATACTTCCAAGGTGGCATCTTTTGAATTTTCTTTTCCTGGAGCTCGAACCCTGCAACAATCAATGCATCGATCGTTAGGCCAAGTACATGTGTGAGTAAATCATCATTGGGGGCACACACAAGGATATCATCCATACAATGATAGATGATGGCCTTCTCTGCGGCTGCACGCACTGGGGAAAGCAGGGAAGAGACATACCACTGGCAGATAGCTGGAGATACCTTTAATCCCTGAGGAAGAACGGTCCAATGGTACCTTTTCATAGGAGCTTCTAAATTGATAGAAGGGACTGAGAATGCAAAACGCGGTGCATCGTCAGGGTGCAAGGGGATTTGGAAAAAACAATCTTTAATATCAATAACAGCTAATTTCCAATCTTGGGGAAGCATTGTTGGGGATGGCATACCAGGTTGGGGAGAACCCATATCTTCAATTACATTATTAATTTGTCGGAGGTCACAGAGGTGTTGCCACCTCTTTTTGTCAGCCTTTTGGATGACAAACACTGGAGAGTTCCATGGGGACATGGTCTCCACAATGTGGCCCTTTTTTAGTTGCTCTTCTACTAGTTCCTCAAGCACCTTTATTTTTTGTTTACTGAGTGGCCACTGTTTCACATCAACTGGTTTGTCTGTTTTCCACTTCAGTTTTTGGGTGGGGCGCTGTTGTTCAATGACTGCTGCACAAAAATGCTGTGGAGAGTCTGGAATATCAATTGTGACACCCCACTGGGCCATTAAATCTCTCCCTAACAAAGGTTCTGAATAATCTAACACAAATGGATGGATATTTGCCAATTGTCCGTTTGGACCCTCAAACTGAATAATGCTTTTGGATTGCCTTGCCAATTGCAGACCTCCTACACCTCGAAGGTGACCAGCAACATTTTGTAAAGGCCAATGTGCTGGCCAGTCTTGTACTGGAATCACTGTGCAGTCTGCACCTGTGTCTACAAGCATCTCAATGCGTTTTGACTCCCCACCCCCACTGACCTTGCACCACAATTTGGGTTTATCTGTCCCAATAACTTTGACCCGGGCGACTGTGGGCTCTTGTTTTTTGATATTTTCAGGTAAAGATGGCACAGGGATAGCTTGTGCAACAATTTGTCCCTTGGGAAGAAACAGGGGTGGGTGGAAACAGTGCAGGCTGAGAACAAATTGCTTGGGATCTGATGTTGTCATTCCTGGAGCAATTTCGATCTCTTGTGGTGTGTGTTTGGTGTCCCCAATGACGATGTACTGACAACGAATTTGGTTCCAAGTATCCTTCTGTTCAGGATTTACAGAGACAAAATGCCAGTCAGTGTCCTTCAGGTTGAGTGACTCTGTCAGCTGCAACCTGTAAGGCTCATTGACAGAAGATGTGGTTAATACAGGATCACTTAAATCATAACAAAGGTTATTTTGTTTCACCTTCAACAGTGGACTAGCAGACTTGGTCTTTGAAGCACCTGCTTCACTTACACAAATGTTAATATTACCGCGCGCTTGATTTGTTTTGCTACCCTTATTCTCTTGGCCTGCTCTTTTTATGTCTGCACGCCTGGCAGTCTGGCGCTTTATTTTCAGTTTTTCTGTTGTTGTTGACCCCCAGGGAGGGCTTGTAGTTCTCCTCCCCTGCCATTTCAAAATTCATCAAATTGACTTTTCAGGGGGCACTGGTTTCTCCAGTGTCCTAGGTTATCACAAAGCAGGCATGGTTTAGTGGGCTCAACTATTGCTGGTCTCTGCTGCTGCCCAGGGTACTGCTGTGCTGAGGGAAAAGGTGCAGGGCTGGCAACAGCGACACGCTGAGGTGGTCTTGGCAGCAGCCTTGGTCTGGTGTCTTCAGCCACAGTCATCAGAGGCACTTTCCTGTTACAGACTAAAAGCATATCTTTTAGTGTAGGCGGAGGTTCCACAGGAAGGCTCAGGATTGCCGCTCGACACTGTTCATTTGCATTTGTAAATGCTATTTCCTCTAAAATTGCTTCCCTAGCATTTTCCTTTTTAACCTGTATTTCAATGGCTCTAGTTAGCCTTTCTACAAATTTCAAAAAAGGCTCTGATGGTAGCTGTTTAATTTTACTATAGGGCTCAAAAGGCCCCTCATGGTTGGAGGGAAAAGAATGCTTTTTCAGCTGCTTCTTTTACCTTCTCGAGTGTTTCTGCAGGAATTGCAGTAGCGTGGACTGAGGCAGAAGACCACTGGCCCTCACCGCAGAGGTGCTCAATGGTGATAGGGTTACCATTGTTGTCTTTCGCTGTGTTTGGATCAGCCTGTAAGCCTGGGAGAGACACTTTTAGCAGTTGTTTCCATGCTGATTCCCATAATTTGAATTTTGTGGAGGTCATGAGGCAGGAAAAAAGCTGTTTTAAATCATGTGAGGCTACCGCAGTCCTACTCAATTCAGAATTTAAAAGGCCACGGAAATATGGACTGTGTGGACCATATTCCTTATGAGATTTACAGATCTCTTTAATCAATTGTCGTCCAAAAGAACTCCAATTAGCAGTTAGGGCTGTTCCTCCCTGAGCTGCAGGCTGAAACGTAACAGGAGCTAGTGACAACATGGGACTATGCATTGGGTCTGCCGTCCCCTGCTCTGTATCCCTTGAATCAGAAGCATTGGGATCACAGCTACAGGTTTGAGGACAGGCAGTGGGTGTGTCCCCACCGTGGGAACCCGGGGAGGGGGTGGGAACAGGGAGCCAGCAAGGGGCAGGGAAACTGTGGGAACAAGGGGCGGGGTCAAGGGGCTGGCAGGGGACGGGGATGCCGTAGGAACAGGGGGCGAGGTCACCTGGTGACCTCACATCAGCAGATGCCCCCTGGGAGGAGTAGAGGGGCGGAGCTGAGGGTACTGCAGGAAAGGGGGGGGAGGTGGGAAGGGGTCACGAGGAACAGGAGGAGAGGGGGATGGGGATGGAATTTTGGAATGCTTAAGAGGATTTTGGGAAGAGAAGACCAGGTTTGGGAAGATGCCACGTGGCATCCACCATCTTGTGGACCCCCTAGGGACTGGGGGCCATTTTGGGCATCACTGCTCTCTGGAAATCTACCAAGGTTTGGGTAAAGAGGTTTAGGGGTTTTTGAGCTAGGAGAGTGAGAAACAGGGAGAGCAGAGGTACATGGCTTTAAATTTGGCTTTTTCTCCATTTCCTTTTGTTTGAGCAATGCTGTTCAGATTTGTAAACTCCAAAACACAAATTTAGCTGAGGGTGATTTGCTAGATTGTCCTAAGGTTATCAATTCATTCCCAACTTTATCCCAGAATTGAATATTGTGGATTTCTTCAGAGGAAATGTTTGGGAACTGCAGAAAAAGCCATCTTATAAACTGTTTCAATTTTCCTTTAGAGAATTTCACATTACCGTTGACTAAAATTCTGACAATATTATAATACACTCCTTTTTGTACAATGCTAAGTTTGGAACACATGTTAGATGTAAAAAGCAAAGTACTTAATCCTGCCTGACCAAAAACAAAGCTAAAATCAGCTACCAATTTCTAAAAAAACCACAGATAGAAAGTGATAACGAGCAGACAAAAGCTTCACAATGCAGCTGTATATACTGCTTTTAAAATTCCCAGGCAGCAGCAGCAGGGCACGCCCTGCCGAACCGAGGGAGAAACAAAGCCTCTGCCACTGTGGAATGCAGCCCCGCCGCGGAGCAGAGACAGCAGCCACTCCACGTGGCAAGCCGAAACCGGGGCTCTCCCACCGCGCCGCGTGTGCAAAGAGCACTCCCCACCCCGCACCGAGAAAGATCCCCCGGCCACGTGGAAAGAGAGCCCCCCCTCCCCCGCACAGAGAAAGAGAGAGAGTCTCCCGACCACGTGTAGAGAGCCGAGCACGCTGCCGAGCCGGGGGGGAAGGGCAGAGAGCGATCCCGCTCCTGCGTGAATTCCAAAAGACAGTGAAAGAGGCGGCAGAAAGCTAAAGCTAGAACGCTCCCGTCTGTGGGGCTGCGCAGCCAAAAATGCAAAGGTAAAAAGGAACAGAACTCACGGCAGAGTCTGTTTTTGAGCTTCTGCACTACTGAAAGCAGAGATACTCACGTGAAATGGAAGCTGTAGGTGGCTGGGTACAGGCAGGTTTCTTCACCGGAAAAGGACCTCTCTCTGGGCAAGAGAGGCTACTCTCTTCTTCCTCTGGAAAATCTGCTCACCAAACAGAATCTGGGCTTTCCAAAGGCGCCGAACAGTCCACGAAACTTCTTCTGGCAATATTCCCAAAGTCTCTAGCTGAGGGCAATGCAACCAAAGCCCTTCTAGCTGGATGCACGGCTGTCAAAAGCTTTTCTGAGGTACTGCGAGTCCGTTCTCGGGCTGCAGAGTCGCTTTGCCCTCCCAGGGACGCCAATATATTGGAATAAGAATCCCAATATTACCAGTTAGATGGTGCCTGGGCCAGTTCTGACCCTTGCTGTTGGGGCAAAGGCAGCACTGTGGTGTAATTCACTCCAGAGATACCTTGGCTACTGGAGATTGCAGCAGAGCACTAAACAAGTCCAGGCTTGTCAGGAACTCCGTTTACCTCAGGAGAGAGAGCTTCTGGCGATGGTGAAGAGAAAAAGGAGAGGATTCCGCTGGAGGGTTGTCCAGATGTTTATTCCATGGTTACAGAGGTCTGAACTGGGGCAACTGCTCCAACAGAATACCGGCCGCATGGTCTGATTAGCCTTTTAAGCTCAGGGACAGGGGAAGGGGAGGGGACAGGTGAGCTACCAACCAGGTGAAAGGGGCAGGGTCTCAAGGGACTACGGACACCTAGACAGGCCAATGACCTCTGGGCATAGGGGAGCATCGTTTGAATTTGACCAACCACACGACGCCTTGCTGGGATGTTACAGGGCACACTCAGCAAGGGGCGAGGGGGAAGGGAGAAGGGAATATTGGCACACCTGAGGAAGGGACCCGGAAGCTAAAAACACACCACAACACTGAGCTTGGGAAAAATTAGACCTATAGATATGCCTTATAAGGAAAGCGGAAAAGAGGAAGACTTAGGGGCCTTCATCCCACGACCACCAGAAGGCAGAAAAAGACCCCCAGTAACCGGAGGAGCACGCGCAGAAGACAGACCACGTCATCCAAGAATCCGGAGAAAAAGGACAATAAAAAGCGAACTTTAAGGGGGGGAGGTGCGCGCCTAAGAGGAGCGGGGACTCCTGGCCGCCCAGCTCTGAATCTTGCTTATTCTTGCTTGCATAATAATAAAGATAATAGTATGGTTTTAAATTTGGTCAATTCGTTTATCACAATATGGTTTACGAGTTAACAGGATGGCGTGAATTCGGTGATTTATTATGGGAGTCTGCTTTGGAGAGTGATAAAACTGCCAAGAAGTTAAGCAAGCCATGGCGGGTGCTTCTGCATGTCTCTGAGTGCAAGTCAGCAGTCGCGGCTCGGGGCGCCTGCGGGGCTGTGCCACTCCAAACTCGGCATGTCTGCTCCACCATGGGGAGCAGGCGCGGCGAGCGACCTCCTGAAATGCTGCGCTGTAGCGGCGGTAGCGGAGGCAGCGGCGGGGGGAGCCGGGCCGCGCCGCCGCGGGGGGGACACCCGCGCCGCGGGAGCCACGGGTACAGCGGTGGCTGCAGTGGAGTCAGCCGCCGGCAAGACTTGTCAAACAAAGAGCCCAGTGCAGGGGGGTCGCGCCCGCTCCAACACAAGTGGCGGCAGCGACGGCAGCCGCAGGGGAAGCCGAGCCGAGCCGCCACGGGGGGAGCCACGGGTACAGCGGTGTCTGCAGCGCATGCTACGATTCAGCCCGCTGACGAATCTTCAGCCCGCCGGCAAATCTTGCGAAACAAAGAGCCCAGTGCGGGGAGGGGGGGCGGTTTCGCCGGCTCCGAGACATGCACCGCGAGACCGGAGAGCTTCCCCAGCAGGAGCGCTTCTCCCTCTGCTCCGCAGCCGGCAAAGGCTACAGTGAGACCTAATAGCCGTAAATAAATGTGACTCTTGTCAACAAAAGAAGGATTCCTGCTGCAGTTGAGAAACCAGTGATGGTAAACAAATGACACCAAAGGCTATCAGGACGTTTTCCACCTAAGTCAGAGGGACTTTTGTTCTTCCTGGCAGAGACTGTGAAACAAGAATCAGCAGTAAATGCCTGGGTCAAATTTCAGTCGATTTTGGCTCAGCATTGGTTATGCTGTCTTAAAATCACCTATATTAACAGAGACTTTTAACATCAGAAGCCCAAAATAGCTCAGTTGGTAGAACATCAGACTCCGAAATTATATTTTGAAAAATTTAGCAATGTTAAAAATGTGTTAAAGTGGTTGTAGAAGTAAGATGTAATGAGTGTGTTTTTTGTATTTAAGCTTTGTTTAGATGTGATAGATGTAAAAGCAAGCCAAATACGTGAAGTAAGTTGTTTTAGCTTAGTATTTTAGAATCAGGCCTGTAAGTAAGTTATAGTAAATGCTATATTCTATTTTTACAGTAAGTTTTATTTGTTATTAAGTAGTTTAAGTAAATTATCTATAAAGTGTTATTAAGTTGAAGTTAAGTTAGATTCTGTTGAGTTTGAATTATATTTGGTTTAAGTTGTGTGGAATTTGAAGTCGGTTAAGTTCTGCTAAGTTAAGTTCTGTTGATTTGAAAATAGGTCTGCTAAGTTAAATATTTTAAGTGTTTTAAGTGCATGCTACTTTCTCACCACTCCAAATCAACCAAGGACGTAGAATCGCCCAGCTGATGCCATTTGAGCCAAATGACTAAAGGATTACAGACTGTAAAACTGATTTTGAACTTTTCTGAGAAACCTAGGAAAAGGGTGGATGTGAAAATCTCAAGGACAGAAAGGATCATTTTCAGGCTTGCCGTTTGCCTCCCCTCCGGGTTCGCACGAATGAAAACAGCTAACAGCCTTCTTTTCTTAGTCCAATTACCACCTACCGCACAATGCCTGATAAGGCAGGATATTATGGCTCAGCTGGGGGTAGTTTTAACCCTTTGGGGTAAAAGCCATTGCTCGGACCATGGCTGGGGAAACTTATAGAGATACTAAGTGTGCTTTTAAATGCTTTTGCTTATTTTGCTTTGTATTCTTGGTTGTATTCAAGATATGGTCAGTAGAATGATAGAAAAACCTGGCATACCAACCTCCTTGTGCAAAAAGGAAAAAAAGCAGGAATTTGTTGGAGAATTTTGCTCAGAAATGGCTTAAAAGGCAGCTGTGAGGAGCAAATTCTCACAGCCTGTTTCTGTAAACAACCAGGTTCTCAGGGTTCTCAGACAGTTTTCTCGTAACAGGTAAACATTCTATCTTTGTCTGTTTTGGGAAAGTAAACGTGAGTTTTGAGAACCACTCATATCACGGTGAGAACACAAACCACAAGTATTGAAAACAAAAGGAGGGCTTAGAGTTTGCTCTGTAGCCTATGATGAGCTCGGATTTTGCAATATGTATGAGCCTAATTAACACGGTTATAAAAAGTGACTGATTGAATCAATAAAATTGGAGTCGATGCTAATCAACAAGGATGGATCATCTCCCTTTGCTTTCAACACTCATGTTAGTGCTTTTATTATCCTCTGGTTCCAGGACGTTTTCTTCTGTATCTCTCCCTTTAAGATGCCGTAAACGAACCAAATTGCCAAGAATACAATTAGTAAGATTATCACACTCTCAATGATAGATTTAATCCATGAACTCACATTCCATCCTAATCCTTTAAAGTTTTTCCTAACCAGCTTGTAGCCAAATCCTTTTGCTCTTCTTGTGGTTCATGCTCTATTTGTTTCAACTGATTGATGTCATATTTTACACCTGCAGTTACATTTGGGATATGAACGCAGCAATGATCAACTTCTCCCTTTAAAAATTGACATACTCCATGCTCTTTCAGGAGTAACAAATTTAGGGCTAATCATTTTTGTAAAGTCATTTTTGTGGTAGCTTGTAATTGTATATTTAATTCTTTAAATCCTTCCTGGGTGACTTTTGCTAGTCTACCTACCTGACCTGTAAGTTTGTATAGCATCTCTACTCTGATATTTTGCTATAGGACCAAGCAATGACTCTAGGCCCCATCCAAATTTCACTCCACTAGAGGGTTCTTGCCAAGTGTCATCTGGATTTTCATTGTCTAGAACTTCTCGTTTTGCTTTTATCTGAAGTTCATGTTTTCCATTAAATGGGGACTTTTTCCAAATTGGACATAAGGCTGGGAGGCCTAAAGTAATCTCTTTTACTTTCCTGTGTACAGGCAGATGTGTTGTCCAGGCACTGTCACTTGCTGCCCATACAAATTGTCCTGGACCTCAGACTGTAACCCTGATACACCCTATAATTACTCTATAATTCACTCTGCCTTGTTTATGTTTGATCCCTCTGCAAGCACAACCACTTTGTAGGGCTATTGCCAGGGGTGGCATCTGTTTTATCTCTACATCATCTGAATGCAGTTGTAAGTTTTGTTACATGCCCACCAACTTACTTTGTCTGCCCTCGTTCTGCTACTAGTGGCAGTGTTCGTTATTGCTGGATCTGTTTCATTCTCAGGGCCTTCCCACTTAATACACCAAGGGGTGTTTGCCATATATTGGAATCTTTGAAGAACACTCACAGACTACACACTGTCCTGGTCTATCTGGAGGCTCTGTCTGATCTTTCCAATCCTTGGCCTCACATTTCCACACCAGGGTGGTTTCTGTAACATTTTCTATAATCTTTTTATAATGTGGTAAATGGCACTGCCATTGTGTGATGCCTCCTGAGTCTCCCATAGGGGTTCCTAGTATGCCATCACTTAGAATACAGTCTTTCTCTCTCATGGGTCTCATCCATGTTCCTATTTTCTCCCAAGTTTGCTTGATTACTTGCCTTGGTTCAGGTACCTGTTTACATGTAATTGTTTTGTTCTTTTGTATTTCATGTAGTTTTGATGTTATGATTCCCCAATTTACTGGGTCTCCTGCTACCTTTGGTATTGGCAGACAGGCAGTTATTCGACTGGTGTTTTGCATTTTGGCAAAATCTTTGACTAATCCAGTCATTACATTCTCAGCCCAAACTGCATTAGAAACCTTTATCACCTGTGTTTCTGTTTGTACCTCTCTCTTCATTCTAGAATGAAGAGTAGTTAGTTGATCATTTTGCATTCCACATCCCAAAGATATTAATGACCACAACATTACCACAATTACTGATAGCATTCTTAAAGCAATTCAACACATCTTATCTACAACCTTTGTTGATTCCAGAGTTTACACAGTCCGTGATCCAGGATGGACTTTCTTCACTCCGGTAGAGTGAATCCAGGGGTCCACGCCGGCTACTTTGACTGCTGTAAAGGTGGTCAATAGTACATGATGGGGTCCACTCCACTTTTCTTTCAGCAGTTCTTCGTTCCAGTTCTTGATGTACACCTCGTCTCCTGGATGTATGTTATGAACTGGGTTCTCAAGAGTCAGTGGTTTATTCCACACGAGGATACTCCGGAGCCGAGCTAAAGTTTTCCTGAGAGACAGAACATAATTATACACTTCCTGCTTTCCTGTGACGTGCATTAGGGTTAGGCTCAGGAGATTCATATGGTTTCCCATACAATATCTCATAAGGACTGACTGACATCCCACTCCTAGGCTTTATCCGAATCCTCAACAGTGCTATTGGCAAAGCCTGAGGTCACTGCAATTTGGCTTCTTGGCATATTTTACTGATTTGCCTTTTTAGCATCTGATTCGTCCTCTCTACCTGTCCACTTGACTGGGGTCTCCACGGTGTGTGGAAGTCCCAAGTTATCCCCAGCAATCTACTTACCTCTCTTACTACTGTAGCTATGATATGGGGTCCCTTATCTGATGATACCCCTAGGGGTACCCCAAATCTGGGAATAATCTCCTGTAGTAACCACTTAACTGTTTCCTTTGCTTGGCTCGTGCGACAGGGAAGGGCTTCTGGCCACCCAGAGAATGTGTCAAACCCCACTAACAGTTATTTGTATCCTCGAGTTCTTGGTAGTTCTACAAAATCTACCAGCCAATAGTCTCCTGGCTCTATTCCTATCCAAATTCTTCCTAGCTGTGCCTGTCGCCTGGCCACTGGGATGTTTTTCAAGCAGATATCACATTTTGACATTACTGATTTTGCCATTGTTAACATCTGTACTGAAATTAAACTCTGCTTTAGCAATTTAACCAATGCCTCTGCTCCCCAGTGACATTTGTTATGTTTAATTTGTAGAACTTCTCTGATTATCAAGGGGGGTACCACTATTTGTCCTTGTGCAGTCACATACCATCCCTCTGAATTCTTTTGTGCATTTAGCAAATGTGCCAGTCTCTCATCTTCTACTGAATATTTCGGTTTTGAAGGCAAATTGAATTGGGATACGTTAAGCTTCAAAGGTATCAATGCCATTGTTGTTTGTACCTCTCAAGCAGACTGTCGGGCTGCCCAGTCTGCCTTTCAATTTCCCTCACAGATTTTGGAGTTTCCCGATCGGTGTGCTTTGCAGTGTATGATAGCCACTTGTTCAGGTTTTTGTACTGCCTTTATCAATTGCAGGACTGCATCCTGATGTTTAATGTGCATACTCCGAGAAGATAACAATCCTCTTTCTTTCCACAGTGCTCTGTGTGCATGCACCATTCCAAAAGCATATTTTGAATCAGTCTAGATATTTACCTCTTTCCCTCCACTTAATTCTACTGCCCTGGTTAAAGCAACCAGTTCTGCCTTCTGGGCAGATATATTTGGTGGTAATGCCTTTGCCTCCACTACTGTATTGACCATTGTTACCGCATATCCAGCGTATCTGGTTCCGTTTTCCACGAAGCTGCTCCCATCTGTAATCAGCTCCCACTCCAGCTGCTCTAGTGGAACACCTTTCAGGTCTTCTCTTGCTGAACATGTGTACTCTATTACTTCTACACAGTCATGTTCTAATGGCCCTTCTTCTGTTGTAGTACCTAGGAACAAAGCTGGATTCAAAAGGTTAGTTGTTTTTAATGTGACATCATCCTGCTCAGTCAGGACTACCTGGAATTTCATCATCCTGCTGGGAGATAGCCAATGGCCCCCCTTTTGCTCTAAGACAGTGATTACCATGTGTGGTACATAGACATCTATGTGCCTTCCCATAGTAAGTTTCCTGGCTTCTTGTATCAGGATCACAGTAGCTGCGACTGCCTGCAGACATGGGGGCCACCTGGCACTTATGTTGTCGAGTTGTTTGGAAAAGTAGCCCACCGGCCTTTTCCAGCTTCCCAGATGTTGGATCAGGATTCCTAGTGGTAGGCGCAGCCTTTCATGTACAAACTGCTGAAAATCTTTAGACAGGTCAGGTAACCCTAATGCTGGAGCAGTTGTCAGTGCTTCCTTTAATTTTAGGAAGGCTTCTTTCTGTGGTTTGCCCTAGGTGAATGGCTGCATCCTTTGAGCTTCATACAGGGGGTTTGCAATCAGTCCATAGTCCATGATCCACAAGTGACACTATCCTGCCATCCTGAGGAAGACTCACAGCTCATGTAAATTCTGGGGCTCTGGAATAGCACAAATAGCTTGGATACGGTTAGTACCTAGTTTTCGTTGCCCTTGTGAAATTTCACATCCCAGGTAAATCACAGTCTGTTGCGCAATTTGTGCCTTTCCTCTGAATACTTTATAGTCTCCCATTCCCAGTGAATTTAAAATCTCAATGATTACCTTTATACAGGTTGGTTTTTTTTTCTGTAGCTATTAGTATATCATCAACATACTGCAACAATAATTGGTCTCTTGGTACTTGCTCATTTTCAGTCCAAATCTCCAGTTCCTTTGCCAGTTAGTTTCCAAATAGGGTCGGCGAGTTCTTGTCATGTCCAGGTGAGCTGAGTCTTTCTTCCGTTCCCTGGGTTTTTCCACTCACAGACAAAGAGTTTTCTACTTTCTTTGTCAAAGGGTATGCAGAGAAAGGTATCTTTTAAATCAATTACAGTAAACCATTTATATATCCCCTTTATAGATGTTAGCAATGTGTGAGAATTTGTTACCACTGGATAAATGTCCTTTTTATTTATTGCTCTCAAATCCTGCGCTAACCTATATTTATCTATTTGGTTTCTTTACTGGATATATTGGTGGATTAAATTCTATTGTATATTTGTGGCAAGTTCTTGAACCTGTTCCACAGGTTCAGTTAGTTATATTCTCCTAACACCATGGCTTTGGCAGCATTTCCCTGCTGGAACTGATTGTCCTGGTGAAACAATTCTGGACAATCTCACTTCCAATGTCCCACCCCCTTGCAATATGCACATTGATTCAGGTTTAACCCCTGGGTAACTGGTCTCCTACCCCAACCATTCCTGTTACATACCCTGAAATTTGGGTTCCCTTTCCCTTGTATTACTGTCAAAAGATTCTGCTGCTCCTTTTTACTAACTTCTCTTTCGCGATTGTTATATACCTTCCAGGCTACCTCAAGTAGCTTATCCAAATTCCTTAATTCTTCCCCTTCTAGTTTTTGCAATTTTCTATGAATGTCATCCTGTGATTGGCCCTAGAATATGAGAGCGAGCTGAACCTTTGCTTGTTCTGTGTCTATTTGGAGATCTGTATATTTCCTTGCTACCTCCTTAAGCCTCTCCAAAAACGCAGTGGGAGATTCCTTCTTTTCCTGTTGAACCTCATATAGTTTGGACCAATTTATAGTTTTGGGCACAGCGTTCTGAACTCCTATTTGGATCCACTCTTGATATTTCCATAATTTCCTCATATCGCACAATAAATTAGGGCCCCAGTTTGGATCCTCAGTTGGGAAATTCACATCTAAACTCCCTGTTACTAGTCCATTTCTAATATCTTCTCTTGCCCTCTCTTTGGCTGCCTTAAGTACAATTTCTTTTTCAGTAGAATCCATCACAGTATCTAATATTACTTGTATGTCATCCCAGTCAGGATTTTGAGTCTTTATAACCATTTTTATTACTCATGCCATTTTATCAGGATTTTCTCTATAAGTTCCGGCTGACTGTTTCCAAATAATTAAGTCTGCAGGGGAAAAGGGCACTTTTACAAATACTGGCCCTTCCACTCCTACACCTTGTCGCAAGGGGCAATCACAGTCCGTTTTTGTTTGCTTTTGCCTTTCCTATGCACAACTGGGGCAAGCTTTGACTGACTCCGGGTTCTGTGGGCTATTGGGGTCACTGATTCTTTACCGTTGCTATCTTTTTCACTTGCATATCTCTTTCTCCTTTCTATCACAGTTAGGCTTTGCTCATCTTCTGAGGAGGAGGGATCAGGTGAGGATGGGAGAGGAGGATAAAGAGGGAAAGGTGTACTAGACGAGACGGGTTCAGGACTAGGTGGGTTAGGAACAGGCAGTGTGATAGGGACAGATGAAACAGGTGAAACAGGTGGGATAGGGTTAGGTTCTCTTGTTCTATTGGAGCTACTTGTAAATCAATATCTGTATAATTTTCTCCTCTCAGGTTTTTGTTTAATGCCAAGTGTTCTAAACCATGTTCCTCACAAACCCCACACTTTGCAGATGTTTTAACCACTAATAATCCACATTCATCCTGCCATTCTGGCTTTCCCTGTAAATAGAAAAACAGATCAACACAGAGGACTTCATCCCATTTTCCTTCTTGTTTACAAAATGACATTAACTGTGAAATAGTGTTATATTGCAGAGTACCGTATTTTGGCCATTTTTCACTGTTCTCCAAGGCATATTCTGGCCACCATGAATTACAATAATCAATCAACTTAGTTTTACGTAATTCTTCCCCAAAATTACCCGGTTTCCAATGTGCTAATAAGCACCCTAAAGGAGAAGTTTGCGGGATAGGGGTGTTACTGTCCAAAATTCCTTTAAGTTTCTCCATTTCAAATATACAACAAACTGCCAAACCTGCAACGCTTTCACGATTGTCTTATGGAACGGCGCCTAGGCTTGTACCACCAGGAATTCCTTTAGCCCAACCAAGCGTAGCTTTTGCTGCTTCTTATTGGCAGGCATCTAAAACCAAACTAGAGTTAAAAAAAAGCACCTTATCTTTCTGCCAGGGACGCTGTGAGCGGCAGAAGCGATCGCAGCTGATGGGCTCCCCGAGAATCCCTCGGTGCCGGCTGGAGTGTGATCGAATCACGATCTCAGCAGCACTCACAAGGGGCCCATCCGGGTCGCCAAAATGTTAGTGTTCAAAAACACATAATCACGGAGGGATTATATGTGGTGCTTTTTATTTTAGAGCTCTGGGAATCAGGGTATTACCCAAATCTGATTCCGACCATACATCCGAAATTATCATGTCTTTATACTCTATCGTTATATAGCTTTCATGTTAATTATTAAACTTATATTGTACAATTGTATACATAGATTTAGCCCCCCTCTGAATTTCCAACATAGTTTCTCATTATTCTTCTTATGGTTGTATAAGAGTTATATTTAATTACTAAACAATCATCACATCTAATAATTATGTAATTTTTCATACTGCTTACACAGGTGCAGTTGATCTAGGAAAACACAAAGCTTAACATTTTAGATTCTATCTTTAACATTTTTCCAGGGTTCCACTATCAATGGCGACTGAGGAAAGTGCCCAAAAAAAGCAAATGTCACCCATCTTCAAAAAAGGCAACTAGGAGAACTCGGAAAAGTACAAGCCAGCCAGCCTCATTTATATCCCTAGGAAGTTGATGGAGCAGCTATTCCTGGAAAGCATTGCCAGGTACATGAGGGAGGACAAAAGAATGTAGTCAGCATGGATTTAACAGGGGAACTTGATGCTGAAAAACTTTTTAACTCCTCTGATGAATCAACTTGCCTGGCAGATGAAGGGAATATTGTCTGCCTGGGTTTCAGGGAGGTTTTTGACATTTCTCTACATGGCAGCACACATACATACCAGAAGGAACAGCGCAAAGAGGAGGAAACCAGTGTCTTTTCAATGATGCTCAGTGAAAAGACAAGAGGCAGTGGGCACACACTGAAATACAGGTGATTGCCTCTGAACATCACCAAATGATTTTTTACTGTGAGGATGAGTGAACCATGGCACAGACTGCCCAGAAAGATTGTGGAGCCTGGATCTTTGAAGACATTAAAAGTACACCCAGATAGAATCCTGGGCAAGAGGCTCTAGGTATCCTGGTGTAAGCAGGGGCATTGGGCCTGGTTAGCCCCACCAACCCCTTCCTCTCTCATTCATTCTGTGCTCATGAACTCTCTTAGAGATGCATTTCAAGCACTGGCATGACAAAGTTCTGTGCAGACAGAGATCCAAATGGACATGGGATCTAAGTTCCTTAATCACTGTTCAAGAAGAATATAAAACTCTGAGAAAAGTGTCTTCCATAACTGAATCCCTTTCATGGGAAAATTCCCCAGATATAGAAAGATCTTCTATATGCATGCTTAAGAATGACACTGGCTGAGCAAATTTCTCCCTATGTGTGTCTAAGACCAGCTAGGATCTTCACCAAAAGTGTTGTCAACATAGTCACAGAATGTATATTGTTAAGAAGTGACAACTTACATCAGAATGGCAAATATTGGTCCAAAAAATATATTAATGTATGGCAATTATCTACTTGGGTTCAAAATAAAAATAAAAACAAAGAGTTGGTCTTTATTTCTCAATTTCATTGCCCTGTTGATAAGGGAAGAAAAAGACCCAAGTCCTTAACTCTCTTAACTCGAAGAAAGATTTTAAAAATTCCTTGTAAAAAATGGATCATAATTAACAGACTATGAAACCATTTTAGGTGGGAAAAAAAAGTCCCAAATTTGTTGAGATAGTGGCAAAGAAGCCAAGAAAATAGGAAAGAAACAAAAAGAGAGCAAAAGAGTCAGATTCAGTCTGCTAGAAAAAGGAACCCCCAGTCAGTTGAATTTCCAATGTATTCATGCGCTTGATTCAGTAACTGCTCAATGTAAAAACCAATCCTTTTGTACAACTTCTCTAGCAACAAAAACTCCAACAGGTTGACACCACCATCATGCCTGTTCCAGAAATATTAAAAAGACAAAAGATGATTTTCTTGAAAATCTACTTGCATAAAAGTTGCAAGACATTGGAGGAGTTCTCCACATTCTCCTTCCTCCATCTGGCTCAAAAGTATATTTGATAAAATACACAAAAATGCCCATGATTTATAAGGTAGAGTCAAATGGATGATTTGGGAATTGATCTCTTGTTGATATTAAACTTCATATCAACTCTCTGTGAAGTTTCTAAAACAAATGATGGAGTTAGGGTATGAATCTGCCACAAGTGTTAAGCAAACATGCACACTCCCCTTCACATGCCCCCCTTCCACACACACCTAGGCACACACAGAGATCGGCATAGCAGATCATGAACACCTTGGAAAAGACTGAAATGCTAAATGGCCTCACTTTGTGGGCAAAAGAGCTGGTGCAATAATTCAAATGCCTGGTACAAAAATTCTGTTTAATATCTACCTCCTATTTAAAACACAGCTTTTCATTTAATTCTATTTACAGAATATTTTAATTTCATTTGTTGCTTTAAAATGACTTAGTTCTCAGGCGTTGTATGTCTAGGAATATTTTCGTCGAAAAATAGAAAAAAATAGATGATATCTTTTCAGCAGAAAACATTGTTTGATACAATTTTAAACCATCATGATATGGATCTCTAAGGTGGAAGAAGAATTTGGACCACAGATCATTTGCAATGAAATACTTGACATTTTTAAGACGCTTTCAATCAGTTTTGATCCTCAATTGCTTATTCATTGTAAACAGTAATTTTTCAGTGAAAGGAAAGTGTGTGTGGTATATCTAAATGATGTTTAAACCCAATTCCTACTAATGGCCAGGCTGAACTCCAGTAAATAATGTTCTGAATGATATTTTGCCACCTTCTTTAGCACTTCATAAAATCCTAACATGATGAAGTGCTGAAATACAGAGATTTTCTCTTAGAGAGTGTCTCATGTTGAAACCCATCTCATGGATTTTATGCTGTAATTCTTATCTCTTTTAAAATTTGCTATCTTCTGCATAGTTTTAATGAACCTGTTACAGTAGCGAAAATCACAGATAAATGTAAATTTGTACAACTTTGAATTTACCCCAAGAGCTGAGAGAACACTTGCTCCTATACTTCAATCTGAGTTTCTTCTACAGTCAAACTTTGTTTCTCTACCATCAAGATTCTCCTTTGTTGCTGCTCCAAGTCCCGTCCAACCTGACCTTGAATACTTTCATGGATGGGACACCCACAGCTTCTCGGGGCAACCTGTTGCAGTGGTCCAGCACTCCCACAGTAAAAAATGTTTTCCTTTCATCTAATATGTGTCAGAAATAACATAAATCTAGGCATATAAACTTTGAGTAAAAATTACAAATTCTTTTGATTTGAAGCACATTTTATATGAATACTGACTTACAGGTGACTAAAATATGTTGATGGGTATTTGAGCTGACAATTTTTGAAAAAGTGCATGGAGTTTAAAATTATAACCAGCAAAATGAAAAACTTCTTGCCATTTTTTCTTTCCTCTCATATTCAAAATTGCATATGTCAGATATCAGTGCTTCATGCAAACGTCTCAGATGCTCTCAGAGAAAAAGCTTTTCTTTCAGACTAAGTTGCAGTTGGCGTAGAACACTAGTAGTAGTGAAAGTTTTTCTGGGCATAGTGGCAGCATCTTCTCATTGGATTTGTGTGCAGAATGCATTTTATCCAAACTAGAAAATTGATCCCAGCTCTGTTCTATTCATCATTCTTACTGCATCAGGCCTGAAGATTCTGTGAAAAGTAGCCTGTGGACCTTGAAGTTAGCTCATGTGAAACAGATGAGAGGTGATGGAGAAGTTGAGGGAGAGAATAAAGAGCATATGGCCCAGTACGGACACCAGAAAGTATTTCTTCATGTGATCCATAGCCTGAACAATTGTTTAGCACCCTTTAAAGGTGGTGTTTGACAAACAGGGCTGAAGCAGATCTTCAAAATATCTGGGAGAACAAAATCCATTGAAGCAAAATCCCCTGGCCAGTCACCTTGCTGCTGCTAATTCACCCTCCATACCAGCTGCTCAGGCCTAACAATTCTGCTGCAAAAATATTGTGAAAAAGGTAGGCACATTTTCACAGATGCAGGGAAAATCCCCTTGGATGATGATTCCAAGGCATAACTTGATGGAGCAAGTTATGCAACCTTGTCTACTGGCAATATCTAAGTTGGTGAGTTCACGATCTGTCAGCATCACTTTAAAAAATGAATGTTTGATCCACAAAAAAAAAAATTTCATATTTCCTGTCTACCTGCTTCATTTCAACTGATGAATAGGCTGCATTCCATCAGCAAAGGGTTTATGATCCTGTGTTTCTTTAAACTGTAATCATTTTTTTATGTCTTTCTAAATCAGACACTATCTACTCATAAGATTCAGATGTCCATGGTAGGGGTGTAATTAAATTCACATGTTAAAAAATATCCTTCTTGTTTTGTTTTTTTTTTTTTTTAATTGCCCACATGTAACATCAGTCTGAGAGCTGAAGAAAACCCCTTCATTTGCTGTTTACCAAGTATCATCTATGTGATACAAATTCTACTTGAGAAATCACACCCATTCATTGCCATGTAAACAACATTTTCTTCATCATTAGGTATTTTGGTGAAGTGAATGATTAGAACATAAGCAAGGGCATTTGTTCAAGATGCTCCAGAAAGAGCTGTGGTCTGTTCTCTTCTTTGCTGCCTATGTTAGCACTGAGCTGTAAAAAAAGAAAGATTACTAGGAAAAGTGTTACTTTTAGTCTAAATTCGTAAATGATGTTTGAAATAGCCTGTTAAATGAAAAGGTGCTCTTTTAAATGATGGCATCTTAAGGGAAAAAGTCAGCTTTAAAGAGGTTTTGAGACAGTTGCTTCTGGAAAAAAAGAAAAAAAAATTGGAGGCATCTAAGGTCTTTAGCCATCCCATCTTGAAGATTGATTCAAAACACAGTTCCTTCATCTAGGAAGAACAGAGGACCATAGATGCAACCCATTTGAAAATGGAGTTCTATTTCTTTCTGGTTGGGATTACTGGACATCATTTCTTGTGAAGTCTGCAGTTAACTCTCCAACAATTTCCCTCCCTGAAATTCATCTGCATTTGCTGCTTTATCCAGAGTCCCCATTGCTTAGCGATGGTATACTCAATCTGTGCATTAGAATATTCAACTAGAGTGTGTTACTCATACCTGCTAGGTTAAATTAGCTGGAACAGAATGGATAGTTACAGTTGCTTGTATGCAATAGCCTTATTTTGGCAAGTTTTTTTTAGACAATGTTGAAGCAGTACTAGCAAATATGAAGTACAGCTTGCAACAGGCAAAGACACTCTTCGACTTTCTCAAGTTTCCTGTAGTTCAATAGATGCCAAAAGTCTTTTTGTAGTACTATTACTGTCTTGTAGGAATACTTGGTCTACTCCTACCTTGGATAAAATTACTAATGGGTTACTTGTCTACAAGGCAGAACATTTTTCCTTTAATAATATGTTTTTTGTAAGTCGGAATCATGAATTTGTGCACCAGTCATGTGGAATGTACTCCTACTTATATAAGTTTCACAACCTCCTTTAGAAAGTATTGACTCTGTATAACTTCAAAATAAGAATTCTGGGCATCTTCATTCTATTGTAAATTTTTTTCTGCCATGCTGGTATTGTTCTCTATCATTTTTACCAATAAAAATATTTTTCCCTGACACCTATGGAAAAGACCTATGTTGACTCAATAGTGCAGCATCAGTACATTGTTTAGAATTCTTTCAACATGGTCCCAAATATATCTGACAGCTAGACAGCAGAGGTTAGCAATGGTGAATGGGAATAACTTCGGAACCATTTCAGTAGATTTCCCAGGAAGGGCTTGCTTTCTGCCACTGCAAATTTTCCCAGAGATATTGTCTGGTTAAGAGTTGCATCAAAAAGTATTTTTGCACAAACCTTGGGACAAGCTCTGCCTCCGATTTACTAAGTGAATGCAAAGAGGGTAAAAGTGCTGCTTCAAAGCCCTCTGTGCTCTTTATGTACCAAGAGGGGGGTGACCCCAAAAATAAGTTTTTGATCTCTCTTCAGAACACAAGACATGTCATCACCTCATTCATTCTCTTCTGGGACTCATAGCATCTAAAGACTAAGAAGCTCTCTTGCTTGCTAAAATGTGTTCAGCAAAAACACCTTGTCTCATCAGCAAATTTGAACACAACTACAATCGAGTCAATTCCAATGCTGGCAGGGCAATACTCTGCTCCAGTAGTAACATGCCACTACTAGAAGACTGTGTAAAAATATTTGTGTACAAAGTAATTGGAGGGAAAAATAGAATTGGGAAGAATTGCACATTGTTCTGGAAAAAGCCTCCTGCCATGGTCTTACAGACATCATTTTCTGGTATCATTTTTAATAGTTGGGGGTTTTTAAATTTTGTATAAGATAAAATATTACTGCACCTTTATGTTTCCTTAATATAAGTGCAGCCATTTCGTAATAGAACAGAAGTAAGCCATTTGAATATGTACAAATGGCCTTTTCAAATACATATGCTATAGCACACTGTGAAAGTAATTAGCTATAAATAAAAATGTAAAGGTTTAAAAAGATTTTGAAGAAAGTAATTGTAAGGTGATAGAAGAAGAAAACAGCAGTGAAAAAAGGAGGACATCGTACAGTGGAGATGTCTTATTTCACTTTCTGAAAACTGTGTAGGTTTGCTATTGCCAATGGTTTTCATTAGGAAGGAAGAGATTCCTTTGGAAAAAAAAAATTCAAATTGACTTGAAATAAATGTCATGACACTTAGCTTCACCAATCCTGAAGAAAAATTCTCATCACTTGATATGGAAATTGTGATGGTAATGAAGACAAGGATGTCTAAGCTGTGCCATCAGGAACATAAAAAAGCATTAGAATGCAGGTAAGACTGAGCTCCTGAACTAGTGAGAAGGGAATGCAACAAAGACATTTTCCTTTTAGAGTCTTCAGGATGAAGAGCAGATCAATTTTTTTATGTGAAGTATTTATGAATAGAATGAACCTTCAAAATAAGATTGTTTTCAAAAACCTGTTCACAGTATCTCTTAGAATGATACACAGTTCTTATTAATATAAAAAGAAAATCAGTTTTTTCCAAACTGTTGTGCACTCTTAAACAATCTACAAGAAAAATAGTATTTTTTCATGCTGGGAATGATGTTAATTACAAAAAAGCCTTGTAGCACACTTGACACTGTAGTCACTTGATTAGCATAGCTTTTAATTCATCAAACAATTTTCCCATTGACTAGTTTTCACCTTTAAATAATGGCGTCTTTATACTTATGCAGCATCCATGAAGAATTTCTTGGTTTTTATTTTGTACTCAGTCCTAAATGGCAGGTTCTGCATTCTGCTATCTGTCTAGCTTTCCCATTTGATGCAGCTTCTGAGAGGTATTTTCAGAATTGAGGACTACCTGCAAGAATGATGCTAAAACGCATGCACTTTACTCCTTGGTTAATGCAAAACTATTTTTCCTTTACAGCACAATAAGAACAGGAAAATAATGATGGTGGATTCAATCCTTACAGTAAAACAAAGAGGACTATTAGCATCATTAGAAACCAAGCAAGTTGTATTTATTGCACATGCAGTACAATCACTAATGCAAATTACCCTGTAAATTCAAAAAGAATCCGTATCATAGGAGTGGATTGAATGTTTCTATTGATATTTTGCTTAAAGCAGAAAATTAATTCTTTTGAAAGCCGACTCATAATTGCAACCTCACTTTCAACTACAGCTTTCAAACAGTTGAATCATGTCTGTTTATAAAATGATACAGTACAGTACACAATAGCAAATCAGGTCATAGACATCCAAAAGAAAAAAAAAAGATCAAAGAACAGATTCATTCACATCTGCAAGCCCTGAAGAGTGTACAGATCAAATGTCCCCAGAAAACTAGGCTGGTGGCGCAAATCTTCCATGTTGACACCAGCAGAAGCACCTGCTATCTTTATAGGATGCAATCTTGCTTACATCACCCTTCAAAGCAATCTTCTGTACCCCTGCCCAATACACCTTCTGCTCTATTCCTTGGACTTCACGTCTACATTTCTGCAGAGTCCTGTCCTGCAAACTGACCCAGGTCATAGATATCCAAGATTTTAAAATATTGTGTTAAGTTTATTTATTTCATATTTCATTCCATCTAAGCAAACTGCAACTTTCTGAAGTGAAATATGTCATGTGTATTTTGCATGTTAGTTCTGCTTCACATTAAAACTTCTCACAGACCCCTATGATGCCTTACTGCAAAAATATACAGCTGCAAAGAGTGGTTGTGGGAAGCTAGAAGTGCCAGAAAGCCATGTAAACAATCTAACAATAGAGCCTTGAATTTCTGAATGTAATTGCACCATGTAAAGTCAAAATATAAGATTTAAATTATTTTCATATAATAATGAGTGCGAGGAAGAGCAAATCCAGATAGAATTTTTTTATAAACAGTTCCAGGACAAACATGGCCTTGACTTGGAAGTATAGCATGAAATATTTTCATACAGCATGAGTTCTCATTACCTAATCATATGATTTGTATAACTGAATTGGAAACCAGGAAATAAATGAAGAAAAATATTCAAGCTATAAAAGATGTGAGTTTAAAATTTTCTTTGTATTTCCGATTAAAACTATTAGGTAGCTAAATCGTCACCCATTATTTTAAAAAGCATCTGGACATTAAAAATAGATAAATTTCTGCAGGACTTGGATGTCAGGTATTCCTGAAAAGCTTTATTTCACTGTTTCCCAACCCTGAATCAATCCACTTAAACACAGCTCTATTTCAGATGCTCAGTGAAACTGACCATGTAATGCATATAGTTGACAAATAATCTGCAGAAAAAGCTAGATCAATTTGAAGATCTTTTCCTGTAAATGGTATTCAAATTATTTGTACAAACACACAGATGGGATTTCTGCTGTCTTCTTCAGGTCACTTTCTCCAGAGAGCTCTCCATCAAATCTCTCTAGTTCTACTCTTCTGGTGATCCAAAGTCAGCACTGGGATTGTCCAGCTGTATGGAATTACTGTCTGCTAGAGCTGCACACTGAGGGCTTCTGTGTGCAGCGTCATGTCAGCCCCACTAATGTCACCCTGTTGGTATAAACTGAGCTAGCTGGACCTTAAGGGACAAGATTGTTCACTGATTTTGTAATAGAAATTAGGTATAAGAAGGAGGCTGGAGGATTTAAAGATTTCTGCCTCCCCCTTAAGCAACACTAAATTTTGGTCTTTATCTGAAAAACTAGGTGAATTAACCCATTCAGCATTCATATGCCAAAAATATCAGTAATACACTAAGAACTGTCAAAAGAGTAACAATTCCAATATTACTTTATAAAAATAATTAATTTGAAAGAGTCAGGAAGAAGGATGAAACATGCCAATATCCTATCCTGAGAATCATTCTGTTGATTTGCACAGGTTTCTTACTATATATAGTAGAGGTGGCCTTTGAGTCCCAGTAAAATATCTGTATTATAGAATATGTAAATATGTCTATGTAAAACCTGTTCCTCTAAGTCCTAGTAAAATATCTGTATAGTACTAGAATATCTTTATATAGGCCTTGCCCCAGTAGGTCCCAGTTGATCTTGATGGGTTGCAGCTGCAATGTCCTTCATTGGGCTGCAACTGTGGCTAGTGAACGTAGCTGGGATAAAAGGGAGTGGGTTGGCCAGTCAGGGAGAGCTTGGAAGGAGCCCCGGCTAAGAAGGAGCAACATGCAGAAGAAGGAGTCTGTGCTGTGAAGATCTGCAGCTGTAAGAAAACACCAAGAGAAGGTATGGGACTCTAGAAATATAACAACAACAACAACTATATTCCCATCTATTGCATTGGACATGCATGCTTGTGATGACAGAAATACTTGCAAAGCTTACCAGATAAACCATGTTCTCTTCAGACAGCAAAACATTTCTTGATGGTTGTATTTGCTAATTACATTTAGACTCAATGTTCTTAAAGGTCTTTTCCAACCAAAGTGATTCCATCATTCTCTAAGCTGCACATCCTGCTTCTCCTGGTTGAGGGCAAATTTGGCAGAAAACCTCTAAAAGGGCCCCCCCAAGGAAGCCCACCCACACGGCCCCTCCCCTCAACTGGTTTGGGAAAAATTTCCTTGGAGAGAAGTGGAAAAAACCTGTTTATTTAACAGGCAAAGCACTCTCCAGCACAAAAAATGAACAATACCAGATGACAAAACTCATTTGCCACTCTGAAGAGACGACAAATTCAGAAAGTCTCACCTGTGGATACTCGCTCTGTTATCAATCCCTCTGGCACTGAGAAAGGCTGCTGCCCAGAGTAGACCCCCATAGGCCACAAAGTGCAAGCTCTCAGTGTTCCCCAAGTCCCAGTCCAGAGCAGGTTTGAACAGTTCCAAGAAAAGGGGAAGAAAAATAGACAGTCCAGGGAAAAGTCTGCCTCAGCCAGCTAAACCAACTGAAAAGCAAAGGAAGAATCTGTTCTGCTCCGTCAGTGCCCAGACAACACAGTATAGCACAGAATGTGGAGCAGTGTTGCTTTTAGAAGAGTGAGTGCAGCCTTTGATAACAAACTATGTGCTTCTTCTTGTCCCCACCTTGGTTCTCAGAACCGGTCTTGAAGGCAGAGAATATAATATCCAGCATTAACTTGAAAGATGACTGGGGATACAAGCATCATAAAGTCACCCTAGGACACTGCTCTACTGAGATATGTTACCAGACTATGTTAAGACAAAGTTTTGGAACTGCTAATTAAAATTCTACTATCACAGTTAAGCTGAGGAGGAAACAGCTCACTCCAGTTACCTTGGGGCATGCCAATACTTCCTTTCAATCACAATGTTTTTCAATTTTAAGTCCATGACATCACAGGCATAATTCAACATCTTTTGGGCACGAAGGAAGATATTATTCTTCTCATTATACTGACGGGTAAGCTGAAATGCAAAGCAGTTATTTCAAAATGAAAAAGCAATAAAGTCAATAGTAAAATCCACCACAGTTTTGCTTACTACCCTAAGTCCTTACTATCCCAAAATACAAGAACAGCTGCAAAAGCCTTGTAACTACTTAATTTTTTCCTATACCTACATGGAGAATAAGGGATAAATTATCCCAAACAATGGTAATCCACAACAAAGCATTCTTGACATCATACTAAGGTTTTACAGAGCAAACTCTTCACCTGATCACTTTTGTGTTCCCCTTGGGATGCCTTTTGCAGCTGCAGTGTGTCTGGAGGCTCTGGGCTTTGTGGTTTCAAAACTCTTAACCCTACCTGGAACCCAGACCCTAAGCAGTAAACGCAGCCTTAGGCTAAGGCTGGTTCCAAGGAAAAATCAGTGGTGGAAGCCCTGTTGTGGCAGTTTTGTGTTCCTCTTAGACTGGCTTTTGCAGCTGCAGTGTTCCTGGAGCTCTGGGCTTTGTGGTTTGAAAACCCTTATCCTAGCTAGAACCCTAGGTGTAACCCTAACCCTAGGCCGTAAACTGTGCCTTAGGGTAAGGCTGGATCCAAGGTAAAAGCTGTGGTGGAAGCCATGTTGTGGTAGTTTTGCGTTCCCCTTTGGGATGCCTTTTGCAGCTACAGTGTGCCTGGAGCTCTGGGCTTTGTGGTTTCAAAACCTGTTCCATATTGCAGTGCAAGATGTTTTCTATTACCATCTGTATGGCTGTCTCTTCTTCCACTGGATCTTCAGAGGAAGAATACATCCTTCTCTACAGGACCCCCTTGCTCCAACAGAACCCCACGTGACCCTTCAGGAGGACTGCAGCCACATTTCCATTTGGACTGCTACCAGCACCCTGACACACAGGGTGTCAGGTTGGGTTCTGACTCTGTCATGTTGTTCTAGCGTACGGGCTTGTTTGTTTTATCCTTTTTTTTCTTCTCTTCCCTATTAAAGAACTGTTATTTCCTGCTCCCATTTTTTTGCCTGACAGCCCCTTAATTTAAAATTTATAGCAATTTGGAGGAGTGGGGAGGGTTTACATTCTCCATCTCAGGGGAGGCTCCTGCCTTCCTTAGCAGACTCCTGTTTTTCCAAACCAAGGCAGATTTTGGCTCCCAATGTGGGCTCAAGGGCATAGAAACAAAAAGGGAATAACAGTTCTTGAGTAATCTAATTTTTTGTGTGCTGCTATAGAAACCTCATTAAGCGACACCATGTGGTCCAGCTTGCCCTGGTCTGGGTGGCATGTGATCGTGGCTGTATTTCTCCCATTTGTAGGCCTTTATCTAAACATGGGTCCTATAACCAAGGCTACTGTGTCTGTTATCCGGTTTGTTTTATGGGTGAATAAGGTGAGGAATTCATGGATTTTTAACTTCCTCTGGAAAGCAGGCACATGGATTCACAGCTATCACACACTAACTGTATGTTTTTGGAGTTACTTTTATAATGGCACCTGCTGTAAGGAAATTACACTGGGCGAAATCTTCTCTCAACCCTTTAACCATCTCTTTGGGTCTGCCCCACCAGTTTTTGAAGGGTTCAGATCCACTCTAAATATTAATGATATCATAGAGTGGCTGGTGTTGCTGATAGGCCTCTTCTATTTAGCATTTAGAGAGAAGGGGAAACTAACCTGGATAAGTACCCTGACACCTACCCCAAAATCTAACATGCCCCAGGGAAAGGATGCAGGACCAGCACCGTAGAAAGTGCTGGAAGACTCTTGAGGAAGGGATCCAACAGCTGAGAGAAGTGGCAGTATTGGAGGTACTCTTTGGGAGGGATGGACAGCATGATAATGACCCCGACAATGTTAGGTGCACAGGACAAATGTTGGGGAGTCTGGAAAATCTGGGGCCATCTCAATACACCACCTTTATTGCAACGATTAATGCCGACACCAACCTAGACACAGTGGGTTCTGTTGCCAACAAGCTTAGAAATTATGGAAGTATGATCAGTGGCCCGATGCAGGCTCATGTCTCTGCTGTGGTCCAAGAACTCAGAGAGGAGATGAGGGAGGCGTTGAGGAGGAACAGTTTCCACATTGCACCAGTGCGAGTCACAAGCCCCAAAGTCAGAGTCCAACATTCCCCAGCTAGAGAGAGAGGGTACACCCCACACGCTGACCTGTGTTTTTTTCTGCGTGACCATGGGGAAGACATGAGAAGGTGGGATGGAAAACCCACTTCTGTCCTGGCAGCACGGGTGCGTCAGCTCAAGGAGGGAAACACTAATAGAGGGAATTCCAGTAAAGTGAAGGTAGCCTCAACCTCCCATGACCAAGCTGCTGAGTATGATCTGTCAGATCCTCTGGAAGGTACCTCTACCATGTATACCCAGGAAACAAATAGTAACCAGGGTTAGAGGGCCCCTGCCTCTAGCCAGGGAGAGGCACAGGAAAACCGGATTTTCTGGGCAGTGTGGATCCGATGGCCTGGCATATCAGAACCACAAAAGTACGATGCCTTAGTTGATATTGGTGAGCAGTGTGCCCTGATACCATCGGGACGTGTGGGGGTGGAATCTGTTTCCATTGCCGGGGTGACAGGGGGATCACAGCAATTGACCCTGTTGGAAGCCGAGGTGAGCCTGACAGGGAAAGAGTGAAAAAAACATCCTATTGTGACTGGCCCAGAGGCCCTGTGTATTCTGGGCATAGATTTCCTTTGCAACAGCTATTACAAAGATCCAAAGGAACTCAGATGGGCTTTTGGCATGTGCCGGACATGCTGGAACTCCAGTAGAAGCTGAAGTCTGAGGCAGCAAAGTGGTGCGCCACCATTGACATTGCTAACGCATTTTTCTCCATTCCTCTGGCAGCACAATGCAGGCCTCAGTTTGCTTTCACCTGGAGGGGTGTGCAGTACACCTGGAACCAACTGCCCCAGGGGTGGAAGCACAGTCCCACCATCTGCCATGGACTGATCCAGGCTGCACTGGAAAAGGGTGAGGGCTCCAGACCACTTGCAGTACATCAATGACATCATTGTGTGGGAGAACATGGCTATGGAGGTGTTTGAGAAAGGAGAGAGGATCATCAGGATTCTGCTAGAAGCCAGCTTCGCTATCAAGAAGAGTAAAGTCAAGGGACCTGCCCGAGAGATCCAGTTCCTGGGAGTGAAGTGGCAAGATGGACAGCATCAGATTCCTACTGAGGTCATCAACAAAATCACCGCAATGTCTCCACCAACCAGCAAGAAGGAAATACAAGCTTTCCTGGGTGCCATAGGTTTTTGGAGGATGCACATTCCCAATTGTAGTCAAATTGTGAGCCCTCTTTACCTGGTCACCCGCAAGAAGAACAATTTCCACTGGGGGCCTGAGCAGCAAAAAGCTTTTGCCCAGATCAAGCAGGAGATCACTCATGCGGTTGCCCTTGGCCCAGTCAGGATGGTACCAGAGGTAAAGAATGTGTTCTACTGTGCAGCTGGAAACAATGGCTTGTCCTGGAGCCTTTGGCAGAAGGTGCCTGGGAAGACTCAAGGCTGACCACAGGAATTTTGGAGTCGAAGCTACAGAGGGTCCAAAGCCATCTACACTCCCACAGAGAAGGAAATCTCAGGTGCCTGTGAAGGAGTCCAGGCTGCCTCAGAGGTGATTGGCAACAAAAACAGCTCCTCTTGGCACCCTGACTACCAGTGCTGGGTTGGATGTTTAAAGGAAAGGTTCCCACCACCCACTATGCCACTGACACTACATGGAGTAAATGGATTGCTCTTATCACACAGCGTGTCCGTATTGGAAACCTGAATCGCACTGGGATTTTGGAGATAATTACAAACTGGACGGAAGGTGAGAATTTTGGTGTCACAGATGAAGAGGAACAAGAACCAGTGACACGGGCTGAAGAGGCTCCTCCATACAACCATCTACCAGCAGAAGAAACACGCTACGCGCTTTTCACTGACGGTTCCTGTCGCGTCGTAGGAATGAACCGGAAGTGGAAAGCAGCTGTATGGAGCCCCACATGACAGGTTGCACAAGCTACAGAAGGAGAAGGTGGATCAAGTCAACTTGCGGAACTCAAAGCTGTTCAGCTGGCCCTGGGCATTGCTGAGAGAGAAAAATGGCCAAAGCTTTACCTTTATACTGATTCATGGATGGTAGCCAATGCTCTTTGGGGCTAGGTGGAAAAAGGCCAACTGGCAGCATAGGGGAAAACCAATCTGGACTGCTGATGAATGGAAAGACATTGCCGCTCGATTGGAGAAGCTACCTGTGAAAGTCCGCCATGTAGATGCCCATGTCCCCAGGAGTTGGGCTACCGAAACAACGAGCAGGTAGATCAGGCAGCAAAAATAGAGGTGTCGAAGGTAGACTTAGATTGGCAACATAAGGGGAGTTGTTCCTAGCTCAATGGGCCCATGATGCCTCAGGTCATCAAGGCAGAGATGCCACCTCTAATTGGGCACGAGACTGAGGGGTGGATTTAACCATGGACAGTATTTCTCAGGTCATCCATGACTGTGAGACATGAGCTGCCATCAAGCAGGCCAAGCAAGTGAAGCCCTTCTGGTATGGTGGGCAGTGGTCCAAGTATGGGGAGGCCTGGCAGATTGACTGCATCACACTGCCCCAGACATGCCAGGGCAAGCACTGTGTGCCGACCATGGTGGAAGCAACCACTGGATGGTTGGAAACCTACCCTGTGCCTCATGCCACTGCCCAGAACACCATCCTGGGCCTTGAAAAGCAAATCCTGTGGAGACATGACACCCCTGAGAAAACTGAGTCAGACAACGGGTCTCCTTTTAAGAATGGCCTTATCAACATCTGGGCCAGGGAACATGGTATTGAATGGATATAAAAAATCCTCTATCATGCACCAGGAAAGTTGAACAGTGCAATGGACTACTTAAAACTACTCTTAAGGCACTGGGGAGGGGACTTTTAGAAATTGGGAAATGAACTTAGCAAATGCCACCTGGATGGTCAACACCAGAGGGTCCATAAATCGAGCTGATCCTGCCCAATCTGAACCCCTGCACACAGTGGATGGAGATAAAGTCCCTGTTGCACACATGAAAGGAATTTAGGAAAGACTGTTTGGATTTCTCCCACCTCAAGTAAAGACAAACCCATCCGTGGGATTGTTTTTGCTCAAGTACCTGGTTACACTTGGTGGATGTCCTGGTTTAGGGCAAATTTGTTAAAGAATCTGCAAAGGAGGGCCCCTCCAGAAAGCGAAACCCACATGGCCCCTCCCCCAGCCGGTTCGGAAAAAAAATTCCTTGGAGAGAGGTGGAAAGAACCTGTTTATTTGACTGGCCCAGCACCCCCCAGCACACAAAATGAACAATACCAGATGACACTGCTTTGAGAAAGATGACAAAATCAGAAAGTCTCTTTCGGAGGTGGTTGCTCTGTTCTCCGTCCCTCCGGCGCTGGGGCAACTGCTGCAGCCAAACCTTCGGTGTTCCCAGGTCCCAGTCCGGAGCAGGTTTGAGATGGTCACAGAAAAGGAGAGGAGAAACAGTCCGGGAAGGAATGTGGACTGTTTAGCTAGAACTAGCTAATAAGCAGAGGCGAAAGCAGAGCAGAAGCAAGAGCAGAAAAAGAGGGCAAGCAAAAGCAGCAAGCTGAAGCCGGAAGTGAAAAAACAGCCCTATGTACCACTTGCCTCTGTGTCCCTGATAAGAGAAACCCAAACAAAACTTCCACTCTTCAGAGCCGGTCTTAAAGGCACAGAATAGATGAATGGGGATACAAGCATCAAACGTCACCCCAGGACATTTGGTAATGCAGAAAGACGGAGAAAGCCCTTGTGTACCACAGGGAAACCTAGTCTTAAGTGAGAGCTGTGTGTAAGGTTTCTTTGTGATGCAGATCCAAATGAATAAGGTGTGTATAATGTTCCAGACTGCAATGCAAGGTGTTTTCTATTACTATCTGCATGGCAGATTATCTTTTGTCAAGTGGACAGTTTGCTTTATCTCTCTCTTTGAGTGAGAACAATCACTCCTCCCTCGGGAGGGACATCTGTTGATAACAGGCTATTGAATGTCACTGCACGACTGAAAACTACAACATCCCATTGCGAGATGCTAAGCCCAGAGGGAGGAGCCAAGCATTCTTACCCAGATATAATCCAGAGGTTTTGAGACACCAGCATGGTTTTTTCCACTGGATTCCCCAGAGGAAAGGCAGCTGCCTCTCCTTCCAATGGATCTTTGGAGGAAGAATACATCCTTTCTACATGACCCCTTGCTCCAACCGAACCACACCTGAAACTTCAGGAGGACTGTAGCCACATTTCCATTTGGACTGCTACCAACACCCTGACACACAGGGTGTCAGGTTGGGTTCTGACTCTGTCAGTGTTGTTATAGCGTTCAGCATTGTTTGTTTTATCCTTTTATTCTTTTTTTCTTCCCTATTAAAGAACTGTTATTTCCTGCTCCCATTTTTTTTTTGCCACAGAGCCCCTAAATTAGGAATTTTTATATATTCGGAGAAGCAGGGAGGGTTTACATTCTCCAACTCAGGGGAGACTCCTGAGAGTTGAGACTTCCTTAGTAGAGTCCTGTCTTTAAAAACCAAGACAAAGCCATAACACTAGCAAGAACGCTAACAACTGGGCAGTAAACAGTGCCTTAGGCTAAAGCTGGATCCAAGGAAAAGGTTGTGCTGGAAGCCATGTTGTGAAATTTTTTTGCTCCCCTGTAGATGTCTTTTGCAGCTGCAGTGGGCCTGGAGCTCTGGCCCTTGGGATTTCAAAACCCTAACTCTAGGTGGAACCCTAACCCTAGGCACTAAATGCAGCCTTGAGATAAAACTATATCTAAGGACAAAGCTGTGGTGGAAGCCATGTTGTGGCAGTTGGGTGCTACTCTTGGGATAGCTTTTGAAACTACAGTGTGCCTTGATCTCTGGGCTATGTGGTGAAATAAACAGGAGACTTCTTCTCCTTTTTAAGGCCTTTATTAAAAGTGATCAGCTCAGGATTGGGCAACTCGGCGGGGCTGAAGTCTCCCGTCGCGTCTCCCAGGGCGACTCAGAGGAGGAGGATATGCGCAGCTCTGTCCACTAGGGGCAGAGCTGGTGAATCACGTCCTCGTGGGAGCCTTTAAGGCGTGGTGTTCCCGTCCGATGCTGTCCCTCCCGGGCCAGTCGGCTTGGTCTCACCGCTGGGGATGACTCCCATGGTCAGGGCGAGAGGGACTCCGCATCTCTGCAGGCTCAGCGCTCGGCTCCTTACGTCCAGACATCACTCCAGTCTCTCAACTCTTAGGTGGCTCTTTGTTTTTGGGGTTTTTCAGTACGTTTGGAGCCATATTCTCCCACAGCATGCTGGTCCTTGGAGTCACTTTGCATAGCTCCCCCCACCCTCTCAGGTCTCTTCACTAGTCTGGGGAAAAGTACACCTTAGCCTCGGGCAAGGCTCTGCTAATACAAAAGGAGAGATTAGCCACAATGACCCGTGATTACAATAACAAAACACACAGAACTTTGGCAGCTACAGTGATCTGGCTGCCTTTTTGTAACTTTTCCTCACAAAAAAAATTAACAGAATTTTTGTTCATAACAGCCTGCACCCTTCAAATGGTCAGATCGGCTTCATGGTTGATCTTTGGTTTTCTATGTGTTCACTTCCAGCCTCAGGGCCACACAGGATGCAGGGCTGCCTTTGGTCTCAGCTGCGCTGGGGGAAGGGCTCTGATGCCAAGATCTTCAGAGTCGCGGCCAGCTCTGCTCCGGCCAGGGCTCAGCAGCCTCCCCCCATTCCTGCCCAGCAGCTGCTGGGGCCCAGCCTGGCCAGAACGGGGCTGATGGGGGGCGGCGGACGGCCTGGGGAGGGGGAAGGGGCACAGCCCGCAGCGAGACCGCCCGGCCCGGCCAAGACGGGGGCCAGCGCCGGGGCCTGTTACCTCTTTGCCGACCAGAAAAGAGAGTTCCTGGCTTTTTTTGTCTTTAACATGCGTCTTTCACAGAGGCATGTCCAGGTTCTCATTGGTTCAACAGACTGTCAATTACACAAAAAGCTTTGCATCACTTCCCTGAATTTCCTCCCATTCAAAACCTGACAAGCACCCACAGACAGTAGTGGGGGTGGGGGCTAGAGGAAGGGCAGAATAAGCCCCTGGATAAACTGGTTAGAAAGACACAGCAAGTGTATCTAAGAAGTGATGAGGAAAAGATGAAGACAAAGAAGATGGCAGCGTTCTTACTGCTGCGGAGGGATAAACTGCAGGGCCAAGGGGGGCCCCAGGACAGAAAGGACGAGTTTTGCCACGAGGATGGGGCAAAGGGATTCCCTCCTCAGCAGGGGATAGTCCGCCCAAAGAGCATCTTGGAAGGAATCAGTGTACTATCTGCAGGGACACTGGAAGTGAGAATGTCTGCAGAAACAACTGGATCCTCAGGAGGATCAAGTCCAACCATGAATGGAGATGGACTGTTAGGGGTGTCAGAGACACAGGACCATACAGCCCTGGATAACATTTAGGGTGTGTCTGGACAGGAAGGAGGTGTTTCCTGATAGACACAGGGGCCTCTCATTCCACTTTGAATTTATCCCTGTGAAAGGCACCAATCACTTGTTTTTAAAATTTTAAAAGTTTCATAGTAATAAAATGGCTATAAAATAGCAATATAATTAGAGTAATAAAAATTTTGGGCAATTTGGATTAGGACAATATGAGACAACAGAAACGAAGAGCTACAGACATCCAGGTGCCTTTTTCTGGGCAACATAAGCCCAAAAAAGGACACGTGTTAACAGAGGATTGTCCCTTAAAAACAATAACCTGTTGCATATTCATACATCTCATACATGATGCATAAATTCCATTCAAACACAGGATTCTTTCTGGTCATCATCAACTTCTTCCTCTTAATCCTAATGGCATCTTCAAGCCTGAGAGAGGCAGGAAGAAGTTTGTTTCTTCTGATAAGAGAGCAATAAATTCTCTAGCTCTGAAATATTTAGGTGTCCTGTGGTTGCTATCTGGTGTGATTACATCATTCCTTTCTTAAAAATTATTTCACATACATTGTTTCTATTTTAACATTATGTTATAACTTAAACTATATTTAACACACTAATTAAAAAAATTAATACAGTATAACTTTCTAACGTAACACATATAACATTCATTTTAATACTTGCAAAAAGCCAATCATAAAATACACATTTTTCATAATCTCTAAAGCAAAAAATTGTCAAGAAGTTCCTTAATTATTCAGGGGATAAATGGAACAGAGGTGGGAATGTGTTACATTCTACCACGATTAGCACATATGGGGATTAGGTTCTAAACGCAAGAACTCCTGTTTGTTTCTACTTGTAATTATAAGTTACTTGGAAGGGATTTGCTGGCTACATTGGGAATACAAAATAACACTGTAAAAAGTGATACAGAAACTAGCCCTATTGTAAGTTTGTGTCAAATGTCTGAAAAGGTCTATGCTGCAGTAAACCTAAAAGTGTGGGCAGTCCCAGGGAAATCTGGAAAATGAACTATGGAGCCTCTCCAAACTACTTTGAAGCAACCAGGATAAGTGGTGTCTAAAAAACAATATCCTTCTTTCAAGGCAGGGAGAGAAGGGATTGAGTCCTGCCTGTTATTGAGTCCCTGTTAAAAGCAGGTCTTTTAGAGCCATGCATGTCTGCATATAATACTCCTGTCCTGCCAGTTAAGAAACTGAATGAATGGACACCAGAAGGAAAGCAGAATTTTAAAGTGTTAGAAAAAAAACAAAAGGCAGATTAACTGAAGCTCCTGCTCTAGCCCTTCCCGACAGGGAAAAAGAATTTTAATTACATGTGGCTGTTAAACAGGACCATACTAAAAGGATTCAGTATGGAACACAGGGGAACACTGCAGCCTCCTGCTTACTTTTTTAAGATGTTTGACCAAGTGGCGTGGAGGACAGCCTCATTGTCTGCAGAATTGTGCAACCATGACTTTAATGATAACTGAAACCCAAAAACTGATGATAGGAGAATGTTTTATTATGAAATACTCACATCAAATTTAAGTTCTGTGAAGCAAAATTCCTCACTTGGTCTTTTCCATGGGTTCTGGCCCTTTTCAGCCTAAGCCAACAGAACTTTTGTCAGCTTCCTCCACAGTCAGCAGTTGGAACTCTGCTTACACCTTACCCTGAAGGGATAATATGTCTGAGCCACAGCTGAATGTACTGCTTCACAGACCAGCCCGCTGACCACAGGTCCTGCCACAATTGGGTATTTTTCTCCCACTTCCACTTACAGATGGCTCAGAGCTTTCCTCTCCATTGGCTACAGAGTGTTACTTCATAGCCAGTGGAAACTGGCCTGGTAAGAAATTAAGTGTTTTGGAGACAAGGAATTGTATTTAACTATATATAATGAACTGTATAATAACTGTATTTAACTATATATAATGAACTCCACAACTACCTAATTTGTGTGCCCCCTCCCACAGTGGCACTGAGCAAAATTCACCCTTGGGCACATGCAGTGGTCCAGTAGCAGGGGTATCAGGAGGGTGTCTGTCCCTGGTCAGTTGGCACCCGTCTGACTTGGGCTGGCAGAGACCCCAGGACCGGCTTCTGCTGCTGTCCTGACTGGCTGATGGGGAGCCATACACTTCTTGCTTTCGAGTACAAGTGAGCAAGGAGAACATGATCTGGGGTGTTTCAGTGGGAACACTACATTCCTAAACAAAGACAGCTCCCCTAATGGAACTTAAATGAGAAGCTCAGAGGAATACCTGAAGTCAGACATCCCTGCAAGCCTCGGCAGTTGGTTCTTCAGGGTAGACGAAGTGCTGGATCAGCAGTAGATGGAAGAAGTCTTCAGGATCCTGTAGTGTTATGTTGTGCTTTTGAAGTTATAGTTATGATAATTTATATCTTGTACTTTGGATTGTTCCATTCCCCCTCCGCCTTAAGTGTGTAATGATTCTGACCGATTGTCTCCTCCTCCCCACTGTATGTTAGTTACCCTGTCTGCTCCCCAGTTACCCTGGCAACCTATGTATTCTTTCCTCATGTCCCTCTCTGGTACCCTGTCCATCACTCAGCAACCCATCCTCTCCATCTGGAAACTTCTCTTTAGGGCATTGATTGGCTCAGGGGCCCTCCCCAGGATATCCCCTATTGGTCCTCCAAAGGTGTCCTTCTCCCTTTCTCCACACCCCTCTGTACCTCCATTGGTTGGTGGCAGGCTCCACCCCTGTTCCCACCTTCCTTTAAAAACCCTTGTCAGCCCTTCCCCAGTGTCTTTGGAGGTCTGGTCTTTGTTATCTTACAATAAACCTGGTTTGTACCCATGACAAGAGTCCAGCTTTCTTTTTCTGCCTCTTTTGGTGCAAAGTCTCTGCAATTACATAGGCTTTGAGCTTTTAGTCACTCTCTCTGTGAACAGTAAGCTGAGAGGGTGCCCCCCTGCTGGAGCTCGCGTGCCGGAACTTGTCAGGGCTGTCCTGAAAGGATAAGCAGAAGCTTGCGGCCACACTGTAGAAGCTGGGTCACTGCTGCCCTTGTAGGTTGTGCATGAAGGACAGACTGCCATATCAAGGCGGAGGCAAAACACTGCTGTCATCGTTTGAGCCTGGCACAGAGCCAGTGCCCCCATGAAAATGCCTCACCCTGGTGTCTGCTGTGAGATGTGACCAGGAATAAGCAAAACAGGCTCTAACTTAAACATAAAGACCACTTTATTACTTAAACTACAGGAAAAATAGAGAAAGACTATAAGGAAAAAAAAAAGAAGAAAAGAATTGAAAACCTTACAAAAAAACCATTTTCCTCCTCCCCCACCACCTGACTTTCCCAATCCAATACATTCCCCCAAAACAACTGCCCAGCCCGGCACGACACTTTAGTATACTCAAACTGCAGTTCATGAAGAGGAAAAGGAGTCCTTCTTGTTCCATAGGCTTCTGGAAACACACTGAAAACCTCGGATGCTTCCTTGTCACTTCGGCACCGCCCGGAAAGTCCATTTGCCGCTTGTGACATGTTCCTTCCATGCTCAGTGCTCTCACCACCGAGACATGGATCAGAGCTGCTTTTAGGGTGGTCTTTCAAGGATGCCTTGTCTCACTCCAAAAAGGCACAGTCTCTGCTTTTGGGACAACTGTCCCCCCATATTTTTCCAACCCCCTGGGGCCGGGGGGTCCTCACAAATGAACCCTCCTGGTTTTGAGGCACTGCCTCCCCCTAAATGCAGTCTGTGTCACAGGAACAACTGAGTCCATGGCTACAAGAAAAAGTCCAGCCAAAAGGCCACTCCAAATCATCTCTCCCCATCCAATCATCTCCACAATCTCCGGGCCAAGTCATCTCATCTCTCATCTCCCTTCTTATTCAGCTTCGAGGAGGATTAGCATTTTGTAAGGCCCCAATCATGAAAGGAAAGGGTTAAAAGTTTCAGTCTCTGTCTATCTTAGAACGATGATACTCCCACACCTGCTGCCGCTGCGGCCGGGCAGTCTCCCTCCTTCTCCTCCCGGCTGGCTGCTCTCCTGGGGGGGGGGGGGGCTGGCTGCCCGAGGGCTCGATGTCTCTTGGGGCTCCTCCACCCTTCCATCCTTGGAGCCCCCCCCGATGCCCCCTCTGTCCAGGCCCCAGGCCTTACCGCATGGCTGGCCCCTCCCCTGCCCAGCAGCAGCGGGCCGGGCGGGGGAGAGAGAGATCTGAACTCCTCGCCCGACGAGGTCCAAAGAGGAAGTGCCAGGGCAGTGCCCTGCTTTTAACCCCTGTGTATTCTCGGAGGTGTGTCCAAACCCCACTGGCTACACCAGGTGTCAGTATGAAACCCAAAACCTTCATTGGTTTGACCACAGCTTCCCAGAATTCCCACTTCTTCCTGGTCAAACTATGACATGATTGGCTCAGGGGCCCTCCCCAGGATATCCCCTATTGGTCCTCCAAAGGTGTCCTTCTCCCTTTCTCCACACCCCTCTGTACCTCCATTGGTTGGTGGCAGGCTCCACCCCTGTTCCCACCTTCCTTTAAAAACCCTTGTCAGCCCTTCCCCAGTGTCTTTGGAGGTCTGGTCTTTGTTATCTTACAATAAACCTGGTTTGTACCCATGACAAGAGTCCAGCTTTCTTTTTCTGCCTCTTTTGGTGCAAAGTCTCTGCAATTACATAGGCTTTGAGCTTTTAGTCACTCTCTCTGTGAACAGTAAGCTGAGAGGGTGCCCCCCTGCTGGAGCTCGCGTGCCGGAACTTGTCAGGGCTGTCCTGAAAGGATAAGCAGAAGCTTGCGGCCACACTGTAGAAGCTGGGTCACTGCTGCCCTTGTAGGTTGTGCATGAAGGACAGACTGCCATATCAAGGCGGAGGCAAAACACTGCTCTGCTCACAGTGCCAGCTCCCCACCTTACCATCAGGAGGTACTCGCTCCTTCAGGGGTCTCTGAATTCCATGTCCTCTGGTTTGACTGAGATGCTCCATTTCTTTTTCTTCTTGAACTCCCTTTCCTCTCTCTTGTCATCTTCTTGATCTCTGAGTCTGATGAGGGGCCACCAGCCCCTCATGCACTTATTTTGGAAGACAGAGAATTGAGGTGTTGCATTCTTCTTGGCCATTTTGATGGTGCAATGCTCAGAGCTCTTGGCTGCCCACACCATATCAGGCAGCTTCAGCTTGATGGAGCCTGCAGGCACAAGGAAGAGGAGACCACATGGTAAAATTCTGAGGTCAGCCCAACACAACATTTGGCTGTCTCTGCTACACTACCAAGTGCCACGATGTCTTGGCTTAGGGCAAATTTGGGAGAAAACCTCCAAAAGGAGGCCCCTCCCCGCATCCGGGTCGGGAAGGATTCCTCGGAGAGAAGTGGAAAGAACCTGTTTACTTAACAGTCAAAAGCACACAAAATGAACAATACCAGATGACACCACTCTGAAAAAGATGACAAATTCCAAAAGTCTCTCTCTGGGTTGGTCACTCTATTACAGGAGCCTCCGGTGCTGGGGCAGCTGCTGCAGCCACAGGGTGAAAACTCTTGGTGTTCCCAGGTCCCAGTCTGGAGCAGGTTTGAGATGGTCGAAAAAAGAAAAGGAGAAACAGTCCAGGAAGAAATTTGGACTATTTAGCTAAACTAGCTAATGAGCAGAAGCAAGAGCAAGCAGAAGCAAAGCAGAAGCAAGAGCAAAAGAGCAAAGCGAAAAGCAAAAGCAAAAAAGCCAAAGCAGCACGAGGTACTGCCCCTCTCTGTGTCCCACCAGGCTTGATAAAAAAACCCAAACAAAACTTTCACTCTTCAGAGCCAGTCTTAAAGGCACAGAACATAATATCCAGCATAAACAGAACACATGAATGGGGAGACAAGCATCATAACATCACCCTAGGACACACGACTGGGTCCCAGCTGCTGCAATTATCTAGCAGAACCCTGCACATGTACAGATGGTGCAATGTACATGTGCAGGATTCTGCTGTACAGATGGAGAACCTGAAATTCTACATAAGAACTAGCTCAGGAGTTAAGAGACTAAGAGGCAGAAGCCCCAAGTCCCTACTTGTTTTTGATAAAGGCTGTTTGATGAGTTCATATGGTGAGTTATCTTTACCCTTTTATCATGTCCCACCCTGCTCTCCTCACATGTCCAAGTTCATCTTCCTCTCTAATTCCTGGAGATGTCAATTAAAATTATAAAATGAGAATGCTTTAAAATGATAAATGCTTTAAAGGTTTCAAGTTTGTCTAAGGTCTGCAACAGCCTCAGTTCATCTCCCTGTTTGGTCTTGTGCCTCTGTTCTGCTCAGAATGAGTTCCTGTCCCACTCTGGCACTGAGCCGTTGCAACAAAACAATCTTACCACATCCTGATCTGTACTGGTAAAAGCAGACAAGGGACGTGAGTGTTCTCTGCTCATTTCCAAGTGAGACTGCACCTAGATACTGTGCCCAGCTTTGGATCCCTAGTACAATAAAGATGTCAACTAGATAGTTTTTAGTGGCTGAGATAGTCAAGTCTGTAGTAGGTGCCACAGCAAGAGGGGTGAGAGGCACATATATGTTCAGCTCAGAGCAGAGAAGTCAAGAGAGAGATTTTACTGCATTCCTCACAGCCTAGAGGAAACTACAGAGCAGATGGAGCTAGATTCTTCTCAGAAATGGATAATGAAAGCACCTAAGGCAACAGACACAAAATGCTGCAAGTAAAAAACCTGAGAATTGTGAGAAAGGTACAGCCAGGAAAAGGGTCCAAGAAGGGTGCTAGGAATCCATCCTTGGAGATAATCAAAACCCCCCCCCCCCCAGAAATGTCCTGAGCAACTTAACCTACAGTGCATCCAGCCCTGCTTGGGGCAGGAGATTGCAATAGACCCTGCAGAAGCCCATTACTATCTAGAAGTTCCTGAGATCATACTTGCCAGAAATAATTGACATTGTTAATGCTTTCTTCAGTGCCTCAGTTCTTCATGGCTAAACCACTGGAAGTGCCTCATGCAGTAAAGGTGCTGAAATACACTACGAAACGTTGAAGTATAAGGAGTTTAGACGTGCCCAGGAGATAGTAGGGAAAAAGGGCTGCTTTCTAACAGGGAGGTTAACATTTGAAGAAGGGAGGAACAACTGAACACAGCGTTATAAGCTTGAGGATGGCAGCAGAAGTAGGAGAGAATCAGCAGTACTTGTGCTAGCATAAGCATAATGTGTGGGGAATCATCACTCTGTTTTGTTACCATGCCTTGCTACATGCCCAGCTCAGCAGGTCTGATTAGTAGGAAGTATCAGAGCATCCATGGAGTTCTGAGCCCGCGGCAATGGGGATGCTGCAACTCAAGTGCCAATAGTCTCACAAAGGTTGTCAATAGTCTCACACAGGTTGTTCCTGTACCCACAACATAAGGTCCTGGGAAAAATGCTTTTAGGCTCAGACTTTGAGATCTGCATATATAAGTAAGAGCATGGAAAACAAGCAAGTTTATTGGAAAAGTTGTGAGGAAGCAGAACCTGGAAGTCCTGTGACGTGACAGGTCCTGAAAAAATATACCAAAGCCCTGGGACAAGCATGCAAGCACTAAATGTCTGTGTAGGGGAGGTGCCTATCTCCAGGCTTTGTCTGTAGCTCAGGTGTGAAAAAACAGCCTAGAGGACTGCTGAGCTGAAGAGTTTCATCTGATGGTCCTAGGGTCCCTTCTCAGAGAGCTGAACCCCAGGGAAATGCTCCAGCCGGGTAAGGGACAGGTCACCCCACTTCCAGCAGGTAACACCATACCTAGAAAGTCATTAGCTGAAATCCTGTCATAATCCCAGATCTGGAGATCCAGAACAACTGGTTCCTGAAACTCTGATTCATCTGTGGAGAAGACCGTCCTTTTTCTTACAAATTATCTCCTCAGTTGGGAGATAATTGAAGCGGAAGATGAACCTCCAGTTGAAATTGCCTTCCCCAGTCAAGGAGTTAAAAGTGAACATCTGTCTTCTGTTTGTCATGGTCAAGACCTTTTATCCAGCTGCAAGGAAAGCTCAGTTACCCTCTAACCTTGTCAGCCAGCCTCAAAGGCAGAGCAGAAGGATGGAAGCAATGAACCCCATGGGGTAGCAGGAAAGGGTCAAATCAGAGAAACAAGTGGACATCATCTCTGGGATTACAGTTGGACATACAGAGGACTGGAGGGGGCATCTCACAGCAAGGCAAGGAGGAGTAGATGTTCAGAGGAGGAAAGTGAGTGTGTGGGCCATGAGAGGGAGCAGGGCAGCCAGGCTCCCACCAGACCTTTTCACAGAGATGTTGCTAGAAGGCTGTCCTGTTACTGGGTTGACATAATCAAGGATCACATCATCTGTGTTCCAGATAATCACATGGAGCTCATAACTGGGGAAATGACAGAGAGGTGAGACACATACCCTTGTCCCTGGTGCCTGGGAGGACAGATCAAGCCCTGAGCACAATGCCAGAGCAGCAGGACTCAAACCTTCCCAGCAGTGTGGTTCCCCCTGCTCCTCCCACCAAGCACAGCCCAGCAGTCTCACTGCCAGGCATAAAACCCTTTCTGGACACTACAACCCTACAAGACAAACACACACAGCCAATACAGGTAGCTTTGCAAACCAAATCCCTGTTGCATGGGAAATCCACCCTGCTCTACTAAGCCACAGGAGCACAGAAAGGCTTAGGCAGGAAGGGATCTCTGCAATCTCTGCAGTCTCTGCTCCAAGCTTTTGCTCTAGCTTCACAGTAGGTTGATTGCTCAGAGCCTTGTCTGCATGAGTTTTAAGTATCACCAAGCACGGACATTCCATGGACATCTGGGTCAATCCGTCCCTGTTCCAGGATAGCTTCACTGTCACTGAGAAAATGTTTTCTCTATATTCAGTTGGAGATTCCCTTGCTGCAATTAGTGTTCATTATCTCTTGTCCTTTTGGGTGCACGTCTGAGAATAATCTGGACCTTCTATCTCAAAAGAAACATGAGATTCTCAAAAAACAGCAGATTTCCTTCTTCAACTGCACTTCTTCAAGGTCTCAAAGACATCTGTCCACTAGCCAGACTAACTATTCAGAGCTTGACCCGGACCCTAATCCCATCTCTTACAACTCCACTAACCCTCACCAAACGCCCATTATCCCACCCCTAACCCTTCCCCTTTGCCACTGTGCCCACCCCTTAATTCCACCCCTTACCATGACACCAGAACCAGAACTCATAAGTTTTAGGTTAGTAGTTTGAGACCTAACCCACTACACCACCACAGGTGTGCCGCACAGCTTCAGAGGATCCTCAGAGGCGCAGCAGGGATGGAGCAGCATTAGCCGGTGCCTGGCATCACCCGCACGTGTCCTGCTCGCCCCGGGCGCCGCTAATCCCATCACTCATCCCCCAACATGGGGAAATGCCACAGGAAATTGCTCTGAAAGCGCGGGATCAGTGCCAGAATCAGGCAGCGGAAGATATGGCCAAAGCTCAGGGTCTTTCCAGAGCACCTCACCAAAGATGGCAATTGGCCAGAAGTGGCTTCTGCCAGCACACAAGATGGAGCGTAGGGCAGAAATCATGTGGTACAGGACAAAAAATGGCGGCTGTGGAAGAAGTCACATGATACAGGACAAAAGATGGAATATAAGGGCAGTAGTCATGTGATACAGGAGAAAAGTCATGTGATACAGGAAAAATATAGCAAGCACTGGAAATGGTCATGTGATGTATGACAAAAGATAGCTACTAAGGATGGAGTTCATGTAAAACGGGACATGATGGTGGGTAAGGACGGAAGTCACATGATACTACAGCAAAGAGTATGTGTGCAGCATCTTGCGCACGTGCTTTTGGTAGGGGCAAATGGTGCCATGGCAGGTCCTCGCTTCTCAGACAGGCGTTTTTTCCGCTGCCTGAACACGACTCCAGCGCCGATGCTGATCCAGCGCTTTTAGTGGGATTTTCTGTGGACTTTCCCGATTTGGGCACACGGGTTTTGGTGTCAACGGCACAGGCGGAGTCAGGCAGCGGCAGGGACATCTGTGTCTCGGTCGCGCTGTGCCGCTTCTGACTCAAAGCCCCCAGCACCTTCCTGGACTTCTCTGTTCCCGCCTGGCCCGGGGAAATAGAGGAAAATACAAAAGCATCGAGGAAGAACAGTCAGTGGTGTTGGGGCACCAGGGTAGCTATAGATCCAATGGTGTCAGGAACCCACGTCTTAAGAGAGGAACCCACTTGCCGCGGCAAAAAGTCCAAATATGGACCACACTGGACAAATTTAGACCAGCCTTTTCTATTATTATTACATCAGCCTCCGAACATTGTTAGATGTTAACAGCATGCTGGCCTAAAGGGAAAATGCCCCCGAAGGTGGGGTAGAACGGAATGACGTAAAATCATCTCAGTTTAGATTTCAGCCAATCACACCAAAACAAGACATATTGACAAGCTTTCCATCCAACCTTATAAAACATACGTAATAGTAGTTTAAACAAAGACTATTTCATAAGAAACAAAGAACAGAGCTCTATTCACAGTAACCTTCTAAAGATATACATTAAATAAACTTGTTGCCATCCTAAAGCCAAATCTACAAAGTCCTATTGTTATTTGTCACGTCTACTGCTTGGGAAACTTTTCTGCTTGCTTGGGAAACTTTTCTGCTGTAACAGAACTTCGGGCCACATCCTGAGGCCTAAATACTCTTTTTTAACCATTTCCTAAAAACCCTCTGACTTTATGGATTCCCACAAGTGGAACTACCTGAGTCACTCCCCTGCCCACAGGGCGACAGCTGCCTGCATCCGGGAGCAGCCAGCGGGAGGATGCAGCTGCTCTTTGCCAGAAGGTGAGAGGTGCGGGTGCCAGAACGGTAGGCAGGGTTTCCCCGGCAGGGAGAGCTGGTGGGAATTGCCGCTTCCCGCAACTCTCAATGAATGCTGGGTGGAGTCCAGACTCAGCCAGGTGCAAGGTGGGGTGCTGTTCACGTCCCCAGGAGCTGCTGAAATAACAACTTGCAGCAGTCTTGCGTGTCTGTGTATGAAAACAGCTCTAATGCTGCAGCCGAATTGAATTTATATCAAATTTGTATCAAATGTGGGGTTTATGTCTGGGGCAGTCAGTTCCCTGAGTGTGAAAGTCCTTGACATAGTAAACCAGCAAATTTTTGAGTTCAAAATGTTGTGTCCTTAAAATTCCTAGTAAAATATTTTATGTTTAATGTTAAGTGGATTTGTTAGAGTAGCAGAAGTGTGGTGGGATAATCAACATTCCGTGTGTCAGAATTCATTTGTCTTCTTTATTTTCCTTTTTTTTCTTTCTAGATTGTAGATAAATGGGGAAAATATTTGGCATAAAGAAGTGAAATGCATCAGGAAAGCTCCATGTTCCCAAGGATTCCCTTGCTTTAGGGATGTGCAGCTACTGAACTGCACCAATAATTCCAGCTCCAACAGCAACCTTCCAAAGCTGGAAGAGACAGGGAAGAAAATTCCAAGAGTGGTGGGAAGTGCTTTTTCCCAGGTCTGGATAGCACTGATGTTGGAATGATTTAAAAATATTCCTTGCCCCTCTCCTTTGCCAGCCCAGGACTAAGTTGGTGTTCTCTGAGTGGCTGCAGTTCCCTGGATGTGGAGGAAGGAGGTCTCTGCTGGAGAGTGAGAGAAAGGTCCCTGCTGATTGCTGTAACCTGGGTGGGCAGAGCGCTCTGATCTTGGCAAGATGTTTGTAAGAATTGAATCAATCCTGCCTCCTTTAGAATGAGTTGTTTTAATGAGTCATCGGCAGGGACCACTTTTAGCCAGCTTTAGTTAAGTTTCTTTGTCACAGGTTTCTTTTTTTTTGACCCTGAAATCACCAAAACCTAAAGTTTGCTGAATTAACCCTGAAGTGCTTCAATGAACCAATCCTGTGGAAACTAGGTATTGGATATCTGGGATCTTATAACCATTCAAGGCTGTGTTGGATTTACCCCCTGATTTTGGTGCCAAGGGAAACTCCAAGGTGAGAATAATCAAAATGTGAACCAGTTCTTGTGAAACTCAGCTTTCCAAAGCTTTACTCAGGATTAAAAAAAGATGGGAATGCCCTTGGCAGAAAAGCACCCGCGAAGCAAAGCCAAAAATCTGCCTTATTATTATTCCTGCCCCACAACATACTTGTCTGTGAACAAGTGTGCGAAGTTCACAAGGCTATGTTAGGGCCTTGAAAAAGTCCAATGTGACAGGGTGTTGGCTGCTTTTATACAAAAGTAGGTATATTTGTGGTGCTGTTAAGGAGTATGGTGCTTAATGATTCAGAGTACTGTTCCTGTGCATCCTCAGAGAAAGCATTCCACTCCCTCCTCTAAGTGTGTATCAGCTGCATTTGCTGAAGGACTACTTAGTAGATCACAGAGAAACTCAGGGAAGTAAGCAGCTACCATCTCCTTTAAAAATCTCACCAGGCACCTCTGTTTGCTCAAGTGCCTGAAATTTCACTTGTAAAATAAAGTAGTACAAAAGCGGGGAAATATTATTCTGTTTGTGATTCTGCTAACATACCACATTGCTAGGCTGTTTGGAAAGGGATGCTGTTTCTCAATCATCTGTAATTTACTAGTGCTTTTCCTTAAATTCTCTGTAGATACAGTAGATAGAGTACTAGATTGTTTCTGTCAGTTGCTGCAGCAAGAAACTGAGTGAATCAATTTTCTAGCATCAGTGCTCTTCAGCTGGCAGCTAGGGAAAACACCATCTTCTTTGGCACTTACCTTGTTATTGCTTCCAAAGTAATCTGAGACTTAGTGATTAGAGGTCATAGGGTTAAAAATAAAGTTACTTATTTTTTTAAGTTAATCTGAACTTCCAAATTCAAAGTAGTTGTAAACATTTGTGTCTTTTCCCAAATGAATAGATTTCACCTGACGGTAACTTACAAACTGTTTTGATTACACTGTAGCCCTACACATATGATTAATCCCTGATTACAGGATATTATGTGTACTCAGTGTTTTGCTGAATGATGACTTTTAAAAAATAAGTATCATTCATCATTTAATTAGTGAAATTTTCAAGAGTCAGAGCAATTTACAAAAATTTCTCACAGATGTCTGCAAATTTAGAAATTATATAACCAAATTATTGTAGTCTGTTGTCCTAGGGTGACATTATGATGCTTGTATCCCCATTCGTGAGTTCTGTTTATGTTGGATATTATGTTCTGTGCCTTCAAGACTGGCTCTGAAGATTGAATGTTTTGTTTTGGTTTTGCTATCAGCCGCTCCCCCATGGCTGGTGGGACACAGAGAGGGCAGTGCATGGTGCTGCATTTACTCTTTGCTTTTGCTCTTCCTTCTGCTTTGCTTCTGCTTTGCTCTTACTTTTTGCTTCTGCTCATCAGTTAGTTTAGCTAAGCAGTCTGAATTTTTCCTGGACTGTTTTTTCCTTTCCCTTTTTTGGACCAACTTGAACCTGCTCCAGACTGGGACCTGGGAACAGCGAGGGTTTGCACCTTGCGGCTGCAGCAGCTGCCCCAGCACAGGACGGACTGATAACAGAGCGACCACCCCCAGGAGAGACTTTCTGAAGTTGTCATCTTTTTCAGAGCGGTGAAAGAGTGGTGTCATCTGGTATTGTTCATTTTGTGTGCTGGGGGGTGTTTTGCCTGTTAAATAAACAGGTTCTTTCCACTTCTCTCTGAGAAATCCTTCCCAACCCGGTTGCAGGGAGGGGCCATGTGGGTTTGCTTTCTGCAGGGGCCTCCTTTTGGAGGTTTTCTCCCAAATTTGCCCTAAACCAGGACACCTGTTATTGGAATAAGAATCCCAATATTACCAGTTAGATGGTGCCTGGGCCAGTCTGACCCTCGCTGCTGGGCCAAAGGCGGCACTGTGGTATCACCCCAGAGATACCTTGGCTGCTGGAGATTGCAGCAGGGCACTAAACAAGTCCAGGCTTGTCAGGAACTCTGTTTACCTCAGGAGAGAGAGCTTCTGGCGATGGTGAAGAGAAAAAGGAGAGGATTCCGCTGGAGGGTTTAATGTCCAGATGTTTATTCCATGGTTACAGAGGTCTGAACCGGGGCAACTGCTCCAACAGAATACCGGCCGCATGGTCTAATTAACCTTTTAAGCTCAGGGACAGGGGAAGGGGAGGGGACAGGTGAGCTACCAACCAGGTGAAGGGGCAGGGTCTCAAGGGACTAGGGACACCTATACGGTCCAATGTCCCCCAGGCCTGAGGAGCATCCTTTGAACTTGACCAACCACACGATGCCTTGCTGGAATGTTAAGCCTGATTGACAGGGCACACTCAGCAAGGGGCGAGGGGGAAGGGAGAAGGGAATATTGGCACACCTGAGGAAGGGACCCGGAAGCTAAAAACACACCACAACAACCTGTATTCAGTTTTATTGCTCTGTATCATAATAGTCTCAGGGCTCTTCCTCCCAGGGCAACTATGACACGCTTCTTCAAATGTTTGTCTAAAAGCCATTTACAGTTTTTCATCTATAAGAGGTTTTCTGTTTAGTCATTATTAGAATCAGGCCATTCACAGCCATGTTTGGGTCTGTGTGCCGCCTTGCATCTGTCATAAATGTAATTGGAAGGTTAGGTATAAAACTAGTCACAAAATCATACAGGTATTGATACACACTGCAGTTTTCAAATCAAGAAAATATTTAATGCATTAAACAAGAATGATTCAAAATTGCAGATGAGCTTCAATCACTTTAATTATGATTTAATTGGAAAAGGGCTTTACCATCTGTACAAAAGCTTCAGCAACCACTATGTGTGTAAAACAAACAAAAAAGACTGATGAAGGTAAAAGGAGTTTATGAGGAACCCTGACCTGTGCTTCCCTATCCTGCTTGACTTTGTTTATGTGGGTCTTTGTGCAGTCTTTGTGCTGTCATCAGAATTTAAGTTTCCAAACTAGAACAAGTTGTTATAGCTCATTATGATGTACAAGTATGTAATATCTTTCCTGCTCTCTGAGAATTTCAATGTCTGCTGCATAAATCAACTTGCCTGCACTTCAAGAATCGACGGGGTGTAAAAAGTAGTATAGGATTACTGATTTAGTTAAGAATCAGTCATCCTTCAGCCACTGGCTGCTGGCTGGAGGTGCTTTGCTTCATATTGCCTGCACCAAGCTAAAGACAGGTTTGTCACAAAACTGTTAGGTGCCAGATCATTAAACCTTATTATACTGAGGCAAAAAGATTTTTGGGATGATAAAAATAAGTATGAGGTCTGCACAAACTCCAGGGAAGACAATATAGTTTGGCATAGACGAGCCATGTGCATGGAATGACCTTCAAGGTGTCAAGGGCTGCTCCTAGAAAAAAGGCAAAAAGGCAGAGTTGTAACTCAGTTTATGTCCACTCAGCTTATGGATGCCTGTACTTCGGGCAAAAGGTTTTGTACCTGTCATCGTTTAAGCCCCAGACAACAGTCAAGCACTATGTAGCCACTCACTCACTCCCCCACAAGCAAGATCAGGGAGAGAATCAAATTGGAAAGGTAAAAGTCAGAAAACTTGTGAGTTGAGATAATGACAATTTATTAGAGAAAGCAAAAGCAAAGAAAAACAAGGAATTCATTTTTTCCCGTGGGCAGGCAGGTTTTCAGCCATCTCTAGGAGAGCAAATACCATCACTCCAAATGTCTGCCTGGTTTCCTCCTTCTTGCTTCTTCCTTCTCCACTTTATATACTAGGTATGATGCCATATGGCCTAGAATATCCCTTTGGTCAGTTGCAGTCACTTTTCCTGGCTGTGTCTCCTCCCAGATTCCAATGCACCCCCAGCTTTATTGTCAGTGAGGCAGTATGAAAAGAAGAAAAGGCCTTGGCTTTGTGTAAGCCCTGCTCAGCAATAACAAAACCATCTTTTTTACCATTGCTATGTTCATCAAAATCTAAAACACAGCCCCATACCAGCCACTGTGAAGGAAACTTTCCTCCAATTGAACCCAGCGCATAACCCAAACCTTGATTTTCCTAGTTTCTCACTGCACTTATAAAAACCCAATCTATCATGCATGCTTCTTCATCAGTACTGTTTCTTTCCCTAGATTTCTATGTAAATAAACAATTAGTCATGCTTGACAGGTGAGACATTAAATAAAAAGATAAGCCAATCCAAATGAAGTGTTTGTGGAAAATACTGATGTGTCACTATCTACATACACTCCTCTCCCGTGAGGAATGCTGCCTAAGTCAAGGTAACTACTGCACCATAAAAAACCAAGCACTGTAGTGATGAAGAAATCTTCAAGCGATGTTCCTGAGGCTCTGTCTGATTATACTAACTGGAACTACAGAATGAATGAAAATGCAATGTGGTTATTATCTGCCTGGCAGCAATGGCAGAAAGCAGTGGAGATGATATCATAGCTGGGCTGCTGCTGTTGAAGTGCTAGACTTGTACAAAAGAAAATTTGCTGATGAGCAATTAATTACAGGTATTTACAGGCAACTAAGTTTATCTGGTTGTATGTCCATTTACCATATTTGAAAAACAGGTATTAGAACAAACTTCCTTGGGACTCCAATGCAGTTGGATTTCTAGACATGGAAAATACTCAATATTAATAGTGCTGGCATTGCAAATAATAATGGCATGGGACACGGTATGCTGAGACCTCTACCCGACAGACTCTCTGCATTCAAGTAAGGTGACAACTCTTCATTTTACGCAGATCAATTTTTCAAAACTATTCCTTGAAGTTACACTTTTTCTAGGGATTAGTTAAATGATGATTCTTGATGTGTTAGGTTATCTGAAATCTAGAGGTGATTAGGACACAGCTAGCAGGAACAATTGCCTGTACTTGCTAGATTTGGTTCCAAACAGATAATTGAAATTTCATTTATGTTCTATTCTAAGACAGCTATGCCAACTGGGAGTGCAATAAAAGTGATCAAGTACGTCTGTGACAATGCTTCTGGAACTAAGAGAACACCTGGTACCTCTAAAGTTTTGTGTGTGGGTGAGACTCAGTGTATATTGTCTGGGAAGAAGAGCTGGGTGCACAGGCTGAGCAGGTATCTCTGGCATGCTCCAGTTATGTGTCTTTGACAATCAGGACAGGAGGGACTACAAGGCTCAGGATTAATATGTGAAGACTGAAAACAATTCCCAGTGCAGGAGGAAAAATTCTACTCTTTCTTACTGGTTTAGTTAACAATGCATCATTCCAACATGGAAAAACTTTTAAGAAAAAAGTTTATGAGAAGGAGTTTGAGAGTAGTTTCTGCAATGATATACTTCCTCAAATCACAGGGAAAAGGAGTGACTTGGGTTATCCTAATTAGGCCAAGATTATTTTTCCTTCTATGAAAAATCTTTTTTCACTCAGACGTGAGAATGGACAATACTGAATAGCCGACTAGTGGACAACTGCCTCCCATGAGACCAAGTAACTGAAACTTATATTATAAAAATTATAAATACTAGAGTCCCAGGATCTATCATGGATCCCTGCCATCATCTCCTTCGCCTCTTTGGCTTCCACAGCATGATGCATGATGACAATATCTGTAGAGAGAACTGGGTAATGTGAATTCTATTGATGCCTCAGGTTTTAGCTTTTATATTTTTCAGATTCTGTGCTGCTTTCGTGTGTGGGTCTGGGCTTCATATTAGGGGATAGTAAACTCTCTTCACAGACTAGGTAGACAAAAAAATTCCTTCTCCAGCTGGGAACCCAACGACAGCCAATCCAAATTTCATGCCCAAGAGCATAAACAACAGTGGACTGAAGAGAAAAAAACAAGAAGGATGGGACTTCATGGGCTAAAGCTGTAATTGGACAATTAGCTCCAATATGCTAATGGACCAAAACTTATAAAAGAGTTAGATCCCGTGACCAGTGGCCTATTTTGTAAGCATTTTGGGTCCATGTAAAAAATTAGCATATTCTATACTCTTTTGGAGTTTATTACAGTAAAGCATTCAGAGAAAAATATTATTGCCTACATCACAACATTCCCTTAATTTTACATGTTTTTGTGCTTCTGAGTGACCTCCTTCTAGCCACATATGTTAATTCAATATAAAGAAATACAATCTGTCTATACTTATCTTACTGTCTCAGTCCATTATAAAAAAGGTCAGACGAGGGACCATAACACCTTTGTTTCTAACAGACTTTCTCTGTTATGTGCTGAAGTCATTTGACTGCAGAATAAGCTGACTTTGTACTTTCCCACAGATAGTAAGAAATTAGAGGCCCTTCAGTATCAGTATTTTTATGCCCAAGTATTCTGTTTGGAATGACAGTGTTTAGAGGGCCTTTGGCTGCTGAAACTTCTGCTGAAAGCTTGGTTAATTCCAGCCTTCAATGAGTTACTGGACAGAAATCTCCAACACTCCACTGAACCTGCTGCAACTTTTATGCAACCCCGTGGTTATGATGATCCGCTCTGATGTACATTTTGTGTTCCTTGTGATTCATTTTCACCTGTTATAGGTCTGCTGGGATTGGCTGGGATAGACACAGTAGCTGGTATGGGCTGTTTTGGATTTATGCTGGAAGCCCTGTTGACGAAACAGAGATTTTCTCCTTATTGCTGCTCAGTGTTTATTCAGAGTCAAGGTCTTTTCTGCTCTTCACCCCACCAGCAAGCAGGCTGCGGAGGCAGAAGGAGTTGGGCGGGGACACAACCAGAACACCTGACGCCAAATGACTCCAGGGATATTCCACAACATATGGCATATCATATCAATCATATCATATCATATCATATCATATCATATCATATCATATCATATCATACTTAGTGTTGCGAACAAAAATTCGGTTAATATTTTTTTGTGAGAAAAAGTTACAAAAAGGCAGCCAGATCTCTGTCCCTGCCAAGGTTCTGCGTGTTTTGTTATTGTAATCACGGGTCGTTGTAGCTTATCGCTCTTTTTGTATTAGTGAAGGCCCTGGCTAGGGCGAGGTAATGGTCCTTCCCCGAGGCTAAGGTGTTCTTTTCCCAGCACAGTGAAGACACCTGAGAGGGTGGGGTGGGTTATGCAAAGTGACTCCAAGACAAGCATGCTTTTTGGGACCCCGACTCCAAAGGCACAGAGAAAACCCCAAAAACAACGAGCCAGATAAGAGTTGAGAGACTGAAGTGATGTCTGGATGTGAGGAGCCGAGTGCTGAGCCTGCAGAGATGCGGAACACCTTCGGAGTCCCTCTCGCCCTGACCATGGGAGTCGTCCCCAGCGGTGAGACCGAGCCGACTGGGCGAGGAGGGACAACATCTGACAGGGACACCATGCCCTAAAGGCTCCCACGAGGACCGGATCCCCCGGCTCTGCCCCTAGTGGACAGAGCTGTGCATATCTTCCTCCTCTGAGTCGCCCTGGGAGACACGACAGGGACTGCAGCCCTGCCGAGCCGCCCAATCCTGAGCTGATCACTTTTAATAAAGGCATTAAAAAAGGAGAAGAAGTCTCCTGGCCCTGTTTATTTCATTTAGCCTATAAAGTTGGGTGAAGAAGAAAGAAGGCAGGGGGAGAACATTTGGAAAGATGGCATTTTTCTCCAAGTCACTATTACATGTGATTGAGCCCTGCTGTTTTAGTGATTGGTAAACTGACTTTTCTCCAGGCTGAACAACCCCAGCTCCCTCAGTCGTTCTTCATACGGCTTGTGTTCCAAGCCCCTCACCAGCCTCGTTGCTCTCCTTTGGACACGCTCAAGCATCTCAACGTCCCTCCTAAAGTGAGGGGCCCAGAACTGGACGCAATACTCCAGGTGAGGCCTCACCAGTGCTGAGTACAGGGGAAGGATGACCTCCCTGCTCCTGCTGGCCACACCGTTCCTGATACTGGCCAGGATGCCATTGGCCTTCTTGGCCACCTGGGCACACTGCTGGCTCATGTTCAGCCGACTGTCAACCAGCACCCCCAGGTCCCTTTCCACCTGAGCACTCTCCAGCCACACCGTTCCTAGCTTATATCATTGCAGGGCGTTATTGTGGCCAAAGTGCAGAACTCGGCACTTGGACTTATTAAACTTCATCCCATTAAATTCTGCCCATCCATCCAACCATTCCAAGTCCCTCTGCAAAGCCCTCTGTCCCTCTAACAGGTCAACACACGTTCCCAGCTTAGTGTCATCTGCAAATTTGCTAATAAAGGACTCTAAGTCCTCATCCATGTCATCAATAAAAATATTAAACAGAACCGGCCCCAGCACAGATCCCTGAGGGACACCACTGGTGACTGGTCGCCAGCTGGATGCAGCACCATTCACCACCACTCTCTGGGCCTGGCCATGCAGCCAGTTCTGAACCCAGCAAAGAGTACCCCTGTCCAAGCCACGAGCTGCCAGCTTGTCTAGGAGTATGCTGTGGGAGACAGTGTCAAAGGCCTTGCTGAAATCCAAGTAAACAACATCTACAGCCTTCCCTGCATCCACTAGGCGGGTTACCCGGTCATAAAAGGTGACCAGGTTGGTCAAACATGACCTACTCCTCCTAAATCCATGCTGGCTGGGTCTGATACCCTGGCCATCTTGTAAATTTTGCGTGATGGCGCTTAATATAAACTGTTCCATTATTTTGCCAGGTACTGAGGTAAGGCTGACTGGTCTATAAATACCAGGATCTTCCTTTGCACCTTTTTTGTGAATGGGTATCACACTGGCCAGCTTCCAGTCATCCGGAACCTCACAAGTGAGCCAAGACTGTTGGTAAATGATGGAGAGTGGGTTTGCAAGCTCGTTTGCCAGCTCTCTCATTACCCTGGGGTGGATCCCGTCTGGTCCCATAGATTTATGAATATCTAAGCATTTCAGTAGTTCTATGACTGCCTCCTCTTGGATAATGGGGGGACCATTCTGCTCCCTGTCACCATCAACCAGCCTAGGCAGGCAGGTGTCTTGAGGGCAAGTCATCTTCCCACTAAAAACTGAGGCAAAATAGGCATTAAGCACTTCTGCCTTTTCCTCATCTTCAGATACTAAGTTCCCTCCTTTGTCCAATAAAGAACAAAGGCTGGTCTTACCTTTCCTTCTACCATTAATGTATTTGTAAAAACATTTTTTATTATCCTTTACAGAAGTTACCATTCTAAGTTCAAACTGAGCTTTGGCCTCCCTAATTTTTTCCTGCATGCTCTAGCAGCCTTCTTGAATACTTCCTTAGAGACCTGACCCTTCTTCCAACGCTGATACATCCTCTTTTTATTCTTAAGTTCCTCCAAAACCTCCTTGCCCAGCCAGGCTGGACGTTTACCCCATTGACTGATCTTTCGGAACACAGGGATGGTCTGTTCCTGTGCCCTCAAGATCTCTGTTTTGAGCTATGCCCACCCTTCCTGAACTCCTTTGTTTTTTAGGACTGCTTCCCAAGGGACGCTCTGAATAAGTCTCCTAAACAGGCCAAAGTCTGCCCTCCGGAAGTCCAATGCAACAGTTTTACTGATGCTCTTCCTGACTTCACCAAATATTGAGAACTCTATTATTTCGTGATCACTCTGCCCCAAGCGACCTCCAACCACCACATCTCCCACCAGTCCATCTCTGTTTGCAAACAGCAGATCTAACATAGTCCCTCCCCTGGTGGGTTCACCCACCAGCTGCAACAAAAAGTTGTCCTTCATACATTCTAAGAATTTCCTGGACTGCCTCTTTATTGCTGTATTAAGTTCCCAGCAGATGTCTGGTAGGTTGAAGTCACCCACAAGCACAAGGGCTGATGATCTTGAAACATTTATTAGGTCAATTACAAAAAAATAGAATTTCGAGCAACCACCACCACAATTAAGACAGCGTCAGGACCAGGTATGGGCGCTGGGTGAGACCAGAGGTTCATCCGACAGAGTGACAGTGTCCCCTCTAAGGTTCACACCAAGTGTTTCCAGAGTCCAGCTTATATACAGTTTATTCTGCCTGAGGCACAGATGACCACATCTTTCTATTCACTTCTTCGAATGTAAACCCACTTCCATACATATGGTGAAATAGACAAAGATGGGTCCCAGTTTGCAGACAGAAGTCTAGGTACACAGGGGAAGCTTGCTTTCACATGTAATAAGTTGGTATTGATCCCTGAGTACCCAGATGCAATCAGGACGGGTCTGAATCTTGTGAGATTCCTGGGACACAGCAATTAATCATGGGCCAGGGAGGCTCCTGATGTTATCTCCCAGGTGCAGGAGACGAGGAAATCATCACTGATGGTCCAGGAAGGCTTCATTCAGATGATAAACGGGTCTGATGCTATCTTGACATTGCCAGGAATTAGTTATAATCTGAATAGAGCTTTATTCCTGGCTGGGAGGTTAAAACATTATTTCTACTATATTTTATACCTACATGTATCTGTTTATACAGCATGAATTAACTACATTACATATAACATAAAATGATGCTTTGAAAAGCTTCCCAGGACAGTGGTCCGCAGATCTCTGCCTGAGAAGGAGGAGGTGAGCGGCAGTGTGGGATGGGAAGGGAAGGGAAGGGAAGGGAAGGGAAGGGAAGGGAAGGGAAGGGAAGGGAAGGGAAGGGAAGGGAAGGGAAGGGAAGGGAAGGGAAGGGAAGGGAAGGGAAGGGAAGGGAAGGGAAGGGGCAGAAAGCAGTGCGGGGGTGTGCATGTGAGGCTGGGATGAGGAGCAGGAAGGCACTTCCAGTTGGGAGAGACGGACAGTCGTGAGTCTCACAGCAAGGTGAGCTATTTGGCAAAGCCCTGAGTTTTGGTTCAGGAATGTATGTTTTCCTGTAAAGCGGTTTATTGCTTTCTGAGTGAAAGGTATATTGCTGTTCCCAGAATTGTAAAGCTGCGCCTGTCCCTCAGTAAAGGCGTTGCTCGGTAGTTGTTGCTCTGAAATGATGGCTGGCTCCAGGTGGCTTTGCCAGAGAGAAGGCTGTGATAGATGAGTAATGCAATGATTGACTCTCACAATTAACAGACGTATATCATGTATATATGTTAAGAAAAGTTTTATAGATTTATAGTTATTTTTTACCCCCTGCATTTTAATCAAGGGACAGCCAAGGTTGGGACATCTTGGAGGGTTGGCTTGTCACTATGGCGACATCTGACCTCCAGTCACGATTTGAGGAAGTAAACTCCACCACTGGACAGTGAAGGAGTCGATAGACAGAATTTTGGGAGGGGCTAAAGGGTTAAAAGGCAAAACTTCCATTGAGTGGGTGAGCACAGGGTGGGGAAAATCCTTTGCCCCCCGGCGCCGTAACATTTTCTCTGTTCAGTCTTCTTTTGTATTTTTGATGTGGTTTAATAAACCTTTCTAAATTTATGAAAAGTTAGTAGCAATTTCTCACAGGGCTGATAAAGCAATTTAATGGGCTGGGTGTGAGCAGAAACCTGAGGTAAGCCTTGTGGCTGGGACAAGCAAATAGTGCATTTTGGGGGTTGCTAAAAAGCATCTGAGACAAGGCCAGCATGAATTAATCCTAAAGATGCTCAACTCTGCCCAGTACTCAGATGGGGTTTGAGATGCCTCTGCTTTGCTGCTGGATGCATCAAGTCTTTTTATTCAGAGTATTCAAGACATGCAGCAGTAATTGATTGAAGTGGAGAAGCCAGAGCTGTGGCTGTTGCTAGGGGAATAACTCCTATTATACAGGAAGTGAGCACCGCACCAGTACAACGTGAAAAGTTAAATGTGGGGTTGCACAGAAGCGTAAGCCTGAGCCCTGCTGACTCCAAAAGGCCAGGTGGCACATCCCTCTGTGCTGAACAAATCACTACCGGAGAAGCGTATAAGCTGGTATAATTAAAATAAAGCTTGGGTTTTTTTCTACCCCTGGGTGCAGCTATGCTTTCCTACTTCTAGCAGGTTTTGCAAAGGAATGGTATGCAGCCTTCTACATGTGACAGTGTCACTACGGTGTTGGTAAAATAAAAAATAAATTAAAAAAAAAATTAAGTGTTATTTTCTGGTTTTCTGGACCTGACTAGATCAAAATTGACAATTTTATTGAAATCCGCAAGAAAAGGGCACCAAGAAAAGCTTTAATCAGCAGCTTTTATTTGCAGCAGCTGGTGACTCCAGCCATCTCTTGCTGCATTCCCTGTACCCAGCGTGGCAGCCCGCACAGCCTGCACAAACAAACCCTCCCTCCTCGCCCGTCTGGCTGAGGTGTTGCTGTGCTTAGCAGCTTCTATCAGGGCATCGCAGCAGGTGCTTGCAGTCCCAGCCGAGAGGATGATGGGGAGAGCTGTACCTTTAACTGAAAAGAGATGTGCATTGCTCCACTGCAGTCCTCCGTAGTAGCTTCAGAGTGAGCAAACCTCAGTGCAGAGCCTGGGGCTCAGTGCATGAGAGCAGAGTTCTGCTCAGAGCACTGCGCAACCAGTCGTATCAACTTTGTAAAGGACTCACTTTTTAATTTTATTGTTATTCTTGAAATTTGTAAGAGAGAAGAGTCTTTCTATCTGTTGGAACCATGAGTGGCTGTTCAAAGAGATGCAAGTATGGGATTGTCAAATTTGCCCAGACTGTTTTTAAACTCATCACAGGCACTCTCAGCAAAGGTAAGGGAAACAGTTTATACTGTTCCTCTGTTCTGTTATGTCTGTAGGATAAATTTTGTAGGCTTTTGGGAGGTTTCCAATAAGGTTTCTTGTTTGTCTCTTCAGAGGTGTTCTGGTTTAATTCTGGGAATTGGATGTTCTGAAAGAAGTGTGCAATGAAGATTGGAGTTATGCTGAAAACCTTATGTAATTGTTTCTACCATGTGTAGTTTGTAACCTGTGTTTATCAATCTGTCCTGGCCAGCAACTATAGTGAGTTATTCCAATGTGTTCAGAGAAGTGTTTGTGAAAACAACTGATGTGCAGCCTAAAAAACTGAAAGAGTTCCTAACTGTCAGTAACTTGTATTTCTCTGTGTCATTTTATGCTTTACTGTCTCAAAATCTAGGTCATTGCTTACTGCATGCATTTGAAATGCCTTTTGCTTGTTTCAGTTTTGCTTGTCACTTACACCCCTTGTGCTTTCTCATGTGAAAGTGAAGCAGTACCAAACTTATTTATGCTGTCCTCTTTAATAAAATGAAACAACAAACAACATAAACTCTCTCTTCTTCTTTGTAGTTTAGTAGTTCCTCTGTTGGTGCCCTCAGGTAAGTTATGTTCTTTTTGTTGGCCATTCCTCTCATCACACTTCTTGGTACACCTCTGGCAGCTATGTGAGTATCGGTGATCTCTGTGGAAGATCTGACAACTGTAAATAATACTATACTTGAATGCTGCTCACCTGTTGAAATGTGGTCAGTTCTTATGTGAAGGTCAGACTTCTCCAAGTTTTGTGTGTTTGGTTGGAGGCAGGGGCAGTTTCGGGAATTGACAATAGGCTTTGAACTAAATTATTAGCAGAGATATTTGTATAAGGCTGAAGAATCTCAGTTAGGATGCAGTTTTTTAAAATACAAAATCAAGCTCTTTTTAATATAGTCATATTTAAGGAACAAAAAAAAGAAACACTTATTTTTCATATAAGTTTGGAATTCTTGGACATGTGTGGCTATGTTGGCTGTTTGGAGCATGCAGATGCTCTACTATGAATTTTAATGTTTAAGTGATTTCTTAGGATAAACTAAAGCAGGCTTAGGTAACTTTCAAACAAGTAAATGTAAAAGTGCCATGAACTGTTAAGAGCCGTTTACTTTTGCAGAAACTGGGAAAATTTATTCAATCGTTTTCTGTAGAAAAGAAATGTAGCTCTTAGACAGCTTTCTCATATTAACATTACTGGCTTGCAAAAGAAATCTGCAACAAAAAAATGTCTGTCACATTAAGAATACTGGACAGGTTGGTTTAAAATCAAGGCTGGTTTAAAATTACATCTGTGCGTATGTAATTCTTTTTCTTCCACTTTCCTCTGTATCATCCATATCCTGCCAAACACTAGCAGAGGAAAGAATAAAGAATTGTAAAAGTCTGTCATACAAAAGAGCTGACAGATTTTGGTTATAATCCATGATTAATGCCAAGATGCTTCTCTCACTATTAAAAAAAAAGTGAGAAAAACCAATTACTTGTCATGCTCAGAAGAAAAGGTAGTGGAGATGTCTGCAAAATCTTGTTTTCTATGGCATATCAGTATGGTGAATTTGGTGTACTTTATTTGTGCTTTTTTCAAGAGGTAGTGGTATACAGGATGCATGTATTATAGCCACAAGTGATCAGTGGTAAGTTTTGTGCCATGTGCTTGAGCTCCACTGAAGGCAAGAGGACACTTGTGTTCTGATCATGTTTCTCCACACATATATCTAGAGTGCTTCATCTAATGCAGTGCTTTCAAGCAGCCCTTGTGCTTCTTGACACAATAAAGAATAAAATGAGACTGCCACAGTTGCCTTTGCTCTGGCAATGGGATAGATGAAAATTTGAGTCTGACAACAGAATAGCACTGTATGAAGAGCTATACATTTAAATATAAAACGTCCAAGACCTGTTTCTCCTGCCCTCTGCTGCCTTCTGAAATGCGCCAGCATTGCACTATTGTGGTCATTGCAGCCAATGCAATGGTGTTGCACACTTTTACCCATCTCTTTCCCATTCCAGTGTCTCACTTCAAGCTGTTTGGATGAGATAAGAGTGTCTTTATAATTTCAAAGAATTTTAAACTCTGAAAAACATCCTTTTTTCCCCCATTCAGCTTGTGTTTTAAACTGAGAGAACCTGATTCAGGAAGGAAGAAACTACAAGAATTAGTTTGTTGCACAGACATCAAAGACCTGCTATAATTAGAGTGTTTCCATAAAGTTACCTAAAAGAATCATAACTAGAAAGTTATTAGAAAAAATAATGCTCAGAATGGTTGAATTTTTTTTAAAGTGTTTATGTTTGTTTGTATGTTCACCCCAGAGCTTATTGCTTAGTATTTCTTTTAGTAAAACTTCTGCATGTAAAGCCAAGAAATAGAAACTGTTGTAAATCACTATTACTGGTTTCTTAAACTTACACCATATACATGCTTTTGCAAATTCAAGTATTATCAGCTGTGTTTTTCACCCCACTCCTGCCTCATTTCTTTCATATTGTTTAATGTGAGAATTTACTTTTCCTCTAAATACTTTTTACAAGGAAAATCCTTTACTAGGCACAAGGTCCACTCTCTTCTTATACTTGAACAATTTTGTGGGCTTATTGCAGTTGGAGATACTCCACAGTTCAATTGGCATGTAATCCTTAGCTGTGCTCTACGGCTTCTACTTGTTTTAACAATAGCAATGGTTATTTACAATATTAAAATGAAATTGATTGCAGCTATGAAGTCCTTCCTTTTGCAGCAACGTCTGAGGAGGTGTGCTGGTTTTGCATCACAGAAGTGATGTTCTAAGAGAAGTTTCTCTTAGAAACTTCTAGCAGTTTCCTCTGTGTCTGACAAAAACCCAATCAGTAATTAGCTTTGAGAACGGACAATCTGTTGAACTGCTGAGAAAGCCGATACGCCTCTGTGAACACCGGTGTTAAAAGCAAAATATCCTGAGAATTCTCTCTTTTTTTTCTGGCCTGAGAACAGGTAACAAGGCCGGCCCCCCTCTCTCGGCCGGGCTGGGTGGGTTCTGCCGCGGGGCTGGGCCCCACTGGCTGCTGGGCACGGGGACGGGAGACCGTGGGGGCTAGGCCGGCTGTGGCTGCAGCTGCTAACGTCCTACTGCTAAGCCCTGACCCGCTGCTAGCCCAGGCCAGGGTCCGCTGGGCCCCGGCTATGCTGGAGCAGCCCTGGGCCGGTCTGGCTCAGCCAGGATTCTACCACCACTGAGATTCACTCGCAACCACAGGACAGAGGGGAAGGAGAAGCCATTGCCCCCCCCCCCCCCCCCCCCAACCCCCACTGCGGCCTGATGCTGCTGAGTTCTGGCCCGTCTGTTAAGATCCTGCCCACTTCTTCCCCCCCAGCCCAGCCGCAGCTCTGGCTGCAAGCTACTGAGCCTGGCCGGGGTCAGGTGACCATCTGCAGGCCCCGGGCGAAATATTAACTCTTTCACTGCTTCAGTCTTCCCTCGAGTGAGAGAAAAGGACAAGTGCAGGCATGTAAAGGGACTACATGAAAACACCGAGGTCAGTGAAGAAGTCAAGTCCCAGATGGGAGGGATGAGGAGATGCCTTAATCTTGGGGCTGAAATTCTCTTGTAAAGCTTTGGAGAAGACTGTAATTGACACATCAGACTCTCTTCCCCTCTAATACATGAAGGTATGGGGAGATGAAAATGTTCAAATTGTATATATCTTGCAAAGCCCTCCATGCTAATGTAAGCAAATGTTGAAGTAGCTGTGATCCCATAAGAATCTTGAACAGAGAAAGAGAGAAGAGTGATGAAGACCCTCCTGGGAGAAAAGAAGACCACTGTTCCCAGAGATGAAGATGCTTTCAAAGATAGATAAAGAGAACCTTTGCTCTTGAACAGCTCATCTTTAAAACAGTACCCCATAAGTTGACATGGGCCATAAACACAGCTGTGGGAAAGGCTGTAAAAATGGGAGGGACTTTATGATTGCAGATGTTCCAGATGGCTGCTATTCATGGAAACTGAAAGCCATAAGAGAACTGTTTTCTTGTGGAGAAGTCTCCATAAATTTACTAGATGGACTCCTCTCCCTAAGTGAACTGCAGAAAGGCTATTCTAGAAGTGATAAACTGATTGAGTTGTTTCTGTACATTGTGAGTGAGAAAAGGTTTTTGGGGGAGAAGTGTTTTAAAGGTTATATTCTAATTCTTATTATTCTTTCTTTTAGTTACTGTTATTAAAGCTTTCTTTATATTCTTTTAAAGTTTTGAGCCTGCTTTGCCTTCCTCCTAATCCTATCTCACAGCAGGAAATGAGTAAGTATATTCTAGTGGGTGCATTAACATTTGGCCAGTGCTAAACCCACCACATTAATTCGTGCGTTGGCCAGGAAATTTCAAATTGGCAAACCTAAACCCCTACAGACTGTGGCCTCTCCCTGCAGTTGGCAGTAAGGGAAGTGTATCACATCTGATACCACTGTGCAGCCTCTGGTCTGGTTGGTATGTCCTTATTTACATCTGCAACAAGTCTATGAGGCTGTAAGCCAAGAATTTCATAGTTGGTACTAGCAAAGCTAGCAAATTAGGGACTAGCAAGGTAGACTAGTAGATTTTGCCAGCTTCTTTTTTAGTATGTTCTTATTGGAAAGTCTTAGTACCAGAGCAGAGATTTTTGCGTCTATGCAAAAGAACGTCTCCTCCACCAAGAGCTTTGCATAGTGAGATGTATACACTGAAGAAAGCATGCCTGGAGAAGCATGCTCCGTTGCAGCTGGCATAAGCAGGTTAACTCCCTTATTCTCCTTGGCTGGGACGGGTGTTCAGTACCTCCAGAGAAGATCGGCTTCTGGAAATGTTACTACATGTGATAGACAGTAGGTGAGCAGAACACCTACTCCAAAGTTGCCTTTGTGAAGATTATGTGGGAAGTTAAGGTGTTCTTTCACTTTACTCTGGTGTGTGAAATGGTGGTACATTCTCCGTGGCCTGAAAGCAAGTAGGGATGGGAAGACTGAGTTTGTAGAGGGTTTCCTATTGAGCAGAATGATTAAACAAGAAGCCTGTATATGTGAAGATACTGCTAAAACCATTAAAAACCTAGGAGGAAAGGGCCTTGTTGGGTTACCAAAAATGAAGCTGGAATGACACCTCTTGGATTTCTATTAATGTGTTCTAACTATTAACACAAGAAAAGCAATATTATTTTAGGAATCAACTCCTTCAAAATATTCTTTTGCAAAACCAGGTAAGTTTCTGCAAATTAACTGCCCTTTTACCTTTGTTCCAGAACTTTCACTCTTATGGTTGTGCTCTAAAGATGCTTGTGAAAGGCACTAATTTCTGATTTTTTGCTTCTCCCAATTCTGTTCCACAGTGCAATTCATCTGGAACTAGTGATTTTTCTACTTTTCATAGTTTTAATTGCCTAATTATCTGTTCCACTGCAGTGATAAAGTCTTCAAACATCTTGTTCTCCCACAAGCCTCTCCCAGCATGAAAGAAAGTATTCTGAGTGTTTTACAGCTGTGTGTTCTGTTTTGATGCTTTGTGAATTTAAATCACAGCTAGTCTTCTAAGATGTTATGTGAGATGGTAAGGAAAGCACATGGTCCTCCTTAGTCATACTCAGGCTCTATCTCCTCTTGTGCCTTTGGAGCATATTAGCATTGCATGACACTAGCCTCTGAAAATGCAAGGGTAGGGTAAATGTTGCTAGATGCCCTAAAGACTCAGGAAGGTTCATTACAACTGTGCAAGTCATGCCAGATTTCCTGCACCTGTGTGACATATGAAAAGATACTCTGATCATCCTGTGGCAACATGGCCCCTCTTCACCCCTTGAATTAGGACTACTGCCTTCAAGTTGAGGGAAGCTCTAATTCAGAAGGAGCTGATGCATCAGTTCTCTCTTTATTATGCTTTTCTGAGTGTCTTAAATGTTCTTTAATAAGTAAAGTAGTTACAGAACCCCTAATAATGTGCCTTTATAGATTGGAGTTAGAACTTATCAGTATTTACCAAATGGCTGTGAAAGGTGAGAGTTTCTATACATACAGTGCTGTTAGAGGGGAGCTGTTGCTCTGAGGGGCAGAATAACTGTTCACTTAGAGAAGAGTCTGGAACTACTGCAGCTCACCATTCAGTACCTGATCCTAACTTTACCCCATGAAACTCTTCAGTTTCATTGCTTGATGGGGACTTCTGTGTCATGTGACTCTAATTTTTGTGTTGCTCTTTAAAAATTCCAGCTTATCTAGTTACATTTTCTCCATAATGATCAGCCTTTGACCACTAAGAAAAGTATACCTCTGTTTTGGCATGTTACTCTTTTGCATGCCTATGAAAAATAAACTGTAACTAAAACAATTTCTTCTGCAAAGGCTGTGCTACTTAAGGGATCTGAATATATGCGCATGCATTGCACTTTTTTCATCAAGAGCAAGATGAATTTTCAGAACTGAGAGTGAGAGGAAGTGGTAATGCTCTGGTCTCCCTTTTAAAACTCTCTACAAACCTCTAAATCTAAACTAATGTCTGTGCAAGCATACAGCTGTATATGGCTGCTAGAAATTTATTGGAAACTTAATTATTTGCAATGTTGTAGGCCTGAAAGATAAGTATACAATGTTACTCAGAAAACAAAGGAGCTGTTTCAAAATGGGGTTAATTCAATTTGGTATGATAATTCATTGACTGGTCTCGCAGGATTTGGTAGTTGCCTCTAAGGCCAAGATCTCTTGATTCTCAAGAGCACCATATAATTGAGCAATAGTTGTGTGACAGTGTTTAAGAGGTAGGGAATGTTAAAATGGTAGCTTGTTCAGAGTAGCTCTGATTTCTCGACCAGAGGACCAGTTCAATGCAGTATATCTAAGAGTTTTAAGGGATGTAAAAATAGAAAATTGTGGCTTGTATTTTGGGTGGTGAGGTTTATTGTAACTTTTCTTCCCAGACATAATTCATATCAAGTTTTTGCTTGGAAAAGCAAAGTTGGAGTGTGGGGGTTTTTAAATGTTCCATATTGGATCTTTGCCAATACTTTATGGTATTGCATAGTATTTTGTTCAAATTTTTTTTTTTTATAAATGCCTATCAGAGGATGTCTTACACTAAAACTACAGAAATACCTTGTTACAATTGGAACTGTAGTAATGTAAAAAAAGATTAGAAATGGAAGTGGAATATGATAATATAATGTAGAAAGCGAAATTATGATTAATGACAGGCATTAAGGCTGGCTTCAGTGAAAAGTGCCTTTTTATTGGTTGATTAGCCTTATCATATATGGAACAGGTACCACAGTTGTTGATTTTCTCTTTTGAAGGAGAACAAGGGAAGTGATGCAAGTTACAAGGTGAAATAATGCTAGTCACATGGCAGGAGATTGTGTGGCATATTTCTGATGTACACGGTTGACTCTTCTTCCTAAAAGTAAGTTTTTAGTAGAGGGTTTCACTGGTGACTCACTAGTGCTATATCCAAAAGTGAATTGAAGTGAGGTAGGTCTTCTTAAAGTACTGAGATGTGGTTAAAAGCTATAAAAATGTAAGCTATTCTTTCTTCCATCAATTCAATTAAATAGGGTTTTTCTAAGTTCCATTTGAATTGGCTAATATTTTTTTCCAGTTAGACTTGTTGACTGTTATTCCATTGAGTATTTTCTTAATGAAGAATAAAAGATCAGAGAGGCAGTATAATCTGGAGTAGATTGGATGTAATATATAACTGTTAATTTCTACTGTAAATAAACTGTAAATTTCTACTAGTACCCCAAAGAGTAGTCATGTGAAATGCAAACTTCTGTCATTGCAGTTTTCTTTTGCATATACGTTTTTTTCACCTGTTCTTTTTGCATGCATTTGAATGGCATTGTAGGTGTCTTCCCTTGCAACTTACAGCCCAAATGCCTTTCTGAAATGAATTGTGCAGTAGGGAAATCACTGAAGTGAGAAAATACAGAGAACAAGAAATTAGTGCAAAATCAAATTCTGCAGAAGAGATTAATTGGAACAGCAAGAAGAAAATAAGATAACTCTGCTCCCACCTGTCTGGGAAAGGCAAGATTCCTGTGTGTTTCTGCCAAAGTTGCATATAAACAGAAAAGAAAAAATTCCACTGTTTCCATTATTAACAAGAAGTACTAAAATAGAGGCTATGCTCTTTAATCTCTGCTGAAAACTCAGCATTAGTTCTGCTTATATCCTCAACCACATCCATAGTTTTAATGGAACTGGAGAGCAAGTTAATATTACTTAAACAAAATGTGTCATATAGCCCACTTGTAACTTCTGCCAAAGATAATCTGTTTTCATATTATTTGCAGTTGCATAATGAGACGTACAGAGAGGCTTCGGAGGTGGATGTGTGGAAGTTGTAATCTGTAAAAATATCTTATCACAGTGAAGGATTGCTACTGACAGTCATCAAACACTAAATACTCAATTTAGTACTACATTTACAGGTAAGAGGGTCACAAGTTTCAGTCTTAGCTGCATATTTGCTGGATCTTGAGACTCTCGACCAGTCAGCAGAGTAGTGCTGCACCATCAGTTCAAGAAGCTGTTTTTAATTTTATTTTCCATTCTGAAACAGAAAAGATTGCTAAACATCAAGTTTTGTTGTTTAGCTTTTAAATTTCATTTTGACAGAGTGCAGTATATGCAAATCCCTTTAATCACTTTGAAATACGTGCTTTATTTTGATATTTCTTCAAATATCAAAATATTTTGGTTGTTTTCCTCAAATGTCCACATTTTTACTGATCATAAACATTTCAAAGGTAATAAATTGCTCTTCATTCTTATATCAGTCAGGCAGTGAGCTTGATATTACAGTACAAGAGGTAATACTAAATGCAGGTAAAGTTAAAGAATTTACCAATAAACTAAATTTTATCACCTTTTTCCACAACTGCGTGATTTTAGGGGGGACCGAGAGAGGGTCGCTGATAGGTGAAGGTATTTGTAAATTACAAGGCTCAGTGTCTTACACAAAAGAAATAAGAGCAGTAACAGGATGGGAATAATGGCCTTTGAAAAACAGGCAGGATTGAGAAGCTGATATGTAATTGTCTGGGAAGATAGTAATACTAAGAAAGCTGGCGGCTGTCTGTAGGAGTGATCCTCCCTTTATGGTAAGATAACCACTCTATGAGACCAATACAAATGAAATAGTGGAAACATGTTAGAGTAAGAGCAGAAAGGACCAGGTGCAACAAGAACTCTTTCAACTGGCAGGAGGATTTAAAAGATGACAATAAAAGATAATGAAAATACACTGTAAATAAAGACAACAGCCGAGGCCCATGCGTTCTGAGTGGCTGAAGCCTAATTCTTTCTTTAGTCTTCAAAAACCAGTTTATGTGAGGTGTTGCTTCACACAATTGCCATAGGGAAAGAGCAGCAAAGATTACTGTATCTGTAAAATGGTGTGGGAAAAATCAAATTTCTAGGCCATCCAACTTTACATCCCTGAACAGATAGTTAATAGAATAATTAGGGGAAAACACCCAAATATTAGAGAGATGAGTCAACTTTGAAATTACTTCCTTTACACCATTCCCTGTCCACCTAAACAACATCAGACCCCTCCCCAGCTAGTCAGCTTTGTTTAGTCAATAATCAGATGTGGAAAAACCCACAACAAACCAAACAAAAGAATCCCATCTGTGCTTTCATTAGTAGAACTTCCAGAGTAGGAATATTGAGAACAGAAGATGTGGTGCTGCTTTATTAAGTTTGTTTTGAAATCAAAGTATCTGACAGTTTTTAATCAAAGTAAGGAAATAATTGAAATAATGTAAATGAAATAGCTGTTAAAAGGCCATTAAAATTTTATTTAGTTATGCTACCCAGGTCTACTACCAGCTTAAGTCTGTGCTGTATTGCTCTGGTTAGGTGCTTGTAGCTGGGGGAACCCAAGTTTTCTTTACAGTTGCTGAGGTAAATTGACTGAAATTGGAATTAGGATCATGACAGCTCTGTACAACTTTATAGAATAAATGTTCACTACCATACAAAAATTAAGTGCTGTTCATTTAGAAAGGTTAGAGGTTGCTTTTCTTTCTCTTGGTGATGTCTGAGCTCTTACAACTATTAAAAGTGCTTTAATCTGATAGTTTACTAGTGATAATTTTACTCTGATATTTTTCTATCTTTTTCCTAACCTTTGCTGGTCCCCAGCTTGTCAGGGGTTGTGTGGAGCATCTGGCAAGGTGCCTCATGGTTTTATGGTTTTAGTTTGTGGTGGTTTTGGTTTTAGGGGGTTTCTTGTGTTTGTTTGGGTTTGTGGAAGTGATTTGTTTTGTTTTCTTATTCCTTTTTTTTTTGTTTTTTCTTTTTTTTTTTTTTTTGTTTCTTTCTGTGGTATTGTAATACTACCTAAACTGTGTTGCTTCCATCAAAAGAAATGTATTGCTCTTATTTTGAGCTGTTACTCTGAGGAAAATTTGCCTCTTGAAAGTGTTATGATTTGGTTTCCCTGAGTAGAACTTGGAAAGCACTCTTGTGCTGTCACAGCTGCCTAGATGGGCACCAAGTCTGGTTTGCATCTTCAGCTACTAGAAAACACAAAGCAGACATTGACTGATAAATGCTGTCGGTCTTCTGTACAGAATTGTTCCTCTCAGATGCGGTGAGACACATGGTAATGGTCTCATGGAATTAATTGTGTCTTTTAGTCTCTGAGCTCTTGAATGCTGAAAAAAGCCTATGTTAATTTTTAGAATTTGTACCATCATTTTTCAGTCAGGTAAATTCTTAATTTTTGATCTCATCTCTGACTACTGCAATCAGATGTCAGTGTCTGGTTTTGACATGGAACTGGGTTGAGTTGAAAAGATGGGGAAAAATAGAATGACATGGTAGTTGTTGATTCTTCTTTTTAATTAACTTCTTATAATTGATTTTTTTATTCTTAATAGGCTTAAGTATATTGCTGTACAGTGGTGTGATTTGAGGTCATGAAGTATTTTCACTAAGTCTTTAAATTTAATTCTTTTTTTATATTGCTTTCCTGTAAAGTCTTGATATTTTAAAGCCGCATAAAATACTTCTTCTTAACACCATCTAAGAGACTTTAAATGTCACTGAATGGATGATTTGCTGCATTTCCATGTAGACAAATTCTGTGCAACCGTGGACATAAAGAGTGTTAACTTTCAGAATATAAAGTGATGGAACACACATGTTGCTAATCTTGTTCCAAAAGAGCTACTGCAGGTTTTTATTCATTACTGTTAAAAAAAAATCCTGCTTTCCAGTGAAGAACCATCTGGGCATCAGACTCCTTGTAATGTTCCATTCACTCAACTTTTTTAAGAAGATGTGAGACTACAGGAGTTCCTCATTTATTAATTGGTTTGTTTTTTTCTTTTTAGGTCGCTGGGGACATGGGAGCTTCATTTATTAGGTGTCCCATGCTGACAAACCAATGTTTTCATAGTGCAAACTGCATCTGTGTAGCATACCTAGCCTGCAGCCTGCCACCAGCTGTAGCTTGCTCAAGGGGCGGGCTGTAGCTGTGCCAGCCATCCTGAGGCCTGCTGAATTATTTCACAGCCTATGGCTAGAAACAGAATAGTAGGATGGCCTCATATTCCATGGCATATTAAGATGTCTATTATGTGAGAAAAGATACATATTTTATGACTGACCTTGCCTGAAAGGTTCCCTCTTCTTTTTCTTGAAAAAGCAACAAAACAACTACCACCATAAAAACACAAATTGCTTTAAACTCTCCTAAACTGTCCATTCTCAAACTGCTCACCTACAAACATCAAGAGTAGGATTTTGTGTTTATTTTTTTGTTTAATTTGTGGGTTTTGCTGTTTTTTTAAAAGCTGTTTTAGCTCTTACTGCATTTCAGACTCCTTATTTTTCTCAGATTTATGCATTACTTTTTTCATTCATGAAAGAGCACATTTATGAGATTGGAGTACATAGGTAATGGTGTTACATTGACCTTCATGGTAAGGGCTGTGATTCTTGTATTTCTATTGAAGATTTTCAGAACCTCAGTAGAGTTCATGTGCTTTTTAGTCCAGGCAAAATACCTTGATGCTTTGGAAAGCAGCTCTTGGGCACAGGGTTGTGAGAGAATGTTTGGGGGAAAAAGCCCACCAGTAAAACAGTTTTGTCATGTCAGATGTTGTATATTTTCTGACATAAAATGCATTTTAGCTGTTCCTCACTACACTCTATTTAGGATTTTCTAATATCTTTAAGCAAACTTGATAATCATAATTTTGGAGCACGTATAACAGTTTGGCCTTTTCAACAGTCTGTAATTCAAGTATGTTGCTAACACTCTACATTTATTTGTATTACTATCTACTGGTGAAGCATCTGGTTTTGTATCCTCTTATATTAAGCCTCATTTATGAGACTAACAGTGTGATATTATCCCTGTAGTTTATGGATTCCATTGCCTTAAATCCTGTTCTCAAGTTAGCCTCACCAGTCCAGTGTAATCTTCTATTTGCAATTTTTCTCTAGTTGTAGTTATATATGTTATATATTTAAATAAACTAGTGCATATTTAAATGCCTTGGAAAAGCAACTGATGCTTTATCTATTAAAAAGACCAAACAGATTTGTGCTTTTCTGAAACCAGTTGATCATGTGACTTCTTGGAGGTAGATGTGCCAAAGACTGGGATTTGATCACTTGCATTCAATGCCTCCTTGACCTATGCTCTAAATGAGGTATCACAGCAGCCATGGCCTGAAGCTGCCACAGTCAGGAAGTCAGCTGTGAGTCAGTTAAATACCTGAGGTTTCTGCTGAAGTCAGCAGTAACAGCACAGTTGGCACCATTCTTTCTCCTCACTCTGTTGTAAAAGGGATGATCATTCCTGAGCTGGTGCTTGGAATTCTGTAGGGTGAGCCACAGCACTCTGAGTAGCTTACATAAGCAGCTCACATCTGAGCCAAAATTTCACTTCACTTTTTTCATCTCCTCCGGTGACAGACCCAATCTTCTAATACAGTCTGCTACACTAAGACCAAAGCATAGATGTCCTGTGCATAAAGCCCAAGTCAGTAGGGCATTCTTAAAAGAACTCTATTCCTTCAGAAAATGCAGAGGTGACCCTGGGGTGGCCATTTTGGAAGGAATAAAGCCACCTCGCATAATAAATCGGTTCCTAAGCTTGTGCTGCGCATTTACTTGATGGATACTGGCAGTGTATTCTGGAAAAGTGTGTGGCATGTTAAAACATGACAGAGTAGAAAGTGCCAGGAACATTAGTTACTTGGGCAATGTTGTCTTGTTCTCAGGCCAGCTAATCTGCCCTAAAGCATACTGCAAGAATCCTCACTTGCAGATTAACCTATTTAGCATGCTGAGACTTTCTGAAAATCTGTTTGGAATCAGAAGAGGTAAGAAGTAGAATCACAGAGCAGTTTGGGTTAGAAGTACCTTCAAGATCATCTCATTCCAATCCCTCTGCCTTGAGCTGGGACACCTTCCACTAGACCATGTTGCTCCAAGCCCCGTCCAAGTATCCCCTGGCCATGGATACTTCCAGGGATCCAGGGGCAGCCACAGCTGCTCTGGGCACCCTGTGCCAGGGCCTCCCCACTCTCACAGGGAGGAATTTCTTTCCAATACCCTATTTATTTGTGCCCTCTGGCAGTAGGAAGCCATTCCCCCTTGTCCTATCACTTCAGGCACTTTTCCAACCCTGCCCTATCCAGCTCTCCAGGAGCCCCTTTAGGTGCTGAAAGGGGTCTAAGTTCTCCCCTCTAAGGCTTCCTCTTCTCATGACTGAACAACTCCAACTGTCTTACAAAGAGTAACTACCTCCAATCAATCCTTAGAATTATTTTTATCTGTATTAGTGGATTAGTGGAAAAATACAGGAATTTTTGTAACTTCAAGCCAGCTTTTAAATTTGGAATTACCACAGTTAATTCTAAATACTATTTTCTTTCTATTATCAAAATTACCAAAAGTAATATATCTTAATTATTTTGTGTGTCTTCTGAATAGTGAATAGTTTAGAGACCCTAAATTGTTAAAGTTTTCCCTCATTTCCTTATTAAAAAAAGCCCAAACAAAAAATCCCAAAAAAATAAAAAAATCTAAATCAAAACCAATAATTCTCCCCTTTCCCCCTTCAAATCCCCTAAACCAAAACAAAAGCACAGAGTTCCAGTAACTCAGTTGAAAGGCATTTTGTTGTCGAGTGCCACGAGTTTATATGAGTGAAGAATCTCTGAGGATCGGTGTCTTGATGATATCTGCCCTGTTGCTGCTTTGAGGACCAGGTAATAAAATAGCATAAATTAGCAGGATACTGAACTCAAAATTGTCAGCGGAAGTCAGAAGGTACCTGCTATTGTTTAGGCACAGCAAGGACATGCTGGGGATTAACAGATGTCTTCTCAGCAAGTCAGTGCAGATTCCTCTTCAGCTCCCATTGTTGCTGCTTCATCAAAGTTGGAGAAACATTATCTTATTGCAAGTTGATGAAATATGAATCTTGCTAATCCAGAAAACCAGTTTCTCTTTACAAACTTTTGCAATTTTCTTGATGGTGGAATTTGGGTTTTTTTTTGGCCTAGGAGGAATGCTAGTTCCCTCAATAATAGTGCTGTAACTTTTGTTCTTTTTCATCTTCCAACACAATCACCGTGACCAAGTCTTATTTGGCATCATGAAGAAAAACTGCTTGTGAGAGTGCACAGCACTTGAATAATGGGACTTTTAATAGTTTCAGGAAGACACTATTATTCATATAGATATATAAAGGGCCTGTGCAACTGAAGTATTCAACAGGGTATAAAAATCTATCCACATTCTTCCTGTGTTCCTTACAATTTCCAGTCAGCTCAAGCACTATTCCTGTGGTCTCAGTATCAATGCCAGTAAAAATAATGTATAATCAAACAGATTTCAAGGATGAACTTAATCTCCAGCTGTTTGTGCTGCTGCTTCCTTTCTGCTGGCAGGAGTTTTAATGCTTAATATATACTTTGATCATCTACTCTGCCTCTGAGAAAGTGAATTATGCAACTGCAGTGGTCACTGCTTATATGGAAGCCGTTCTCATAGAAGGTGTTTTGCTGAATCTCAGAAAAAGAGCATTATAAATCAAATTTATTGTAGACTTTATGGTATAATCCAATATTATAAAAAACCCCCAATGAAACAGAAACCTCCAAAGGCCATATTGCCTCTTGTGTGCTTGTAAGAAGCATAGAGTGTGTTATTAAAACTTCAGTCTAGGGAATTACAACTTTTGTAGATAAAAAAGAATAGAAAAATGGAGTGGCTCAAAAAAGTAATTCATCAACATCATGCACTGGAAAAACACTTGGTTTTGAAGTTAAGTGAAAATGTGAAGGAAAAAGAATATCTGACTTAAAGACTTCAAAGATGTAGAAAATAACCAGCACTCTCCACATAAGCAAAGCTTTATTTAAGAACAAGAACAGTTTTTTGTGGTGTCTACACATTTTGTTTTCTGCAATAGAATATTTGGCTTTTCACATTAACATCCCATTTATTTTGGACAAAAGAGGAAGCTGTGTTTGGCAAGAATCCAGAAAAAATGGAGTTTCCCGATTTGTGTGTGATTTTCTCTCTGCACAGCTGTTTTTACTTGGAATTGTAAATGGCTGGTTTTCTCCTGGGGCCGTTCGAGTCCGATCCGACTAGCTCTGGACCCCAGCCCCGAGCAGCCTTCACAAGGACAAAAGCAAGAGACAGAGGCGCTCTCCTCTCGGGACCAAAGTCCTGTTTCTACTCCTAGATAGGACTCACCTCGGGATTCAGGCGACGTCCCAGGAAAAGAGAGCTGGGGGCCGAGGGGGGTGTGCGCTCCTCCCGGGACACTGAAGCTCAGGGAAGGGGGGCGGAGGAACGGGCCACAGCCAATGGGATACAAGTGAGGAAGGGGCGAGGGGAGGAGCAAACCTGGGACAAACCATTACCACCGGGGCTTGGGGGGGGATGGACCATGTGATCTGTGCGGATTAACAAACACCCAGTGCAAAACCAACAACTAAATAAAATGTTTACTGCAATACAACATGGAATATTTCTTGTCCAAATAGGAGATTTTACTTTGCTAGAGGAAAGAATTTGTGGAAGATTTTTCTTTAGGTACTTGCTATGGGTGTGAGTTAAAAGGAAATAGCCATTCATATGTTAGAATTAACTTGCTTTATTTTTGGTGGAGTTAAGTTTGGACGTCTGTTATTCAGATTGCACTCTGAATAAATTTTCATCTGCTACTAAGAGGGATAAGTATAATTAGTTTTATTGATGGATAATGAGATGATTTGCTCTCATAATTAAAAGATCACTATTGTGTGGATATTAAGAAAAGCTTCAAGTGATGTATACTTATGTTATTGTAGTTTAAATGTCCTCTGTTCTCCCCATAGTTCCCTTCCCTCCCTGTATTTTTGCTATCAGACAGGCTGGGTTGTCTAAGACAGGTAAAAAGAAGGCGTTCACATGTGTCCCTTGCATGGGACAATTGGGAATGGAAAAGCTTGGTGCTTAGGGGGTACGGCATGGCAACACCTGACCTCCAATCAAGTTTAAAAAAAGCCATTTCCACCAATAAATAGCAAAGAGCTAACTGACAGACTTTGAAGGGGCCAGGGTTAGCTGATACAACCCCCAGGGGTATAAAAGATTGAGCATCCATCTTGAAGATGAACTAGCCATGTGGTATGCATGAGAGGCAGTTCCCAGCGCTGCAGCTTATTCCTTATGTAGTCCTTTGTTGTATTTTTGTTAAGGTTTAATAAACCCCTTTAAATTTTCAAAGGGAGCCGTTGTCTCTCACATTACCCCCTACAAGGCTGTAGGGGGTAGCCTTGGGAAGCCAAGGGCAGATTTGAGAGCAGTTACTCCAGGGCTTCATGCTTCATGCTGAGTTCTGAGCTCAGCAAGATCACAAATTTATGCTCTTCAAACCCAGGTCACTGACTGCTGAATGAGTGGAGCCACAGGGTCTGCCAGCAACATCCAACCTTCATCTATCTCTGCTGAGCTGGATGGGGAGGAAAGTGATGGGTTACAAATTTGCTGGATTGAGTGCAGTCATGAGTAAGTTCTACTTCACAAATTGGAGACTCTTTTTAAAACCGCTTACCACACTTCTGCCTCAGCTTTTTATGAACTAACAAAGCAGGTTCTCTTTCCTCTCCCATCCAACTTGGTCACCCAAACCATCTGTACCTGTGCCAGATGAACTTTCACTTTCCTGGAATGAGAGAGATTTGACTTGTAAATACACACAACTTCTGATGCATGTCACAAAAGTATTGTGTGAGGATATACTTTCCTCCTTGTGGATTTTCTCCTACATTAAGTTTTGGGAGTTAGCTTTTAAAAAATATTTTAGCAGTCACTTCCTTTCATTTCCTGGTCATAGTGAAAAGCAAACTCTGACATTGTTTTGTTAGTAATGTTGGAGAATTCATGTACTGAGTTAATATGTCAGCCTTTCTTACAATAAATAATACAGAATTGTACCATATTAATGAGAATAATTAAACTGTAATATAATTAAATGTGTATCTAAGCCCTGAAACTTCCCTGTGAATGATAGCTCTTACCGATTCAACTGTATGATGAAAAAGCTTGTACCAGTTTTGTTCCAGATGACAGTCAAATACAGTATGCAGGAAGTATCTCATGTTCCACCTGTGTCCAATGGCAATTTGAAATTTGGCTGAGAGAAACAGTTCTTTTCAGAGATCAGAGAAAGTCTCTCAGTGCATCAGAGCATTCCTAGAAGTCTTGGCTCTGGAAACAAATGTATCTTTTTGTAAAATATCTTGGTGCTAGGCATGTAAATTTCTGTGGTTACTTTGGCTTGCTGTATTTATTATGACATCACACATGTATTTTACTTGTTGTGGTTTAAGAATGATATTCCTCAGTTGGAAACACTGCAAACCACGAGTTGCTTGTTTGCTCCCCTCTCCTTTTCCCCACTTTGATGATTTGGAGAGCAGAACTAGAGGCACAAAAGGCAAAGATCATGGGTTGCGATAAGAACAATTTACTGGAAACAGCAATAAAAAGACAACCAATAGTAACAGCAACAATACTAATAAAAGAGTGTACAAGAAACAGTTTACACCCGAGTTCTCACCCCTGACAATACCCGACCATTCCCCCGCCATGCTAACCGAGCTGGCAGGCAGCCATTTCCCAAAAAATGAGGTGAGGTACTACAGAATAACCTCTGGGTCCTGGCCATGCCCCCTCCTGGCTCCTGCAGAAATTAAACCTATCTTGTCCAGAACCAGGACACTACATTCCATATATCATAACTTCCTTTCTGTATCAGTTTTATAATCTATGCAAATGGCACCCAGGTAGCCTTCCTTGAGTGGTACACTTGTCTCAAATAAGGCAAGGCTAAGATTTGAGGTAAATAGAAAAACATACTTTTAGTATAGGCTTCCTTACCATACCCTGTAATTTATGCATATATTTCTTTATATACAATTGGTGTCAGATAATTACAGCACTAATTTTGTAAAGTCTGTGTATGTGTATTTTTGTTTTAAGGGGCTTTCTCCCTTCCCTTTCCCAAAGGCAGAGAGATCCATAATAAAAATTACACCTTTTTGCACCATAACAAAGCTACTTTTCTCAACAGATGAGTACACCATGAGAACATACTGTATTGGTGTAGGATATAAAGGGTGTGTCTGCCAGTGATGATGTATATGGATGTGGCACCAACTGATTTCAACGAGACAGAAGATTAGCACCCCATCTAAAACGTGGAAGAAGAGTTTAGTAGTAAATGTTAATTGTAGCTTTGTAAAGCAGCTCTACCTCCTAAAGCCCAGGAAAACAATAGAGAGTAACTAAGGTTGTGTGTTTATGAGGTTTTTTCAGACATTCCTGGGAATCAGTTTTATATTTTGTCCTTGTGTAATGGATTGCCATCTATAGAGGTTGCTGTTCAATTTTTTTGAATGCCTGCCCTTGAATTGACACCTGGTAAATTAAGAGTCATAAATTGCCAATACAACAGGCAGAAAAAATGTGTCTTAATATCTTCCAACAATCCTAACAATCTATGCTAGATATGTATTTTTTACTGCCAAGCAGAAAGAACAGAAACATACTGACTAATTTTTACCAGAACAATAATCAGACATCCACCAGTAAACATGAGTGTAGGCCAGAGGAAAGCAAAGAGGAGACCTTTTGCAGGATAAAGTCTGCTTAAAATGACGTTGGGCTGTGTTCCTCCTGGGTCATAGTAACACGGGAAAGTCTGGTATTTTTTGAAATTGCTTGCAATTGTTTCTATTCGTGCTTTAACTTCTTTAGAGTTCTCCAACTTGTCTGGGACATATGAGCACTGAAATAAGAAATCAAGGTGATTCACTATAACAAATACTCCAATAAAAAGTTTTTAGTCAAGTCAGATTGAGGGAAAAAATCATGCTAGTACTGACAAAATCTTCTGTGGTTTGGCATCCCTGGAGATTGTCTTGGTTTCATTATGTCCATTTGCCATGCCACTCTTCCCTCTTTCCATCAGCATGTCAATGACCCCAGTCTGCAGATTTACAGATTGGGGTTACATTGTTGGAAACCAATAAAATACATGCTCAAAAAAACCCTGCAGTCTTTGACACTGTCACTTCCTTGTTACAGTGCCAAACTCCAGTTCCTAACAGAGCTTCTAGGCACTGTCACAGTGGGAAAGTGTTTATTGTGCAGAAATTTGCACTGGTTTGTCAGTGTGCACAAGAATGAAGTTGTTTCACTGCACACCTCTGGTTGTAAGTAGTTGAAAAATGCAAGCATGGCTGTTGGGGGCTCCCTACTTGTCTTTGTTAAACAAAACTATTTTGACTTGTAGTAATAATTCAGAGTTATTTAGTTTTCATTGGAAATAGACTTTGAAGCAGTACATTTTTGTTGTTTTTTTTTTTTTTTTTTTTTTGTTGTTGTTGTTGTTCATAATTTTTTTTTCTGCAGTATTATTTTGTGTGTATAATAATGCTTGAATGTACTAAACTGGGACCTGGCCAAGGCAAAAGCAGGGGTGGTTCCTGACCTGTAAATTTTACTTTCATTAGTGCAAGTAGATAGGACATCAAGAAGTTGCCTCCCTTTGCAGTGAACAAGGCTCTTGTTTCCATCTATGGTAGGTAGTTTCTGTTTGCTTCTTTATTGCATGTAGCTTTCCCTGAGGCAGTCATTATAAAGACAGGCATTAGCTAGAAAAATTCTCTTCAGCTGAAGTGTTTTATGCTATTAGGTTTGCACAGTGGGAAGCGCTAATCTATATAAATGCTTTGCATTTTTAATCTGAACATGTTTGTTCTAAATTTTAAAAGTACTTCAGTCTCAGGCATCCAAGAGTCTGAATTTTCACTGATTTGTTTCTCAGTTTCTGTCTAAAATGTGCATCATGTTGCAATTTTCTCCTTCTTTATTCCCTGTTTAATAACATACACCTAAAAAACAAGTAAAATTGGAATTTGTGCTCTTACACTGGATGGTTCTAAACTTGATGTCTCTCTTGCTAATTCAACAAGCAGCTGAGCAAGCCACAGCTTATAAACCATTTGTTACAATGGGTCTTCAACTGGGAGACTTACATATTTTAAAATGTTCACAGGTGTTGTATATTCATGTTGGTGTAGTTCCTTTAAATGTATTAACTTAATATTTAAAAAAAAATTAAAACTCTAGTTTCTGTAATGTTTTTAAATTGCCTTGGCTTAAGACATTGTTAACATGTAAAAGTTAAAATTTTAAACCAAGCATCTCCTGCTGTTACTGAGATGCTTGGTTTAAAAACTATCAGCCCCTCTCCTCAAAGGTGTTAGATAATAGCAAAGAATGAGTTTGCAATCTGCAAGTACCTTAGGATTTCTTTCCAGTGTATCTTCAGTCTGGTAGAGCATAACCTCCTGTCCTGAGGCTGTCAGATTAACCCACACCTGTAGACAGGGATAAGGAAAGATTTCCTCATCCTCTGAGCCTTTGCTGTTTGGGCAGAAAACTTTGTCCTTGATGTTGGCTTTGAGTACCTTGCACACAGTTTCTGTTGTCCAAACACTACAAAAACAAAACAAAAGGTATTCCTTTTAAGCTTATCAGAAGCATCTGTTGCAAGTGGTGTGTGAAAATACATCTGTGTGTGCTGGCTTGGCTGGAGTTCATAGCTGCTTCATCCTGCTGTAATGAACTGTGCCCACCCTGAATCAGTGGCTGCACCTGGAGAAGGGCTGCCATAGTAAGTTCAGGAAAACATTTTTGTTGTTTTTGCTGGTTTTGCTGGTTTTTTAATGCATTCTTTGGTTTTCAGTTAGATTCTGACCTCCCCATCTGTAACCAGCTTCATATTATTCAAGAAAAAAATAGTGCTATGGATTTTAAAATTTGGTAGTAAATACCTGGAATGCAGTGTACTTCATATCTCAGAAATATTTTTACTGATTTCTTTCAATAAGCCTCAGAACTTGGATCTGTTTTCCCCACTTCTCTTTTTCTTTATTACATGGGCCTCTTGCATAAATAAGTAGCAGGATTTTTTTTGGGAAAAGTTAATTTTTACTGTTGCTTATCTGTTTTTCTCAAGACCTACTTTTCTGTTATTGTTAACACATTACATTTTGCTCACAGAAGTACACTTTGGTGTCAAAGAAAGTTGAGTCTCACTCCAGTTCTTATGAAACTACTCTTGATACATGTATCCATCTTTTGTAATGTAATCTGGAGGCAGAAAAATAAATATGTGAATAACTCTATTTTAAAGAGAATGTACTTCAAATAGTTTTGAGATTAAAGGTGCTCTAGCAAGAAGCATGAGGCGGCTGTCCTTGCTTTCTCTGTCATAATCTTGAAACATGAACAAGTGAGATGCACTCCTTGTTACTTTGATATTTTGCAAATTGATTTTGTGTGTGTAGGCAGAACTCACAAAATTAAATAAGAGGGTGGGCATTCATAACTCCTTCAGTGTTCATTATGTTCTGTAATATTTGGTGTGGCTGCCTGGGTTGTTGAAAGTGCTCGTTTCTTATGATGGTTAATTTGGAAGTAAGATACAGATTCTTGAGTGAACAATTTTACCATGACTTCTGTTGATCAAGTTCTATTAAACAAGACACTTTCCTGCCCATAAAAGAGCTTTTTTAAACTGTTTCTATTTATGCAAGACTTGGCTTTTCATTGTCAAGCTTTGATAAGCATGGTTGGCTTTTTGATTCTACAGCAAATGTTTTGATTTAGTCTGTTTTGTTTAGCCATGAGGAGAATAATTTCCTCTTTTTTGTTCTCACTGTGCTTGATGAATTCTTGCCACACTTTTTTCCTCTTCTGTTTTAAATCCTTATGAGCTCTCTGAGAGCACTTTGTCTATTGTACAACGTACTTATGTATACTTTATCACTGTTTTAATTACTGTATATGATGCTAACAGGAAAAAGAATAGCTTTGTTTCATAAACAAATGACTCTTATTACCTCTTAGTGTAAAATGGCACAATGGTGATCCCAATAAAAAAGTACATCATCATGGAGCATGCAACCATTCCCAGTCCCAGGCAGAGGGCTCTTGTCTCCCCTCGCTTTTGTGCAGTCACCAACTTCTTTCCCAGCATGATTTATAGTTGTGAAACTTGAACAGCCTCTATTTGGTGTAAAATAAAATACAGAAAAGAAAGGGAAAATATGACAGTTATTGTACTTATGTAACAAATTTCTGAAATATAATTGGTGGCAGAACAGCCTCATTTTTGCAAAAACTAGAACTAAAAAAAAATCCAACCAAACTTGCTGTGTTTTTTGTTATCATTAGACTCTTCTTTTACTTTTTAAATTTATCGTGTAGTACCTTAAGAAGTGTGTGTGTGTGTGTGTCTGTGTGTGAAAGCCAAGAGACTAGGTAGAAAAATCTGGTAACTTCTGGGGAGAATTCTGTTAACATTCCAATTGTCCTCAGACTTAATTCAGTCTGTTTTATGTCGCTGCTTCTCTGAAGTTAGTGTTGTTTTGCTGTATATTGGTAAAGGCTGCATGAAGGGAAAACCTTCCCAGAGTAGAAACCTTTTTACATTATGCCTTTTCTTCTGGAGTAGTTTGAAATGGTGTTGTCTTATTTCAAAAAAACTGAAATAAAAAATTTAACATTTGAGATTTCTGACTTCTGCATGTT